>NC_136071.1:176670362-177155362 GCF_964261635.1 Lissotriton helveticus | reverse complement strand
GTGGAAGGTTACAGTTGGCATAGATGTTGGAATTTGTTGATCATTTTTGTCCCATTGAAATTTTTTGCAGTGAACCCCTAGTTTTGGAGGTCACAATGGGGAGCATATACAAATGGTAAGAACACATTTTAGACATAATGTAAATTATTTATTGGTGAAGGCCACGCTCATTTTAGGAATTGTGGAGAATTTCTAAGTGGATTCCACCCCACCCCAAAAATGTGGTCTTCTGCTCAGAATTAGGCAAGCACCTTTGAGGGAAAATGATAGTGGCCCAGAAGTTAAAATGAAGAAACCTTTTCTATGAATTCACAAATATCCTTCCTCTCAAGGTGTGTAGAAAAGTCTGATATTTAGAGTAAAACGTGCATTTCCAACAGCTGCAGTCTGCCCATTGATTTCATAGTGTTCCACGGCAGTTTCAAAGCACAGATCTAATGAACAACTTGGATGCTAACATTCTATATTTTTTTTAATTCTTTTTATTCCGTTTTCAGCAATATTATAAACCTTAAAACCAGTAACTTTGCCAAATAACTAACAATACATTTCAGGTACACATAACACATCCTCATTTCCATCCTTAGGAAAATTAGACAGGTTTGGCATATTCTTTGTGGTTGCTAAGACAGTACACACAGGAAGAACTTCTCTCATCTGGTGTGCCCCCAACACTAACTGCACGTAAAATGTTCCCACCCCTGCCATTCCCTTTTCTGCAACAAGCTCAGTCCATGGCTAACATTATATATTGAGGTAGTCCCACCATTGGGAACCTTGAACCAGGGCTCTAAGAGGACCGGGTTGTGCCGGTGCTCAGCACTGGCAGTTCTAAAAAGCAGGTGCTGAGACGGCTCCCTATTGGGCTCTCCCTTCTTGCCCTCGGTGTGTAAAAAAATCTTTACTCTGCAGCAGTGCCACCCTTCATTGCCTGTGATGTAACTTAAAAGAGACTTGTTATAATTCTTTCAGTCTGGAAGCATTTCCAATATTCTATACAATGAAGCCATAGTTGGTGCTTATTTATCGTATGCAACAAACAACCACTGACAAAGCCAATAGTTCTGGTTTGCTGTACGTTTAATGTTACTTGTGGGGTTATATATCTGGATTCAATGCCAGAAGGAGAAAAATTCCAGTTGGACCGGACACTATGCTAAGCACATTTGTAGCTTATTTGTTTTAAATACATTGGCCAAGAACCTTGGAGTCCCCCCCACCCACAGTTTTTTCATTCCACCCTGCCTTTAACCAGAAGCCCATCTGCCACACAGAGGCTTGTATTTGAACATCATAATTGACATGGGGGATTTCAAACTTACTTTTCTCGTCCTCAACTGCAGAGCACCCCTGAGACACCAGAAATGGAATTGACCTTCAGGGATAAAATTCACTGCATGTCAGGGTCATTTTTTCTCGGAATTTTTTGGGGGGGGAAACAAGGCTGAAATGAGTCTTAGCTCTGTATAGACCCCTCATCAGGGGTAGTAAGCGCTATATAAATGCAATTACAATACAATACAATAAATAAGGTAGCTACGTTTCTGAACAAAGTGGAAAAGTGCTAAAGTGGAAGTGTGTGTACATAAAGGTCTCAGATGAGTTTATTGTTGACACTGCTGACTGATTTGTTAAGACCAAATGTATTTTATCAGTGGATGAGCATGATAAAAGGTTCAGATTTACCTATTGGTTAAGAGTGAATGGCAACAAGATTTATATACATCTTGAACTGATACATTTAAGCTCAGTGAGGTACAGCATGACTGATTTTACTTGGAACCTAAGAGAGGTACTGCACCATGAACTGGAAAATGTAAGTGAAGAATGTTCCACACTATGAAATGATAGATGTTGAGGTAGCAGTGGCCGCTGCAGGTAAGAGCGATGGGGCCGGCTGGGGGAGGATTTGGGGGGGATTCATTATTTATTTAATTTTCCCTTGGGGTTGTCTCTCAAAATCCCTCCCCCCCAGCCAACCCCACTGCTCTTACCTGCAGCGGCCGCACTTGTGTTGAGGGTGGGACCACATTGTGTGTTGGTACTTGCATGTTAAAAGGTAGCAGATTATGAACTGGTTCTCTTATGTTAAGAAAGCGACTACATCATGACTTAGCACTTGTACATTAAGAGAGGTACCTCATTATAAATCGGTACATGAAATTATGAGCTGGTACTTGTATATTGAGAAAAGTACAACATTACACATAGATACTTGTATCTTAAGAGTTAAACCTCATCATAAATTGGTTCTTGCATGTTGTGAGAAGTAGCCATACTGAACTGGTGTTTGAAGAATGAAAAACAGCCTTTACAACGTGGTTCGAACCATGCTCTGCCTGTACAGCGCGGTCAAAACCATAAATGCGTCTTTACAACGCATTCCTTTACGATGCTAGTCATTACAAGTACTCGCTGTAAGGAAGGCGTTGTTGGACTGATGTTTGACTTTAAGTCCAACACTTTCCCTACTGTTGTGCCGACTGGAGTTGGAATAGTAAATTGTACTATTCCAAAGTCCAACATTTTCCCTAAGGCAAGTCGGTGTAACGCTTTGCGTAGTAAACTAATACATTGTATAGACACATTCGAGGTTTGGACCGCTTTGTAAAGGCATGCATTGTAAATGCATGTGTGGTTCAAACATACGACCGTAAAGTTGAATCCCCATTATGCGTTGGTACTTGTATGTTAGGAGAGGTACTATATTTCATATTGCCAGTTGCATGTTATGAGAGGTAGCTCATTATGAATTGGTACTTGTAATTGAAAAGTGGTAGTACATTATTAATTATTACTTGTAATTGAAGAGAAGTTGTGAATTAAGAATTGTTACATGCATGCCAAGAAAGCTAACACAATGTGAACGGGTACGTTTTTGTTAAGAGAGGTCCTGCATTGAGAATTAGCACTTGTACATGAAGAGTACGACCACATTATTAGTGGAATTTATATTCTAAGAGCAGGACTCCATTATTATAATTTGGTATGTATGTTTACAGACGTACCGCATTAATTGGTACATATAGGTGAAGAGAGGTATTGTGTTATAAATTTGTCCTTGTAAGCACAACAAGTAGTGCATTATTAATTGACATTGTAAGAGAACAGAGGTATTCCATTATGAGTTTGTACTGAGGTATTGCATTATTAATTGGTACTTGTATGTTCCATGAGGTACCACGTTAAAAATTCATACCTGGATGTTAACAGAGGTATCTCATTATTAATTAGTACTTTTAGGTGAATGGAGGTATTGTGTTATGAATTTGTACTTGTAGGTACAGAGTGGTAGAGCATTAGTCATCGTCCTTTTATACGATGAGAGGAATTTAATGATTAATTTGTACTTATAAGTGCAGATAGTTATTGCATTATTACTTGGTACTTGAATGTGAAGAGAATTATTGCATTATGAATTTATATATGTAAGTTCAAAGACATAGGGCCTGATTCAAAAATCGCAATTCGTACTACTTACAGTAGTACTACAGTGGTAATACTTACTTTCTACAAAATGCAATTCACAAACCTACAAGTGCACATCTCCACCTCTGCATACATTTCGCATATCTTTGCTATGGGTAGATCTCAACACATTTAAGTTGGCTGGAAGTGGCTGGATAAATTAGGGCTACTTCCTCCAAATAGGAGGGTCTTAGGAAGGAGTATTGAGGGGTTTAAAGACGGACATGCTATTACAAACATCCACCCACAAAAGAGTAAACCATTGCTGTTCAAACACTATACTTTTAAAGTTACTACAGCCAAAAAGGCCACAAACAATCATAAATGTACTCCAGCCCTGCCTTGAAGTAAATCTAGCACCACACATAGCCACTCAAAACAATCTTAAATGTACTCCAGACCATCCTTGGAGTAAGTCTACATTACATATGGCTGCTCATAGTTACTACAACACACTTCTATATAGAGAAATTGAGACAGGGACTTACAATAATACTCCATAGGAAATAATAATAAATAAATACAAATATTTTCAGTTTTAATGTAAATACATATGCATATATGTTACACTGGTGGTGATAGCGCCAATGTAGTAATATGAAGCTCAGACTTTCCATTAGAAAGGAATTTATCATTTACTTAATAACTATGGCTGCGTTTGACACATTTTTACAAAACTTTCCAAAAACAAAGTTCATCCACTTTGGGTCCTTTATGGAAAAGTTTGCACTGATTCGTCATGCGATGACCAAGAAAACAGGGGTCCCAAAAGTGTAAATGTCCTATTATAATTCTAATGGGAAAGCTTGCTCTTAGATAGAGAAAAAGGAGAAACAGAATTATCCCAAATTGGTCTGCAGTACTCGTTCCCATACTGCAGAACCAACATCCGTGAAAGGCACTTTTAAGATAAAGTTTTGGGCAGGCCCTATTGAAAGGCCATGCCCAACAGAGGGGTTGGATGCCTGCAGAGGTTTGTAGAACCCTCCCTTCGACTCCTTTGGCCAGGCCTAGCAGCCAGCCGCTAGCTGTGCATGGTCCTCCTACAGAGTATTGGCTGCAGGGCAAGACTGGAGGTCAGGCCATCTGGCCAAAGGCCATGCGCTGTATTACTTTTTCCTGTACTTTACCTTAGGTAGATCTCCTCCCCTGTGATGGAGATCTCTGCCGTAATGGTGGAAGTCTTCAACTATGTGTGAAAAATTACTAGTACTTACTTTACACTCGCAAATTCAGTCTTAGATGTCTCCGCCCCTGGAGGAAACATGTAAATCTACATTCAGAAATGGTGAATAGCAAAAAAGTGCAGAGTTACACCTAGCAAAAGTAAATTTGCACATGCGTAAATCTGCACACTACGAGATGCACATACCCAGGGGTGCGCTGTACACACATTCCCCTCATGATGCGTGGCAGCACATGATACTGAGACGGTATGCTCCGGCAGATGCAAATGCTTGGTTTTGTTTCACCGGTACATTTAGATAGTTGTGCCCTTGTTGGGCAAAGTTCTTTTACCCAGGACTACACACAC
The DNA here is from genome assembly GCF_964261635.1 of Lissotriton helveticus. Lineage (NCBI taxonomy): Eukaryota > Metazoa > Chordata > Amphibia > Caudata > Salamandridae > Lissotriton > Lissotriton helveticus. Next base: position 177,150,360 of record NC_136071.1, on the reverse strand, counting down.
GATGTACACAGACACCATGAGTGGACTAGAAGTATAATTTTTAGGTTTCGTCCTGGCGTTGCAACTGCGTAGCAGTTGCTCCGCCCAGGCGAAATCTAATGTTAACTCTATAACGGGGACTTGAAACCGCCCCTTCTTCCATTGGCTAGCTCCATAAATGGAGGCTAGCCATTGGAAGAGATTGCCTGTCAATCACGTTTTTCCCGTTAAAACGCGATTCGGGGGCGTTTCTGGGTCTTTTTTAAGCCCCGCCCCTTTTGCCGTGTGTCCCGGGCCGCGCTGTGATTGGCTGCAGGCCCGGGACACCCCCGTGACGTCATTTCCCGGGCCCCGCTGTGATTGGCTGCCTGCCCGTGACACCCCCGTGACGTCAGCCAATCACAGCACGGCCCGGGACCTGACTTGTTTTTTTCGTCGCCTGAATACAGCCCATTGTAATTTGGCACAATAATTCATAAGTAAAGTGGCTCGGATTCCCACGTTGGACTTAATTAAATGAAATCCCTGGACGGGAAACTTGGTAAGTGGTGCTATCCACATATAGGCAACGTCCACTGTCACACTATGAACCAGCGTCCATTCATACCAGTTAAACATCGCATCACATTCTTAACCCCAAATCCACCCCTATATCCTTTTTTTCTCTTCAGAGTATCGATGAGTTGATTGATCGGGCGGATCCTGCCAGCATCCGCCTGGGGAGGCCACTGAAGTTGGATGACCCCGTCTGTGAGTGCATTTTTGTTTTCTTTTTTGTTGAGATGCAATCCATTCTTTTCAATTATGCACTGCCCCCACTTTAAAAAAAAGAAAGATACTGAATCCCCCCCCCCCACCCCCCAATCCTTCAAGAGTTTTCACTTCAGAATAGACGCATGCAGTGAACATTCTGTTCTCATGTGAGCATCCACTTGGCGCTGTAAACAATAAAAATACTTTATAGCAAACCTCGCTGCATAAAGGAGTATAAACAAACACGATGCACCTGCTCTGGGGCACGCTAGTACTCTTATGTCTTCAGACTGAAATAGAAAACAAGACTTTCCAGGTACTTGCTGCTGCTTTTTTATTTTCTGTTTAAGGCGCCAGGCTGGCTGTCAAATTATCAAAACATCTAGTGACTAAATGAACTGTCAGAGCGACTCTTAAAATGCCAACACCCCTTCCAATAAGGGCTGTGATTTGATTCTAAACTTCAGACCCCGCAGCTCCTGCGAGGTCCAAGGCCAGTTTAATCTGGTTAGGTCGAGATGACGTCAGACTCTGCGGTAACAACAGAAGCGAATAGCAGACATGAGGGGAAATAGTTCGCGCTCTGCCAAACCGGGGGTGGTGCGGTAGATTATTTGTGGATTTCAGGCATGTGGGGATTGCATTTCGTGTGTTTGCGCTTTTACGGTGAGATTATAGTGGAAAACAAGCAGCAAACCGTATTTTTAACTTCCTCTGGGATTGTAAATTAATTCAGCAGCAATTGAAACACGATTCAGCAGTTTTTTTCCTCATACATGACACCAGGGCTGGCTTTAGGGTGGTACGACCGGTGTTGGGGCGCTGTGTTTAGCAATAACTTACAATTTGAAAAGCAACTGCTGCAGAGTTCCTTGTGCCTCCAGCTTTCAGGCAGTAATAAAGATGTCAAGATAACTGTTGTGATTGTTACTGCTAGAGAGTGAGATGCGGTTTGTCTAGTGGCAGTTTTGACTTGTCATGAAGCAGATCAGAGGGTTAATATGCCTGCTGCAAAGAACAGATCTGTATATTTTATATGGATAGCAGAGTGGCTTAGTAAAGCCTGCCTTTACCAGCCCTTTAAAACAAACTGTATGTGAGAGGGACTAAGGAGAGATATTTATTTATTTATTTGTTTATAAAGTTTTATATAGCGCAAACTTGATCCCGAAGGATATCAGAGCGCTTTACAATTTGAGGGAAAGGAAGGTAACAAATCAAAACATGACTAACATGGGGAATCTAATAGGCATTGAGTCAAATAGTGCACACATAACATCATTTTTAGACCTGGGTGAACGATGAATGGGCTAGACGATGGAGCATAATGACATAAGGGGAGTAAATACAGTAATCATATTTGGATTAATAACCAATACCAAAACAATAATCAAAACATGAGTCGAATGGGGAATCTAATAGGCATTAAATCAAATAGTGAACACCTAACAGATCATTTATACATCTGGGAGAACGAAGAGTGGGCTACACGATGGAGCATAATGACATAAGGGGAGTAAATACAATAATCATGTACAGGAATAACAACCAAAACAAAAACAATAATCATATACAGGAATAATAACTGATACTATAGTATGTCCAATGCGATTAGAGCTAACAATTTCCCCTCATATTAAGGTAAGAACTTATTCATGAGGAATCTTTTTGCTTCCAGTTTGAAAGCAGCCTCGGAAGAGATCCTCAAAATTTCCGGTGGAAGAGAGTTCCAAATTTTTGGAGCAGAGCCAGAGAAGGGTAGTTGGCCTGTTCTCTTTTTGCGGAAGATATGTGGTTTCAAGAAGAGGGAATTAGCACTCTTTGACAGTCTAACCCCTCCGGATAGTTCTAGCTTTTGTGCAAGGTAGATGGGGGTTTTGAAGTGGAGGGCTTTGTGGGATAGGCAGGCATGGGACCCTTTTTTTAAAATATATTTATAGGAGCTCTGTGTGGGGAGGGCTCTGTGTGGGGGGCTCTCTGTGGGTGTGTGTGTGTGGCATTTGCGAGAGATTAAGCTATTGGCATTGTAAATGACAATGCCATTTATTTATCTGTTTTTAAAACCAACACATAAATAAAAATGTTGTCATTTACAATGCCAATAGCTCTAACTTTTGCAAAGGCGAAACCGTTGCATTGTAAATGCTTGTTGCTTTTGCATGCATGCTTCGTAATGTGCCTTTGGTTTGTGATTCATCTGTCTTGCTGCACACGTATGAGTGTGCCTAGCCATTACTCATCTCCACAGCACTGCAACCGTATTGATTGATGTATTGTAAGGCGCACTGTGTCACACTGCCTTGTACGGTGCCTTCATATTTGATTCATGGGAATTAATCAAGAACAACAGTGAAAAAATAAGCAAATCTGCACATGTAAATTTACCTTTGTAAATAGCGTGCATAGTGCATTGTGACAGCACTTTTAATCCAAGGGTGGTATAGACTCAGTAATTGTATCCTATTGTATTGTAATTGCATTTATATAGCGCTCATTACCCCTAACGAGGCGTTGAAGCGCTTTTTGGTGAGTAGCACGCTACTTTGGAACCCATAAAGGATTAGTGAGGAATTAGTATAGTGAAAATATGAAAGTGATTTAAGTGGTGGATATGTTAGTCAGTTATTTGGATTGAGCAGAATAGTGGAGGGATAGAAGAGGGAAAAGCTTTGCATTTATATATCGCTTGCTATCCTTGATGGGGTGTTGAAGCGCATTTTCGGTTAGTAGCATGCTACTTCGGGACCCTGAAAGGATTAGTGGTGAATTAGAATAGTGTGATGTCACCGCCAAAAGGAAAGAAATGTAAAGCAGCTGTTGTGTTCTTACACGGATCCACCCCTTAGAGTCGAACAAGGCACGTACTTTTGATATACAAGCTGTCCCAGAAGTCCTATGGTATGTTTCACGTTCTGTTATGTTTGCGATTTATGCCTGGTAATATTTTTTGGCAGTAGTGTGGAATTTCTTTGTGTTCAGTATAACTCATCCATAAAGAATGATTCCCACAGCTCAACACTTCAGTTTACAAAACGAAATCCATTGCCACCACCACACACTTCCAACCACAGAACCACTGAGTCTGCACAATGAGCATCAGGAAATGGGGGAGCGCACAAATGTTAGTGCTAGGCTCATGTATAATTAAGTAAATGTACAATTCACTATGTGTGTTCCCCTGTCTGGGGGCAAGATCATGGTCCATACAGACACTGGCAGTGTCTCTAGGGTACAGACTGACTGCAGAAGAGGCCATGTTACAGAAACCTGGTGCTGGTGCAAAACATGACAAAAACCATTGTGCACTATTTTGGTGCTTGTGTAATATAGGATGCAACACATACATTTTGACACATAATATATTACAGCAAGGCTTGTTCTTCAGAGCAAAAATGGAGACATAGCTCGAAAACCAATGCTAAATATATATCACACATTTTCCATTTAATAATCATTTATGTGTTATTAAGATTTTAACCAAGATCTCCTGTTCTGCAACGTATATCAGATAGATATATGTTAAACTGATTGTAACCCAAGCTCAGTCATATCGTTCACATTTGAAAGGGGGAAACATCAAAAATAGCAAGACATTTGTTTCTTTCTTGTCCTGCCCTTGCCCTTCCCTTTCACGTAACAATGGTGCAAATTAAATTGCCTTATGTAGCGTCGCAAACTTTCCGTGACTGCGCCCAGGTCTGTTTTGCACTGCATTATCTTCACCCTCATCCCACACCAGTGCTTAATTTGTGCCAGAGGTTTCCGGTGCTCAGCACCAACATTTAATTATCAACACCAGCATATATGACAGCTGCCACGTGGTGGTGCTGTTTCAATCAATCAATCAATCAATCAATCAGGAGTTTGTTAAAGCGCGACTACTCACCCGTAAGGGTCTCAAGGCGCTAGGGGTGGGGGGGGAGGGGGGGTGCAGGTTCCATTCCATCAAGGAGGGGGTCTGTCGAAGAGCCAGGTTTTGAGGTTTCTTGCGAAGATGGGGAGCGATGTTGTCTGTCTGAGGTGGAGCGGAAGGGCGTTCCATGCTTTGGCCGCGAGGAAGGAGAAGGAGCGGCCTCCCGATCTCGTCTTTCTGGTGCGGGGGACCACGGCGTAGGAAAGCTGGGCTGATCGTAGAGTCCTTTGGGGTGCGTGGAATTTGAGTCGGCTGTTCAGGTATGCTGGTCCAGTGCCGTGGAGGGCCTGTTTGGGTAATTAAGCGATGAGCAGGACAAGAGTTATTAATTCATTCAATATAAATGAAATGCAACTAATACCAGCCACCCAAGCTATTCTTATAGCTTTGAGAGCCTCAAATAGTCTGAATTATCACACTGTTAGCAGTGTGATGATTAGTAGGTACTTTCAATGGCAGCGCTGACAGTGGCAATAGTTGGGGCAAACTGCAGTGCCTCCTGACGAGGGCCCTGGCACTTATAGGTTTACAAATTAAGCACTGTCCCACACCCAAGGAACAGATTATCTGTCTTCCAGAGCACAACAGCTTGTTGTGCTTTGCATTCTCCAGTCCCATCCTGGTACAGTCTTTCATGGATCACCGGCAAGCGTAAACCCATTTATCAGTACGGATATCTCCACCATGAGTGTAGAGTTCTCTGCACCCTTAACTCTACTCAAGAGTTTGAGGACATTGATGAACTCTGCTTGTTCCAATTTCCACCCCAGAAAAGGTTGGAATGTTACTCCTGCCAAGGACTTTGCAAACTTGAATAGGATGACAATTTTCTAAACAATATTTAAAAGATGATATATATGTCAGATTCTGATAAAGATATTCTGGTACTACACCCTTTGTGGTGTGTTATGTGCATGGAAGGGCATGTCAAAGTACCCTGATGTTTTTCATTGAGCGGGCTGGTTGGTTGTACGCAACGCAGTGTGTGAATATTGTTTTTGAGACAGTATAGTTAGCGAGGTAAATTGCAATGACGCAATGTTGGGCTGAAGAAGGTGTGGCATGTTCTAAGCTATGGTTAGCTGAGTGGTTGTAAGAAGTATGTAGGATGGTTCTGTTGAGTGCTTTTAAGTTGGCACTTTGTCTAGTTTGGTGTCTCTATCGGGAAGTGTTTAAGCATTAGTCCCCGTACAAGAGTTCTTACCTTGGGGGGAGGAAACTGGTGTTTTTGGTCAACTGGGCCTCATCCTGAAGCAGTAGAAACCTAAGGAATGTTAAATATCCTATGCACTTTACTAGCGCAGAAAGTCCATGTAGCTAAATGACCCTATGTGTTAACAACAGAGAGAGAGACCCCTTGTAAACCAAAGGGATGAGGTACTCTTAGCAAGTTAGATAAGGTTCCCTTCAGACATGAACATAGATTACATTTACACCACAGTTAGGTAAAAATATCTAATTAAAAATATTTTTTTCTATCCCCACACACTAAAGATAAAATATCTCTACTCAAATAAGCAACATTACAAACAACTATTTTATTAAAATCACAAAATATAACAACAAACAACTCATATAAAAAATCATCAATACATTTCATATACTTCATAAAATCAATTTGCCATGTACCACAAATGTACACAGGACTTTAAGATACATACACACAGAAAAGAGAAAACACAAGTTCAGACACTTAAATTTGTACATATCCCCTGTACATATGAGGGTACGGTCTGGTTAAACTTATATTTGTGAAATCCTAAAACCGTGTTCCAACAGAGATTATGTCTCCAGAATAGCGTTGACGCGTTTCGATGGTTATTTCATTTTATTCCATCTTTATCAAGACCTTTAGTTGATTCTGTTCTCTCTATATTTTTCCCTGATTATTTTATATCCTTCAGATTAAATGGACGTTGCTTCTATATATAGATCGTGACGTCTACTTTTATTCAGTCAAATGGAGGAGATTTATAAAACACGAGACTGCAGTCTTGCTGTTTCGTGAGTAAAAAATCGGCAGTGTATCCTGTTATTCTGTCAATAGCTCCACTGATTGAAGTGTCAACTTACGCCCCTTTTGTATAATAGTTTGTTTAACAATTTCTAGGGCACCAATCTTCACAACTTCGAGGGGCAGATACGTATCCCACCTCCGCGTTGTGCTTCAAAAATGCAGTCTCAGTCCTGCAAAGTGCTTCCTCTCCGTATGGATCATCTACCTAAATGACACTAAACATATCAAAAGCTACAAAGTTACTTATCTGCACCTAAAATGCATTACAGGCTTGATGTGCAATGATTCAAATCAATGACAGGCGAGACAAAGAAGAAAGAATGCAAAGTTCAAACAGTTCTTATCCAAATCCTCGTTTTTGATTGCCTTGTGGTCTGAATACCTAGACACAGCATCATGTGGTTGGTTATTCATCACAGGTCAGCACTCGGGCAACTTTGTTGGTGTCAGAGAACTGCTCTTCAGACCCGCCCAGAATGTTTTACACCTTCACTACAAGAAGGTCTAACTCTGTCATGTCCTCCAAGACTGAACACAGCTTTAGAAAAGGCATGATCTGTTGATGGCTGTTTGGTACCCCAGTCAATGCCCTTGCTCCCGCTGTCCTAAGGGTCACAAATGTAGGCGCAGGAGTCGTAAATAAACAGGACTTATAATAGTGCACTTTACTTTCTGTAGTTTCCATTCCTTGCCATCCCTTTAGTCCCTCAGCTGGAAATAGGAGGCTGTGGAAGAGCAAAGGGTGAAACAAAGGGCCACATCTTTGATAGCCTTGTGGCTCAAAGGCTATTTGATGTCAATATGTAACTGTAATGTAACTATGGTACTTATAGAGCGCACAGCTACTCAACAGAGTGTCCTGGTGCTGAAAGACCTCTAGACAGACAACTGACAGTAAATCTACCTGAGCACTCGGCTTCACTTTGTATTGTATTTTAGTGAATTGACGTCCATATCACTTTGTATTGCATTTTGGTGAATTGTCATCCATATCAAGAAGCTGCACACATGGTTAATCTCACTCATCTCTTTCTCTGTCAATAACTACATCAAAAGCAATTTATTGTGAAAATATGATATGGGCAGGAGACCCAGTGCCAGATTTATCAATCTTTGATGCAACTCAATCCAGCAAGAAAACTTGCTGCACTACGCTGCATGAAAGGTAGAGGGTAGGAATGCACCATATTTACCAATACATAGTGTATTCCTGCTCTCTGCTTGTTCTGGTGCACAATCTGCTGCCTAGCGCCAACGCAGGCACCCTTGCGCCATGGGGCAGAAGACAGCACTCTCGGAAAGAGGAAGCCGCGAGGAGAAATAAAGATATTTGTCCTTGCTGTGCCTTCTCCAGGAAGGCGTATCATTTTTGTGCATTTCGAGGTTTACCAGTCTTGGTCAGTCTGGGAATGCTCCAAAAACCATGGGTGAATTTATTTATTTATTTAGATTTGTAATGCGCTTTATCACCCAGGGGTCTCTAAGCGCTTGACAGAGGGTGCACACGGACTACATGGGGGGCTGCTAGGACGTACCCCATGCCTCCAGGAAGAGCACGGTTTTCAGCTTCTTCCTGAAAGGCAGGAGGCTCCTTTCCTTACATGCATGCGAACACCACCCTCCACCCATGGACCGCCTTCCGACGACAGAGTAACACAAGGCAGCGACCACGCAAGATGGCCTTGCATTGCTTGGTAAATCTGACTTTAGTATTGCGTTGCCCTTGCGACACCATGCGTGGCGCAAGGATAATGCAGTACTATGATAAATCTGTCCCCCAGTGTTTGCCAAGAGTTGCTCTCTCTGTGTACTTCTTCAGTTCACTCTTGCAGTTGGGCATATGCTTTTTAACCTCATGTGGTGTCTATATCATACAGGAGAGTCTAAAAGAGCATAATGTCACCGAGATCGCAGAGTAAGTCTCATGTCCTGTAAAGCATAATAGCGTCATGTTTTGTTGTGCAATGGGTAAAATTGTCTCACTCTTAGGTGTGTTGCAAACTTTTAAGACATTGCACCCTTGGCTTTATTGTGTGTTTATACATGTGTGAGAAGCGACACAACACTTATCAATGGTCGTTTCCTTGGGCCAAATGTTCAGATTTGTTTTCCTTCTTAATACAAATGGAGGGTGGGACCCCAGAGCTCATTTGTAAGATATGGGTCCCTTATAAGCATATGTCAATGTTTATGAATGGGGCTCCTTGAATATATAGAAGAGGAATTAGTTAGCGACAGCAAGTAGTTGTTCCTTTTTTTTTTTTAAACAAATGGTCGAGAAGGTATGGTAATTATCAAATACATTTGGTACCTGCATATAGAGCTGGAAATATCATTAGACCACAATAGCATGGTAAAAATATTGCGACTGAAAAAAAAAATAATGGAGCATAATATCAAAATCGAAGGTAAGTATATATTTTCTGTGTTATTCAATAATATATATGTTACAAATATTGTATATTACAACCCAGTCACATTTGATGTAGTGTGTATTAATATTGTAATTTGTATTTTAATTTTTTGTTTGGTAATATAATGATGTCTTTTCAAAGTTCTCTTTATTTTGGTGGTTTATGTTATCTATCTATCTATCTATCTATCTATCTATCTATCTATCTATCTATCTATCTATCTATCTATCTATCTATCTATCTATCTATCTATGTATTCTGTCCCCTTAGTTTTTGAGAGCAGGTTTGTTAGGCATAAGTACTGTGATGAGAAAAATACAAATTACATTAAAAAACACATTTTGTGATCTCGCTGGACTCTCGCAGGGTTGTGAAAAGTAGAGAGAGGTCAGCGGTCAGCGACCTCTCAATATACTCTACAAGGAGAAAGGTTTATTGTCCCCCTAGTTATTAAGAGGAGGTCTGTGATGAAAAAACATGTAAATATTTTTTTTAAATATTGTGATCTCGCAGGAGTCTTGCTGGATCGTGAAAAGTAGAACGGATTAAGCAATTTCGGAATACACTCTACTATTCATAAGTGTTACTGTAGGAAGCAGACTTATTGGAGATGATATTTGTTTATAAGAACCTACAATTCACACCCATCACGTTGGGAAGAGATCTGAGCAGAGAGGACACTCTCTCCCCACACCCTACTACATACGCTAATCACCTTGTCATGAGGTCTTAGCGGTGAGGCCAAACCCTTCTCTACACCCTACTACACACACTAGTCACCTTGGGGATAAGTCTTAACAGAGGGGGTAGTATATCCCCACTATCTACTGAGACCCCAAGGATGTCAGTCCATCTCCAGACCCTACTACGCACACCTGTCAACCAGCATAGAGGTCTCAGTGGAGAGGCCAATCCGTCTTCACAGCTTACTAAGTCCACTTGTCACCCTAGGAAAGAATTTCAGTGAAGTGAAGATGCCAGTTTCTCCCCCCCCCACACACACCCATCAATCTGGGGAGAGGTCTCATTGGAGAGGCAACTCCCTCCCCACACCCTGCTATGTACACCATCATCCAAGGGAGAGGTCTTATCGGAGAGGCCAGTCCCTCCACACACCATACTATGAACACCCATCATCCATGAGAGAGGTCTCAGCAGAGAGGCATGTCCCTGTTGACACCCTACTACACACACCCGCCATCCATGACAGAGCTCTCAGCGGAGAGGCCAGTTCCACCTTTCATCTACGAGAGAGATGTCAGCAGAGAGACCAGTCTCTACCCGCAGCCTACTACGGTCATGTGTCGTCTAAGACATGCACACCTAATGCCATGGCGATAGGTGACAGAGGAGCAGTTCCTATCCACACTATATTATTCACACCTGTCATCCATAAAAGAGGCCTCATCAAAGAGGCCCGAACCTTGCAACACCCTACTTTACACACTAGTCACCCAAGGCAGAGATCTCAGTGGAGAGGCTAGTCCCTCCCCACACCCTACTATGCACACCAGGCACCAAAGAGAGAGGTCTCAGCAGAGAGGCCAGTCCCTCCTCACTCCCTACTACACACACTTTTTATCCAAGAGAGAGGTATCAGAGGAGAGACCAGTCCCTCCCCACACCCTACTATGTACACCCATCACCCAAGAGAGAGGCCTCAGTGGAGAGGTCAGTCCCTTCCCTCACCCTACTATGCATACCCGACATCCTAGAGAGAGATCTTAGTGGAAAGGACAGTCCCTCTCCTTACCCTACTACGTACGCCGATCTCCCTGACGACAGCTGTCAACAGAGAGATCAGCCCCTCTCCACTCTCTAGTACAGACACCCGTAATTCAACAGAGAGTTCTGAGCGCATAGCCCAGTCCTTCACTACACCCTACTTAATTATTATAGATTTGTAATGTTGTAAATAACAGCTATTATATGACTCTTTCAGGTAATCTTTAGAAACAGAGTACTTTCTCCATTACTAGAAGATATTGTTATAAACTAAATTTGGAAAATACTATCTCTCAAGCTGTCCGGGAGAGCGAAACTGAAAGTTCGGCCCTCTTGGTCTGCACGCAGAGATTGTGTGTTTCCGTCTTGTGAGCGACCCAAAGGAGTTATATAGTATAAGAAAATAAACTTAAATATAATATGCAGTCTTGAATTACAACTTTATTTAATATTTATATGAACCACATATACTGCTGATGATTGACCTGTTTATAGAACACTTTAAAATGAAATTTATAAGTGTACAAACATGCGAGTCACTTGCGAGACTGAAACTCCCAGCTCTGCCCCTCAGACTGCACAAGGAGGATTGTGTGCATGGCTCTCAAGAGCTTCTTACATGACTTCTGTATTATGTTTCCCGTTTTTACCGAGTGTTACAACAGAAAAATTATTTGGTTTCTTGTCTGTATTTATGTTTAAATGTGGATACAAACTGACATTTGGTTGCTTTTTGAGTGATTCTAAATACTGTCTGCCATGCCTGCCAAGACAATAACTTTGTTGATTGATGTATAAGGGTGTTTAAAAAAGAAAGGAATTTTAGTAAATAAGCTTAAACAACAGTAGATATGCAAAAGGTTCATACTGAATTTAGTACATTTTGATATAAGTGCAGTGATTTATTTTCTGTGAGTGTTCATATCATTGGACCTGTTAAACATTCAAGCATGAGTATATATTTATTGGTTAAATAAATGTGGAAATATACTAGTTTCAACTTCATTTTTTCATACAACCCCAAATAAATATTGATAAATACAGATGAAAAAATAAATATGGATACATACAGATGGAAATGCCATACAAATTTATACAACAAAACTAGGAGCCCTAATTCTAATAAAAGAAATAAAAATGTAATACAGACAGTTCAATGACACCTTATTTTATTACTTTTATAAAATACTCATGGAACTCCTGAATAACCTATGTTTAGAACACTATATAACAAAATTTTCAAATGTATGATCTCGCAAGAGTCTCAGGAGCACCTCGCGAGACACAACCATAAAAACAGATTTAGTTGTCTAACACTAGTGCCATTCATTATCGAATGGAGTTACCACCTTCCGTTGTATCATTTAGGATTAGACATTTATTGTGAAAAAATGTATTCAGCCCAGCAAGCTTCTTTTCTAGTCTTGGTGGAAAACTTTGCAGAGAGGAGAAGATGAAACCATGTACAGTGATGGGTTGACTTTACATATGGTATTATAATTTTACTGGATGTTAAAAAAAAACTTAGAAATTCACAGAAAAAACAAAGATTAAAATAATGTTATTGCTAGGTGTGCTAAGAAGATCCGTTTTTTTAAAACAAACTTAGAAATTCAATGAAAAAGACAAAGGTTGAATATTTGCACTTTTACCTGTGTTTGTGGGATTGGGTTTAGAATAGTAAATCTTACAACGGCCTCTAATTTTTTTGTACTATCTCAAATGATTTTGGACTGGAGTTATAACAGTAAATTAAAGGCTCCACAATCGTTTCACTTTCCCCAAAGGATGTGGGGCTAGAGTTAAGAGAGCAAATTGTAACGTGCCCAATATTTGCACTTTCCCCAATGTATGTTGGAATAAAGATATAATAGTAAATCTCATCACCTTAACTTCAGAGGTTCTCTAAATATCTAGGTTGTTTCCGAACAATCAATTAATAACAGTCTTTATAAAAATAAATAACATAATTAATTTTGATAGTTAAGTATTTGAACATCATTTTTGGTAATATATTGTATTAATAACATCCTGAAATATGTCTACAGTGTATTAAATTTACATTTCATATAATTAAGTCTCCCAGTTTTTAGTTTTTACAGATTTTTACACATAAAAACAGACAAAAAACAATGTTTTCCTGTCTGTATTTATTTTCAAAAGAGGGAAAATACAGAAAATGGAATAAGTAGAGCTCCATGCTGTCCTACAGGAATTCAATGGCAACAGCGGAGCAGAAAGACAGCATGGGGAGTTAAAAAACAAGCTGCGATTTCCTTAAATACAAGTATGTATGTTAACATATATTTGTATATCATGTTAATATATATCTCTGGGTGGACTGTTTGTTATATTTAGCAGCTTAATTTGGTAAAGCGCAACAATCATGAAAGTATGAGGGCATATTTAGTACTTAAATAAATGTGGAAATATACAATTTTACAACTCAATTTATTTGCAAAACACAAAATATATATGAATAAATATCAGTAACATAGCCCAACAAGCATTTACAATGCAATGGTTTTGCCTTTGTTAAAGTTAGAGTTCTATCTTAAATAGGGCATATCTGATGCTTTTCAAGTGCATCTATATTAAATATGGCATATCTGATGCTTTTCAGTGCACTCAGTTTACGGCTGATGTTATGGATAATTATTCTTAACATTGTTACGGACTTGCTAGATAGGAGTCTTACAGTAATTAACTTATTCACACATCCTCTAGATCTACTCTCTTTTTGACCTGATAGTTTAATATACTCTCTTTGCACTCTATACATTACCACAATGTTTAACGTGACTTCCATCTGTAATCACAGTCTGTATATTATGTATTTATTTATTCTGGTTCAAGTGTAACACATCAACTCTTTGTTAAACCATGTATATATATATAACACGATTTTTAATCATAGCTGGTCCTACTTCAATGAACTACCAATGTTTGCACTCCTTGTACTTATCCACATACCCCACTGTTTGATGTAAATTTGAACTTATCTACCAATGTTAACTAATTCCTTTATGTTCCAATCTTTCGGATTTGCTGTACATATTATGAAAATGTATGCATAAGATAATCACCTCTCTCTGTACATTAGTTATATCCTTTTTTTTTATTATTAGTCAACACATCGCTCACTATAGTACCGCAATACATTGTACAATGCATTGAACCCCAAGCGGTTTGAGTATGAGCTATAGAAAACAGTACATAAATACGCAAGGGTGCAAATGGGTGGGTTTAGGATTAGGTGACATAAAAAAAAAAAGAAAGATCGACCGATATAAATACACATACATACACAGTGTTTATCCTGAAAAGCCAGTAAAGACTTTGTGGCTGGGGTCCCCCTATGTCATGACTAAGTGGGGATTGTTTGACTTTAGAGAAGTAGGGTAATGGTTACAGTAAAAGCTTGTTTAAGGTTAATGTTCTATATGGTTAACCTAGCATAGGCATACCGCATTAGGGCTTGGTTGGAAATGTTGCTGTATTCACAATTCCAAACCTGTTGAGTATCCGAGAAGGATTGAGCAAGTTGATTACAATTATCCCATAGATGTCAATGTTTGGAGTTCTGCTATTACGGTGATTCCTTTATGTATGGAGGTTTTTAAGTTGGAGGGTAAGAAAAACAATTCTAAGTGAACGGGGTACACAAATTATGAGGTCGAGTCGATAGTTATAGCAAAGAAGTTGGGTGGCAGTTTTGTTTGGGGTAGGTCGTTAATGACGATGAGACACATTTGGGATGGGGTCTCCTAGAAATTCTGGCTCTTGGTTAGAGTGGGGCTGCTAAAGGCTTGGCCTCTTTTATTGGCTGGAAGTTTTTTGGGCATGTGATATGTTTTTCAAAGTTTATTTTGGTTCAGATCTTTTGTAGGACAATGTCGGGATTAAGCCCGTTTTCATAGGATTTTTTTTGTTTTTTATTATGGATTATTCCATTCCTCTGGGTGTGCGGGAATTGGTAAAGATGCAAGACTCCGCTGCCGGTCGGGGTTGCAAAGACCGGTTACCGGTGGGTGCAGGGTCCAGTGGGGTGCAGTCCCAGACACAGCCACAGTTGGCGCTGGCCCGCCTCCCTCTGACTGCACGGGGCAGTGTGTACACACACAGACAGATGACAACCTAGAACTTGTGCGTGCTGCTGTTGCAGAGTCCAGGCGCCTCCCTTCCCACTACCCCTAGCCCAACAGAACCCCTGTCCCCGGCTGACCTGCTCTGCAGCGGCCTCACTGCGGGACCCCATGCCGGAGCGAGTCCTAGAGGAGATAAAGTGAGCGGGCTCTGCGGCCGGGGTTGCGGTGTTGCTGCGAAGGGAGCGCCGGGTGTTCACCATACTGCCGGCACGGGTTGCGCTAAATGCCGGGGCCTCTCACTGCCCGGGCTCTCTCAGCGCCATTCCTCTTTCTCTCGGGCTGCTGTCAAGCGGCGCTGCCACTGGGGGTCGCTACAGCCAGTACCGCGGGCCGGCCGTTACACTCTCTCTATTGGCAGAAGCAGAGGTTTCCGCAAACACAAAGGCTCAGCCACTAGACCAGAGACATAGAAGAGCAGACAACGCTGGCGATTGCATATGGAAGCAGCGGCCATCTTAACAATTCCGCTTTGAAGCTGCTCGAAAATTTGCAACTACTGAATTTGACAAAAAGAAACTGGGCCGGGATAGTTCGCTTTAAAATACTTTTTTTTGGAACTGAGGCTGCTGCACGGGGAGAGGGACGGTCGATGCAGGCTGCTTCCTCCTCCCGGCTCTCTCCTCCTCCTCCTGCGATGACGCGGAAGGGGGCTCGGCCGGCTGGGCCAATCCCAGCGCGGCCCGGGCTTGAAGGCGGGCGCTGCTTCCTCCTCTCACTCGGGGCCGCGGCGGTGAATACACGGAGCAATGCCGTGTGGGATGGAGGCAAACAGCAGTGACAGGCGGAGAAGACATTCCCGAGTGCAAGGGGAAACAAGCAGGAAGGCGGGTGCCGGCTCAATGCCGGACCAGATTCGGGGGCGTTCCCGGCTTTTGGCTGACGTCGCGTGACGTAGCCAAAAGGGAAAAATTCTCGGGAACGCCCCCGAATCTGGTCTGGGATTGACAGACAGAGCCCTCTACCAATGGCTAGCCTCCATTTATGGAGCTAGCCAATGGGAGGAGGGGGCAGATACCCGACCCCACATAGAGGATTAGAGGATATCATTAGATTTTGCTAGCGCATGCGTACTTCGTACGCATGCATCGCTAGTCAAAACCTAAAAACGAAATATGGAGAAATACAGGCAGCAATGTTAAACAAGCATTTACAATGCAATGGTTTCGCCTTTGGAAAAGTTAGAGCTATTGGCATTGCTCATGACATTTCTTTTTTTTTTTTTACTTCTAAATAAATGGCATTGTTGTTTACATTGCAATAGGTCTCACATTTGTTGGAGTTGGAGCTACTGGCATTGTAAATGGCAATGTTTTTTATTCATGCTTTGTTAGCACACACACACACACACACCCTGGAGCAGTCACACACACACACACACACCCTGGAGCAGTCACACACGCGCACACACACACCCTGGAGCAGTCACACACGCACGCACACACCCTGGAGCAGTCACACACACACACTGGAGCAGTGACATACACATACTGGAGCAGTCACACACACACACACACACACACTGGAGCAGTCACATACACACACACACACACTGGAGCAGTCACATACACACACACTCTGGAGCAGTCACATACACACACACCCTGGAGCCCCGGTGTGTCTAAGACGACAACGTACGTTTATCAAGCATCTCAACAAAGCATCAAGGGAACCCTGTTTTGCAAGACTATTTCACCTCAGTTATCATACCACAAATGAGCGGTTTTAAAAAAGAGACCATATTCCATATTTTTAATTGTACACCATGCACCCATAATGACATTTATCCCATATTCAGGTTTAACCATGCTCATTCTTGCGCCTCAAGTTCCTGCTGAATGACTTGTGCAGAGGTGGTCATGGTGCAGTCAATGAGGAGAAAGGTCACAGTTCAAACCCTCTAATCAATACCACTGTCGAGAAGGCTGCACAGATTTACCAGCCCTGGATTTAAAGGTATCCTGGCAACAGCATCACCCCACGCCTGGGCGCTGACACAGCAGTGACGGATTCACAGGGAGAGGACCCCCGAGCGGTCACGAACTATCGGGCAAGAGGGCGGCGCACATGTTGACAAAGACAAAAGAAGCCTTGGCAAAGCCAGAATGTTTGGTTTGCATTTTGAGTGCCGGCTAAAACATTAAGAGCGCCTGATGCACAGGAAAAAACGAACTAACTGATTTTTTATATACGATGCATCTACGGAATATGTACTTTAATGTCCCATGATTTCAGAGTTCTTTTGAGATATAAAATATTCCTTCATGCGCTGCAATGCAATCATTCCATAGCAGGCTGAATACTATACAAATAAGAAAATAACATGGGGTGAGAGAAATACTGTTCAGGGCAGAGCAAACACCGGCACTATGTGTGTATGTATGTATTAAAGAATTGGTAAACATCGGTCTTCAGATAGCTGCTGTCATGACAAACCTAAAGATAATAGCAACTGGTGGGAGTGCTGCCTGCCTGGGAGAGTCCCAGGTGGCCTCATCTGTGGAAAAAAAACTCCTCTGCCTGGATGCTTGTAAAAATAAGCCTGATGTTTCTCAAAGCGACAAACCAAAATACCTTCTTCCTACTGAGTAACCAGTCCCACTTTGCAGGCGAGATCTCCCACCAAAGACGGAGGAGAGACAACCAGCAGAAGGCCAAGCACCGGACCAGCCTCGTGTTGGCTCGTGCGGGCTTTGTTCAACAGGTTTACTATGAGTCATGAGGCGAACACCCCAAGTGCAGTCCTGCGGTGTAAGCGGATGTGACCAGCTCCACCGCGGGAAACAGCACACCGACACACAGCTAGTCACACAACACATTGAACACCCGAACTTGACTTAATAATACAAAGTAGTGCTGAAGGTTGGCTTGGAGCACTGCTCGCTGTAGGAGCGGTTCTGGAGAATTCGGATTGTCCAATTGGACCTCTTCATTAGTTGCTACTCCACAGCACGTGAGCTCTAAGGAGCTGAAAAACGTTGATAAAGTTAGGAATGCCACTGGTTGCAACCACAACCTCATTCTATACAAATGACCCATACATATCGATTCACCTCATGACCAACACCCCGGACACCATTTATGAGCCAGCTAACTCATTCACATTCAGTGCCCCCCCATGACTCCGTGGTTCGCAGACATACCGTCGGAAACATGTTTGCGGTGGCCAGAGGGCAGTGGCGTGGGAAGTTGCAGCATAGCGCTGGCGGTACACGGACGGGGGGGGCGCAAACGGACAGCGGGAGCGGGAACGGCGCAAGAAAAATAAAACGGCACTCACCTTATGTGCTTGAACCTTGACAGCATTCTTTGGACTCTAGCGCCCCTGACAACAAAGACGGGAGGGGGACGGGAGAGGACGAGGGGGGCGGGAGAGTACACGAACGGCGGGAGGGGGGCGGGAGAGGACGAGGGGGGCGGGAGAGTACACGAACGGCGGGAGGGGGGCGGGAGAAGACGAGGGGGGTGGGAGAGAACACGAACGGCGGGAAGGGGGCGGGAGAAGACGAGGGGGGCGGGAGAGTACACGAACGGCGGGAGGGGGGCGGGAGAGGACAGGGGGGGACGGCGGGAGGAAGGCAGGACAGCAGCAAGCACGGCCCGGCCGGACCAGATTCGTGAGCTCCTAGGGCGGGGAGGGGTGGGGGCAGCGTGGGCTTGGGGTCTTGGCAATTTGGGTAGCTCTGAGAGACAACTAGGGGTGACAAAAGCTAGCCTCTTCGTTTACAGTACAGCAGGGAAAAAAGTGGTGCCCCGCTGAATTGGAGCAGCAGCAACTGCAAATATGACAGCTATTCGAGGTATTCAACAACTCGGGGCTGGTCAACAAGTCCCGGGCCGGGCAGTGCGCACGCGTGTTTGCTAAAACAGCGATTCTCCCGGCTCTTGAGAGCCAGCAGCTGCTGTTTTTGTTAAGCTGGAGGAGCCCGGGCTATGCCTCGAGGAGGAGGATCGGTCTCTGGGCGCACCTTGGCCAGGAACAGAAGCAGCTGTGAGTAATCACGCCCTCACTCGCTTTCTGAACAAGCACCTACGAAGACACAGGGGGCGGGGGAGGACACGGACGGCGGGAGGAGGGCGGGAGAAGACACGAACGGCGGGAGGGGGGCGGGAGAGGACACGAACGGCGGGAGGGGGGCGGGAGAGGACACGGACGGCGGGAGGGGGCGGGAGAGGACACGGACGGCGGGAAACGTGCACAGGACAGCGAGGGAGGGGCGGGGAGGCACACGGAGGGGGCGGGAATGGACAGCGCATCTGAATTCACTTTCAGTGAAAGGGGAGGGAACGGGAAAAAACGTAACTCCGCCCTGGGAAAAAATCTCGGGAACGCCCCCGAATCTGGTCCGGCCTTGACGGACAGATCCGGCACTCAATGGCTAGCCTCCATTTATGGAGCTAGCCAATGAGAGCCGGGGGACGTTCCCGAAGTGCTTAGTGTCGACATAGGATTTCACCTGCGCTGAAGAGCTGCGCAGAGCGCAGCCTTCGGCAGGCGAAACCCAAAAAATAAATACCATAAAACCGAAAGGCCTACTTATATGAATCTTTATGGAATATTTTTGTACATAAAAAAGTGTATACTATGGTGTTCCGACTGAAGGCTTTCTGGGTCCTCAAAGGCCTGTAACCACAATAACCATTGGACAGTTCAATAGTTCTGGCAGTCTCTAAGTCTAATTGGAGTCTTTAGTCCATGTTCCTTAGATCTATGAAGGCCTTTCTTTCTTGCCATGATATATATCTCTCTCACCACAAGTCAGAGCCCTAAAGGGAATAAAGTGGTCATGCTATAAGTCCACTAACTGTCCCTGCCTTTAATTCTTTCTTTAGTTCTGCCTTCTACAGGGACATCTAGTCATATGGGAAACTAAGCAGGGAGAGCCTGTCTGCAGAAGAGAATTGGGGTGTCTTGCAATTCCCTTCTTTACTTTCTAACACTGTAAGTCTTGAGTCATCTGAATGACATCAAGGTGTGACTTAGGAGGTCACAGTTCCTGGAAAGGGAAGGATCTTAAGAACTCAGCACTGCCTGTGCAGGCTACCCTTCCTCCACAGAATGCATAAACAAAGGGGCAAATTTACAAGCCCCGTGCGCCACTTTGGCGTCACCGTTGCGTCACTTCTGGGATGTAGCGGTGGCGTAAAGCTAGCGCCATGCTGCGGAGATTCACAACGTGACGCATCTAGGGAGATGTGTCACATTGTAAAGCCCTAAAGAAAAAACAATATCCCAAAAGGTATAAATGAAAGGACAATTTATATTGCATGCACAAAGCATTACATGGATCAAAAAAAGGAGACACTTATTCAAAATAAATTAGTTTTCAAAATTAATTTGTTCTATTTTGATATTCATCAGAAGAGAGGGAACATTTTATAAAGACATAATTATGTACAGCACAAAATACAGTAATTCAAATGACAACCAAAGAGACTTGGTGCTCAATATGTACAAGTGATGTGGCGACGCAAGTGCAAGGTGAACAGCGAGGGACGGCGCAAAGTGAACAAAGTGAAGAATTTGCAGTGAATAGCTCAAAGATGTGACATAGAATCAGTGACTTTTTATAATGTAGTTCGCAATTTCAATGGAGTCACGGCCAGATGCGCCTATAGTTTGCGCTGTAGGGTCGACGACGTTTCGGTCCTTATACAGTGTGGACCATCTTCAGGACGAGGTTGTCTCATTTTTGGAGTGCTTCAGTTGGCCGCCCGGGAGCTTAGTCTTCTGGCGGGTCAGGATGGACGTCGCGAGTGAATCGCTGTAAAGTTTTAACAGCCAGGGAGCTTAGTCTTCTGGCGAGTCAAGATGGACGTCGCGAGCGAATCGCGGTAAAGTTTTTTGACAACGCATTTGACCCTGTTAGTGATCCATACGCTAACTCAGAGGCTCCCTAACCCTTGGCTGGGCTGCTCAAACGGATTAATTGCGTTCCCGGACCGAGTATTCTCCAGGTCCCTGGCTGTCAAAACTTTACCGTGATTCGCTCGCGACGTCCATCTTGACCCGCCAGAAGACTAAGCTCCCTGGCTGTTAAAACTTTACCGCGATTCGCTCGCGACGTCCATCCTGACCCGCCAGAAGACTAAGCTCCCGGGCGGCCAACTGAATCTCGCCGGATCCTAAGGATCAGGGCTGTTAAATCACTAACTTACAGCACTCCAAAAACGAGACAACCTCGTCCTGAAGATGGTCCACACTGTATAAGGACCGAAACGTCGTCGACCCTACAGCGCAAACTATAGGCGCATCTGGCCGTGACTCCATTGAAATTGCGAACTACATTATAAAAAGTCACTGATTCTATGTCACATCTTTGAGCTGTTCACTGCAAATTCTTCACTTTGTTCACTTTGCGCCGTCCCTCGCTGTTCACCTTGCACTTGCGTCGCCACATCACTTGTACATATTGAGCACCAAGTCTCTTTGGTTGTCATTTGAATTACTGTATTTTGTGCTGTACATAATTATGTCTTTATAAAATGTTCCCTCTCTTCTGATGAATATCAAAATAGAACAAATTAATTTTGAAAACTAATTTATTTTGAATAAGTGTCTCCTTTTTTTGATCCATGTAATGCTTTGTGCATGCAATATAAATTGTCCTTTCATAACTGCCGCGGAACGCCCACGCAGGGATAATTCCCCTCCTGAGCGGGGCGTTCCATTGAGTGGGCGGAGTCATGATGAGCTCAGCTCGTCATGAGCACAGCTCCACTGTGCCCATGAGTACCACGGCGCCACGTGCGCCCCCCCCCACGCGCCGCGGGGGAATTAGCCTTGTGGCGAAGGGGTTAACCAGGATGCTGTGTTACGTTTTGTTTTTCAAGCAGCATATCCCTCTTGTCTAGTGCATAATTTAAATTGAGTCGCATCCTGGGGCACTATTAAGATGTGGCAGAAGGCAGTGCGAGTGTCTCTCAGTGCCTGTCAAGGGCAAAAAGGTGCTCAGATCACATGGTCATCCAATCGTTGGCCTCTTTGCAAAGAACACAGAGCAAGGGTCACGTGTACCAGTTGAAGTTGTGACTGTGTAAATGTGTGGGTAAATGTTTAAGCCATGCCCTTAAGTGTTTATGGGCATGGCCCTTTTAGAGACCCCACCCTCCAGTTTATTTATCCCACTTAAAACCCTGCATGACCCTCCCTAAAGCCACGTTGTCCCTGTCCAACTTTCTCCTACGCCCAGTAGCTGTTCTTTGAAACACTTCTGGGTCCCCTTCTCCTGAGCTCCATCTTTACCATCTTCTCTTCTTCCGAGCATCATTTATACATTCATCCTAGTTACTCGCTTCCCCAACTCACACCCTGCAAAGCCCCTTTCCTGTTCACACTAAGAGGCATATTAACTACTAAAGTAGCGAAGAGTGGAATTAAGCCAAGAAGGCTAATGCCACACTCTGTCACATTAGAAACGCTGGGCTGCACCGTAGTTACAACAATACGATGCAACCCAGCAGTTCCCCCTGCGCTGGTGCTAATTTCAGCTGCCTAGCGCAAATGCAGGCATCCTTGTACCATTGTGCAAGGGTGCCTGCGTTGTGAGGAATTGTTGTTTCTGTGCAGGAAGGTGTCCCTTCCTGCACATACAATCTTAAATGGCGATTTGTAACTACGTGTGCTGCTTTGTGCAGCGCACATAGAAGTTGAAACTCGTCATTTTTAAAATGTTTGTTTATGTGCAGGGGACACCTTCCTGCACATAAACAATCATGCATGGTGTTTGCAGTTTTTATGTGTGCTGCACAATGCAGCACATATAAAAACAGCAAAAACGTGGAGAAATTAAGCATTTCTCCTTGTTGCGCCAGGGTAAGACCAGGTTTTCCCTGTTCTTAATTTTGGCGCTGCCCCATATTTATGCCACCCTTGTAAATATAGGGCAGCGTCAAAATCAATGGGTGCTGCGGATGAACACCCACCGCAACACCCATTGCCCACCACTTTCACGCTAAGGATAGCAGGAAAGAGTGCCTTATTTACAAGACGCTATTATTTACACTGCCTTGTAACTTCACAAAAAGTGATGTTCTGGTGGCGATAAGGGCTTGTAAATATGCCCCTCTGTTTACCTGCATGTTGCAACATTTCCCTTCCTACAGCAACAATTCCTTTCCTTACTTTCATGCCGCCATCTTTGCCTTCTCCTGTCCTCTTCTTTCGCTCTACAAATGTTTACATCCCCACCAGTCTCTTTCATCCCCACTCCCGCCAGGGGTTTGAACCTCTGGAGTGAAAGACCATTTTCTCCATTTTCTCCTACTCCTTCACTGTCTGTTGACTGAAAGACCAATCGCTCACCCACAATCAAATAGAGTCAATATTGCAAGCCGTACTCCCCAATGTGATTGTCCGCGAAATATATTTGTTATATGTCACGTCACATTTTGTAATGTGTAAATACCAATAAAAATACATTTAAAAAGAAAAGAACAAAAAAAATGAAATCTTCTCTTTCCTGTACCTCTCCTCTAACTCTCTAACCCTTTTTCATGTCTTAAAGCCTTGAAGTAGTTTTAAAACGATATCATGGCATAAAAGGCTAAAAAATAAATGAGATTCTAAAAAAATCACATTAGCTCTTTTTCTTCAGTCAGCCCCCTGGTGCCAATGGAAGGCCTCTCCAATTCGGTATTTTAGTTTCGACGCCAACTATTCACATTCTTTCAAACCCCCTGAGCAGAGCGCAATGCATAAAGCGGGGGGAGGGGCTCTCTCTCGACCCCCCGCCACGCGGTGATGACTTCATTGCGTTGTTGAGCGTTGAGGAGGTACAGATCGCGGGATGTGCCGTCCCTGAAAGACCCCTTCCATGAGGGCGCCATTAAACGACAGACACAGCTGCGTGAACTTAAATCCAGCAGTGAAGAGGTTTCACCCTTGTCTTTGACCTCTAGGAGGACGTGGGGCCCGACGGCCAGTGTCGCCTATTTTGGAACAGGGAAACAAGGTTCGAGTCACGTCGTTGGCTCAACACAATGAGATTCTGGTAAAATCACTTAATCTCCGCGTACCTTAAAAAAACAAGCATTGGCGTAGTGGTCTCACGTATGTAAGAGATACTGGCTTTGTCAATGTGTTTTAGCAATGGTGTGTACCAGCGCAACTGCTGCGTGTCAGGGATAAGAGTTAGGGCAAAAGCGCTGTGAGGTGCTTTTTATTTCTGGCTGGCGAGGGTTGGGGAGGGGGGCAAACAGCAACAGGGGTAGGGTCAGGGCTCGAGTCGGGGTACCACGACACCACTTATTTTAACAGGAGATCGATTACTGGAGCAAATGGAGCTACACATTCACTCTTTGGCCTCTCTGGGGCGAGATCGGAGCTCATTCAGAACGCTGCTCATGCGCTGGCTTCTCTGATGCAATCGCATCTAAGGGGTGAGCGAGGGGAGGCAATGAGTCTGATGGTGCACGGCTCCTTTCGGGACGTCACTTCCTGTTGTGACGTCAGCGTCCCCCCACTTCTTTTTTTAGGACTTGTGCCCTGGGTAGGGCTCAGGTGTACAGGGCAAGTAACGACAGGGGGAGGGGCAGATGCTGTGCAAATAATGATGGGGTAAGGGTTGTGTCAAGCATCGATGAGGAGGGGGTCAGGGGAGGAAGGAGCAGGTCAGGCAACAATGCGGGAGGATAGGGCAAGCAATAATTACAGGGCAACAACATGGAGGTGGGGAAGCGGACCAGGCAAGCAACAACAACGCAGGAGATGGGAGGTGGGGGTGCAGCATCGAGGGGGCAACAACGGGGGGAGCAATGTGGCAAGCAACAACGTGGACTGGAATGGGGAGTGGAGGGGAGACGGCCGACAAACACATGCACTCTTAGTGAGTGCTGAAAGTGTTAGAAAAAACTGGGGTCCACGGGTAGGGTGTACAGGGCAGCGAGACAGGGGAGGAGCGGAGCACACATCTAGGTGGACTTACGGGAGATGCACCTTGAGGCAAGTCTGACTATATGAGTCTTCCTTCTGCCCTCCTCCCATGGGGCATTTAGGTTCTTGTTCTAGGGTTTAAAAGTGAGTCCCTCTACAATGGAGTGTGACACAGATCACCCCAACAAGTGGCACCATATCACCACAACGTTGGTAAGACAGGAGCACCCTCTTTTCTTTAGGTCCTGATGAATGCCATGGACCCAACTGGGCCAAAAGGCAGAAACATGTTGACCACACCCAGAACGGTGAGGGGGCAGTAATCTCCCCATAGCACTGTTTATTTGTTTTTGATACCATATAGCTGTCTGCCACATTAATAAATCAATTTGGTAACTATAATGGTTTTTAAATCAAACTCACTCTTCACGGGCCCCCACTTAGTTTAGAAAGGCATCCCTGTCGTCAGGTGTTTGCTGGCCCTCTACCAAACCGAGTTTCTAGAGGGCGAGGACTGGCCAATGATGAAGCATGACACCAGGTGCTGTGTGAGACCAGTCCTTCACTTTTTGTGAGATGCCCACACTCACAATTTAACCCTTTTTGCACCCAGGTCACTATTCTGGGAGCTGCCCCATTTTGCGTTAAACATTTTATGTTGGAGGCTGGCCTGCTCCTAGCACCACGCGCCTCTAGTTCCCTCCCCCAGGTCCCCCGGGGATAGTGTGGTTACACAGTGAGACAGAGGGCCAGTGCAGGGAATCATGGGGCCAGGAGCAGGGAACAGGATGGGGAACAGGATGGGCAGGAGTTGGTGGACTGGTACAGAGTTGCAGGGGAACAGGGGCAAGGTGGCAAGAGAACAACGGAACAGGGTGGGGAAACAGGGGGCAGAAGCTGGGGGCCTTGCAGAGGTGCAGAAGAACATGGATCTAGGAGTAGTGGAACAGGTGGTCAGGTTCAAGGGCCATAGGGCAATGTCACACCATTTTAATCTTTTCCTGGCAGGCACACAGATATGCATAAACACATTGGAAGATGTTTGGTTTACACCTTTCATGAATGCACCTGTTCACCCACCATGAATCTCCTCTGTGTAATCCTGCAGTATCAACATCAAAAGCAACATTTAAAGACGCAAAGACCTGCATTAATAACGTCACTTTCTCATCCGAGCCCGGGTCAAGATGTAGTTGTGAGATGAGTACTCCCTTTGGTAAGGTAACAACATCACAGCAGTTCAGCCATGGCCTGCCGGCAGCGACCAATAGCTTTGGGCCAGTGAACAGCAATAGCAGCTTCTCCATTCCATTTTTTTAGGACTCGCCTAGGCAGCGCTTGCGATTTCTCTTCGAGACATGTTGTATTCAGATTATAGGCATTTAGGAACACCCATCTTTCTAATTGGCTCCTTTTACTGTCCTTTGTAAATGGCTGTTTTTCATTGGTTAATATGGTCACTAGTCCCTCCTTTTTAGGGCTCGCAAGAGAGCCCTCTTGAAGGGAGCTTAAAAACAGACTTGCAAATTCCATTCTTTTTTTTGTGGCCTGCTATTGGCCTTTCACTGCTTGCTGTTTTGTAAGGTGGACACCAATAGGCCAGAGGCGGGTGCATAGCTCCGCTCCTGGCCTATTGGTGTCTATTACGTGCATTTCCTGACATATGCTTTCAATTATGCTCACTTTGCCACTGGATTCAAGCAAGCCGGGCTGAAGACGGCTGGAATGCCAGAAACCGGTCCTCGGAAGCTTGTTTCCGGTCCAGGGAAGGCATGGCTTGGCAGTTCGGGCTGGACTGTTCCCAAGAGGCACAGGGTCAGACTGATTTGCATATAGCCATGTCTGAACTGGGGTGGCAGAGTGGGCTAAAGAACGGTGATGGATCAAACCCAGATCTTTGCACTGGGTGTGAGTGTTTGATTGGTTCAGATGCTCCGTCCATCACCACCCCCTTTTGTATCGCTTCAATTAATTCAAAGCATATGGCAGGAAAGGCGCGCACGCGGCACCACTCACGAGCTTCTTTTTGTTTTTGGATCCATTTCACGGCCGAAGCAACTAAACGCTGACGTCTTGTTTTCCTTGTTTTCTTTTGTAACCTCCCATGAGGACTGCCCCTCTTAGATGTGCTGTTACGCTTTCATGTTATTTACTGTACCTTGTGGGCACTCTTTTTTTGGTAGACTCTTCCCATTTTGAGCTAACACACACAGCATTCGCATTTCTCTGTGTCCTAATCAGATGTGGTCCCATGGTGCTGCTAATCAGGCACGGTCCCAAGGCGTCTGTTCAGTGCACTTCCCCCTCCTGCTTTGGCTTTAAAGGGGCATTTGCATTTCTTTTTTCCTTTCATCATAGCGGTATGACAACACCTGTTTCTTGCACTTCTCCCTCCCACTTTGGCTTTCGAACGGCATTTGCATTTCTTTCTCTTCTACTGCTCCAGAATGTTTGTTCACCGGATCCTGGATGCATTTACATTTAATTGTTATCATATGCATTTTTTTTATAGCGCAGAAGCCGAGACTCGAACCCTGTTCCCCAGGCTCAAAGTAGGCAGCTCTCTTTGTTATGCCACATCCCTATACAGGTATACTTGCAGCCAATCACAAGCTGTCCTGCAAGCTTGAGTCTGCTGTAGCCAATCTGTAGACCGCACAATTCCTAAGCACATCATTTCGCGGCTGCACGGGAATCCCATTAGTGACTTTATATAAGTGGTGAGACGCTGTCACAATATTTGGAGATGGTCTCAAACCTTTGAACTGCATCAGCTGGTGCTTCAGGTGCACCATTAATACATTGTTTTAGAGAGCAACAAATGCACTTTATATTATCGTTTTGAGGTTGAGCCTTTATTATTTTACACTACTGCCCTCTACATACAATTTTTATTTACTTATTTTTAAATGTAGGTTATACATAATATAGCACTACTTTGAATTTGGGCAACAAATCCATAATTTGCAGGAATCTGCTGGCCACCTTAATGTGCACATTTGTATTTTTAAACACAAATCGTGAGCTTTTAAATTTTTCAAATATGGCCAACATTGACGGCCGATCCTAACGGGACTTTTAACTTCAAGTCCTCTTTCAATATCAATGATTTTGGTATTTACATGACGTCTGAGGTTTGAACAAGCTTCCTCGTCGTTCCCTACATCGCGTGTGTGTCCTGAGCATGGATCCATACTCTGGGGGTGATTATGACTTCTTTTTTTACACATATTGCTCTTAATCTGGACATGCATACAATATTCAGGTAAGTCACCCATATGTGCTCTTTCGATTGTCTCGTGCAGTGGTGTAATTGCATATAGAGGTCAAATTATCACTCCACTGCAAACCAAAAACATAATTAAAAAACAGTGCCATTTATTACGCCAATAGCTCCATCATTCATGAATGCGAGACCTATTACATTGCAAAAGCTTGTTTTACTGCTGTCATTGGTGATACAATCAGGGTCTGGTAAAGACACATTTACAGCAATGAAACCAACGTAAGATGAACGTACAAGCTATGAATGTACATTGTTCTCTTTTATAGAGTGGTTATTTTGAAAATATCTCCTGAATCTGCCTCCTTCACCTTCCTTTCACATCGTTGGAATAGAGGCTTGTAAAAGCATTGTAGACAACTAGCCTTGTCTCATGGGGGCTTCCCTGGAGCCAGACCTGACCGCGTGTGGCTGAAAGTAAAAAAAGATAAGCAATTGCAATGCCAGTAGATGTCACCTAAGAGCTATTGGATTTAACAATGTACAGCAGCGTGGATGCTTTACAGTGTGGCTAAAACTAGTTTCAAAATGCACTAAGAAGCAGCCTGGGCTTATGCACTTTTTTTTATACGAGTGCATTAGCGTTGAAAGTATCATAGTCCTTTTTTAATTATTATTTTTAGCCATGCTGCACAGCAACCACACTTCTACACAGAATTGCCACACATCATTGCCAAAGTTGGCAATACCCATGCTTGTCTCTGTACAACACACCAGTGATTCCAGGCAAATCAGTTAATCGTCCAATGCGCTGCAAAATATCCTACCACATAAAGAAAGCAATTGCGCTCATGTCTAAGTGAAAATACATTTGAAAGCAGATAACATCTGCTCTTACAATCAAAGCAGATAACATCTGTTGTCACAATAAACACCCATTTGAAAGGAGAAAAGGGCTTCTTTTAAGTGTATGTGGCATAGTAAAACATAGCTACAAATGGAATGAAGTTCAAGAAGGAGAAGAGGGAACAAGGCAAAACAAAAGTAGTTCCTTAATCACAGTGCAATCAGCGGAAGAACAGCAATCAAGCAGAAGCAATCAGTACTTGGTCCATGCTCCAGTCGAAAGAAGGGGAAATAAAGCCAGCATTTGCTGGCCATCTAGAAGGCAGCCAAGAAGACCAAAAATGAAGCAAATGAATGTTAAGCAATGGGCGGTCCGCAAGCCACTTGTGTACAATTTCTCTAGAAGCAGGATAGTGTTAATGGGGGAGTGGATAAGGTGGGCGGATAGGAGTGCAGTGAGACAAACGAAAGAATGAGACGTAACTTTAATATACGCACCCAATCTTTGTAAATTTGGACATCATATTGCAGATGAAGACAGTAAATTCAGTTGTTTTTCCATAAAATCTCAGTAAGTCAGAATAGATTGTATTGTGGAAAGCTGATATTTTGAAATGTTGACATTTTTAAACTAAGCTGTATATCATCAGTATACTTGGAAATTGCTACCCACACCTTCTCGGTCACAATTGTCTGTCCTCCTATTCATCAATTGAAAGAAGTTGGAGTCAGAATGGCAGAAATGAGAGCCCATCCCAGGATTTATTAGATGTATTTAGTTTGACTGCAGTACTCCTGAGGTGAAATGGGAACGTGAACCAGAAAGCAAACCGGAAAGCAGAAAAAAACATTTCATCCACTTACCCATCAACTAAGTATATATTGCTTCATATCTGCTATCACTTCTTGTCAATTATCCATCCCCATTTCTGATAACATGAGGCCAGCTGGCAACTCTGAGTGTGTGGCAGGGTGGAGCACTTCCTGCCCCATCAGCACTTACTGCCAATGCACCGTGAAAGAGACATGTCAGCAGCTATACAGTGTACATCATTACTGAGAAAGGCCACTGAGTCAAGCTTCCAGGAAATGGACACCGTTGATTCTATGTGAAACCCTCTACAGGGACTGGGCAGTTGTTCCAGCCTATCGTAAGCCTCCAAACAGTAGGTTTGCGGCAGCCTGAGTTTGTGGACATATGTCACAATATGCTCTTACTCAAAGTATCTTAGACATTATTTGGCATGCACTTGAAAGGAAAGGGCGACGTAAAGGAGGGGTTGCCATATGGGACAGGCAGAATTGGTAAATTGCAAACTGTTAATGGGAGGTGTAGAGTTCAGACCCTGGTTCTCACCTCTTGATCACAGTGCATGATTTTGGACACATTTTTTGTCTCCCTGTGCCTTAGGTTCTATATAGACCAATAATAGAAGTGGTTAGGCATTTGTTACATGCTTGTCTAAGACTCTAAATAAATAACATCAAACAACTGTAATTCGTAAATTGGATGTGCCATCTAGCCCACATAATGGACCAACAATCCCTTTCAATTCCAACTATTCTCCTGTTATCTGACAGTAAAAACCTCCCACAAATCAAAAGAGTCCCTCTAAATACCTAGGGCCCCATTAGGATGGCGGGCAGATCGCCCACGCCAGGCCGGCGGTAGCCACCGCCGGCCTGGCGGGGGCGATCCGCCCACCATCCGTGCCGGAATGACCCCCCGCCATATTATCATGGCTGGGGGTCCTCGGGGGATGGAAAGACCATCTGCCGCTTTTCTGCCCCGGTCGCCTTGTGACCGGGAGCAAAAGGGTTCTATATGGTGGCGGTGTCTATCAGACATCGCCAGCCATATTAGTATGGGCATTTTCCAATGCCTTTGCGTGGCGGCATTGCCGCCACGCAAAGGCATGCGGAGTCCCATGGACTCCGGGGGGTGGGGGGTGCACATGGGGGGTACCTATGATACACCCCAGCATTTCAAAGAACAACGTGGCAGGCACCGCGCGGTGTCTGTCACGTTGTGCTTTGAAATACACTACATGTATTTTTACCTTTGCGGCGGGCGGTGCTCGCCACAATGTTAAAAATACAGGATGCGCCCGCCACTGTGGCGGGCGCATCCTAATTTCTCCCATGGGACCCCCACCCTTATGGCGGGCGGTCCCTTTCTGCGATGGGATGGCGGGCGGGCAAAGTCCGCCCGCCATCCTAATGGGGGCCTTAGTGTTTTACTTCATGCAGCTTATTCCACTAGTAACCGTAGAACTGACACAAAGTGAGCAAGAGATACACCAGTCAATCACCTACACCGGATGAGATTGCTGAAACTGCAAAAGCCAAAGAAACTCAAGTTAAGAAATGAGATAGAGAAATGTGTTAAAGGGGTAATGTCAGACAGTAGGACTCATTTCAACACACTTAAGAGACGCCCACACAAACCACTGCATTTCTAAGTTATCTCAAACTCAACTCAACACAAGAGTCATGTCCAGCTCAACCAGAAGCTGGGCTGGATAGCTCTAAACCCAATAAAACAATCTGCTGCACTCTGTAGTGAGCATTGAACTGGGAGTTATTACCTATGTGAAGGACTCTTCTATGCAATCTATAGAAAAAAGCTCAAATACATGAAATAATATATTATGCATGTTAATACTAGTTGGCAGATTTGTAAATTGTGTGAAGGTTACAAATTGCAATGTTGCATAGATTGTCACTGAATAAGCCTTTTGTCCTCTTCCAGTCAATAATGACTGTCAATTACCTGGGTCAGAAGGACCTTTGTTTGAATGAAAATGATTGTCCCTCTGATTTTACGTGAATGGAATATCCCAGGACAGGATCTTTTATCATTTGTTCCATTACACAATCGTACCCCCAACATAAATCCTCCAACCGTATGCTCTCGGAGCGTTGTTGCAAAACCCAATACTTTTTTTTATGCCTTTGTTCCCCGGATGGTCCTGGGATTGTGCATCACGTGCCGATCACCTCATAGCTTGGCTGGGGACCAGGGTGCAGTAAGAGAAGGGCCAAAATGGTGGAAAGTTTGGGACACGTGTGCGGGTGGCTAATGAGCGGGGGGTCCTGGCACCATCCATGTCCTCATTACGGATGTCACCTGCAGCAAGATGTGGTGTTTACAGTGTATCCCACATAATTAATTAATTAATTAATTGTGGGTTTATATAGCGCTAGAATCAACTCCCGGAGGAGTATCTCCGCGCTTCGACCGCTGGGGAACCCGTCCTGGCTGACACTCAGAGATATTCCCGAATGGGTATCTCTAAGGTGCGACCAAGCATCCCCGGCAGTCTGGGGGGCCGTTGTGAAGATGAGGCAAGCTAATGCCCAGAGTTGCCGAGTGTGGTCCCTGACTAGAGTAGGCACCGAGGCGAGAATTATCGAGCCCGCTGACCCTGGTCCACGACCCTGCCGCGTCGGGAATCGAACCCTGGTCCCGGGCCGTCCTCTGCTTACGGGTCTGCCGCCTCTAACCAGTGAGCCACACCACTCCACATATGCACATCACCCACATTCTTAGCCCTGCCTTTACTTCTTGACCCCCACCAGGCAGGGGATATGCTGTTGGCGCCCTATCCTGACATCCAGTTACAGCTTTTACCAATCACAATGTAGGCTACAGGGGGCTTCTGGTTTTACACGAAGGCGAAGCCACATACCTCCCACTTTGTACTGTGTTTCCACCACTGACATTCCTGCTGGTCATACCTAGAGGTCTGTGTGTGGGGTGAAACCACTTGGGAGCGTGCTATTGGCTAGGACTTTGGTTGCGTCAACATGCACACCCTTTGTGGCAAATCTAACTGTTAGTGCACCAACAAAAGTCACTGCTCCTCAAGCGAAGGCGGCAAAATGCACACATTTGCCGCCTGCAGCGCAGTTTGTACTCGTGGTCACATTGTCTTATGTGGTGTTTCCCTTTGTGGGAAATGAGTCAACAAGAAAGCTAAGAGCATGAAAAACGTGATCCAACTGAGAGACACTTTGGTAGGTCAAAACAATTGCCATGTGCATCGACAAATGTCTGATCGTTAATCTCAGCATCAGGACTTATTGTGGCTATATATAAGATCCCGAATGGCACATGCAACCGCCGAAAACTCCGCCATGGGGGCGGATTGTCCAAGCACAAGTGTGGGCTATAAAAAATAATTGTTCACACTGAAATGCCATTTAAACTGTACTGAACGCCCACACAGTGTCAGCTTTGTTGTGGGTGTCTGCTGCTATTCTTTTGCCCGCCTAGCTGCACACACGTATAACAACACATGAAAACCATATGCGTGGGTGGTACAGTTAGAATGAGGAAGGGCCCGAACCCCCCTATTTTGCGTGGTAGAGGCAATGCAATACATGGAGGAATGTACCATGTGGGCATAAAAGGTTGGAGTGTATTACATTACACTCCCCTTCTCGTATGCCTGCAGATTTTATGCACCCCAGATAACGCGAAGATGTAAAGTTAACCCTGACGGCATGCATACGGTATGAAAATAGCAGTTTTCTTTTGTTGCTGGTGGCTTTGGGAAAGGGGGAAGTGCGAGGTAGGTGTTCCACTGCTGCTGCCTGGATGTATGTCGTTTTACACAGAGGCCTTTGTATCCCGGGCTCTGTTCCACTCATGGGCACTGCATTACATCCACATGGGGCCTCCGCGCTCACCACAGGGAAGCAGGGCCCTCTCTCCCCCGCCGATGTCTTTGTTATGCAGCGCTCCCCGGGGGCCCCTCCCTTCAGTGGACAGCGATGAAAGACTGCTCAGGCCTGGCGGGGCTCCAGACACAACAGCAGCTGATGATCAGCGCACAGAATAATATTATGGTTGGACACAGAGCAGACAGCGGCCAGGGGAGAGGGCGACGCTGACAAATGGCCACAGTGACCAGCACCGTCTACGGGCGCCTTACCGCCGCTCTCAATGCTCTCAGCTGGGGTGTCCAGGGTAGGTCCAGGAGAGGCAGGTCCATGGCAGACACTCAGGCTAACCAGTGACTGGGTAAACCATTGGCATTTGGTTACATTGTATTTAAATCTATCTCATCTGGATATTCTGAAGCAAGGGAGCAGATGGAAAAAATAAAATACCCCCACTTTGAATCCTATCCAAATGACACTGAATGAGTGAGGCGAGCAAGCCTGTCACTCGTTTGATCACTTCCTCGATGGAAATCCTGAAAACAATACGCCAAAATTGTGCCTATTGTATCTGCATGCTCAGTGAATTTGCCCATCCATCCATCCGTCTATCCATCCATCCATCCATCCATTTGTCCATCCATCCATTCGTCCATCCATCCATTCGTCCATCCATCATCCATCCGTCCATTCATCCATCCATCCATTCGTCCATCCATCCTTTCATCCATCATCCATCCATCCATTTGTCCATCTTTCCTTCCTTTCATCCATCCATTCATCCATTCGTCCATACTTCCTTCCTTCCACCCATCCATTCATCCATCCATCTTTCATCCATCCTTCATCCAACCATCCATCCTTTCATCCATCCATTCGTCCATCCTTTCTTCCTTCACCCATCCATCCATCCTTTCATCCACCCATCATCCATCCATCCCTGCATTCACCCCTCTATCCGCCCTTGCTTCTATCCATCTATCTTTCTCTCCATCATCTGTTTTCCTCTCATCTGTCCTTCATCCAATCCTCTTTCCATCCATCATCACCCTTACTTCTATATATCCACCATCCTTGCTTCAATCCATCATTCTTTCATCATCATTCCTTCTTTCTCTGCATCGTTTCATTCACCTAGCCACCTCTTATCCACCTATCCATATCTTCCTCCTTCCACCCAACGTTCTATCCACCAATTCATTCATTCACCTCTTTCCATTCATCCATTCATCTATCACTCCATCCATCCCTGTCTTGTTTCTTTTCTTTCATGCTCTGTGGTTGCCTTTTTCCTCTCTCCCCACGAATTCATCATGCTTTCCCCACCAACGTCACCAAATAGAATAAAAGGACACCATTTCTCAAACGCAGCGCATTTGCCCGGAGGCGCTTTCCTTACCACTACCACACCTTGACCGGACACCGGACCTCGCCGCACCCGCTCCGCGGGTGCCGCTTCGCCGAAATCCGAGAGGGGCAGCAGCTTGGATTTTGTTTACTGGGAGCAGAACTGTGCAGGACTTGGGCTGAGGGCTGCAGGGCTGCGAGCGTTGCAGGGACTCCATTACCCAGGAGTCCCTGCGTGACCGTGTAACAGCTTCCGGTCCGCTCCCCACCGCCCATAACACTCTCTCACTACATATAGGAACGGATCTCCCGCAGCGCGAGACGCAGCTCGGGCGAAGACCGGGCTAAGAGCGGGCCGTTTGAGGCCGTTCGAGTACGGCAGAGTCCGGCCTTGGCCCACCCCCCCTGGTCGTATTGGATGCAACTAAGGTAGGCGGACTATATAGTGTTACAATCCCCTGGCATTGTGGGTATGGACATAAGAACTACAAACTGTCCATGAGGCACATTAAACTACCCAAATAGTTTATGTTTGCGGTCTAGTGAGGTAGCTCTCACGTTGTTGTAGCAGGTCTAACTTAGATATAGCCATGCCCCTAAGATCAGGCAAAGAACGCTCAGTCCAAATCCAAACATCCAAGGGAGTTGTTTCGGGCCCGCTGGACGCTTTTATTACACGAGCCACGGGGATATTGGAAAAAGAAATTGCGATAGTGGAAAAAAGACTCTCGCTTGATCTTGTTAGCGGCAAGCGCTCCTCGCTGGGCGGTCTAGCCACTACCACCAGCCCCGTAGCACATGCAGCATTCAATTGTATACACTCCATTACCACCGAGGCAATTGTTCATCTAGATACTGGGGGGGAGAGTCCTCCTGTTCGCTTATTGGATGAAGATGCATATAACCTAGACGACTCCCAAGTTAGTATGGGGGACAGATCGCAGGTTAGTGTGGATTTGGAACCTAGTCAGTATTCAAGTCAGTCACCCCTTAATGCCTCTAATATTGTTGTTGCTACAGATTCTCCGAGTACTGATATAACATCTAGAAAGAGAAAGCAAGTTTCGAGCCTTTCGGGGGGGAGAGAATGTAAGATGTCAAAAATAAAAGACATAACAGATAATGAAAGCCAGGCCCCTGTGCATCCATCAGATACACACACTTCTTCTGTATTTCCTAAAGTCTTGTGCCCTTCTCTTACCTCCCTGGGCTCTTCTAACCCCTGTCCAATGTGTCTTAATAGTGATGAGATTTTGTTAGTAAAAATGGAGGCTATGATTAAATCTCTCCTATTACCCGTCCTGGAACGGACTAGGTTAATGACCACAAAAATAGACACAATGGAGGCTGTAGTGAATACAAACCTGGCCATGTTACAAAAACTAACTGGCCCCAGCTTTGTGGGAGACACTAACACACAGTTAGCCCCAAAAACATCTAGTGTAAATAAGATCCCCACTAGCAATGACACCAATATTAAAGCAACAGGGGTAGATACTAATAGGCCTACAGGGGGGGGACAGGTAAAAAACACATTAATCAAGGCAACCGAGAGTTCCCTACCACATGCCTCCAAGCCGAAGGCCACCGACAAACATAATCATGTTGGACTCCAAAGCATTAAACCACCCCCACAGGTAAAACCTAATTCTATTCCCTCCCGACATCCATCTCACAGACATATAGCTCGCCAGCGCAGTAATACCACCTCAAGGGTGGAGAAATACACTAGGCATACCACCCCACGCGCTGATCTCCCCATGGAGGCAACACGTTACACAATAGTACTAACTGGTGTTGCCGCTTTAAAAACAGGTAGTAAGGAGTCGCATGGGTACCTTCGAAACAAGGTGACGTTTTGGCTAAATAAAAACCGACCCTTACCTCCTTCCTCACCAACTGAAATACTTCTGGTAAGGAGAGTAGACTGGGTGGGCCATGGCACCAAGGATCTGGAGGGAGATTGCATCCTAATTTCGTTTAAGGATCCCTGGGTGGTGGACACTATTCGAAGAGAACCTAGGTTTGCTAGTCAGGGGGATGTCCAAACATTGGGTCTATCATATTTCTATCCACATAGACAAAGCCTCACTCGACCAAGCTCTATCTTCGATCAACCACCAGCTAGGAGATATCCTTTGGAAATGACCCCTCAAGCCCAGCCACGTCCATTTCTCTTCAACCACTTTGGTCCCTTATCTGACCTTGAGGCCATAGATTGACATCATACATCATCCTGTTTGAGCATCCCTGTTGAAACTGCTGGCCATAAGTTGGTGAGGTGGAATAGTGAGACTGTATATTCTATGTCTAATATAGATGTAACTATGGGGGATTTAGCCACAACGGAGAGTATCATATTAGCATCCAAAGATAAGTTAGAGGCTATGAAGTGTGGGGACTCCACGGATAATTTTAGGATTACGGAGAACAGGAGGGGTAGTGGGGGTGAACAGGTTTCTCCTGTAGTTCCAGTTCTGTTATCTCCCCCTGTGGTTTCTGCTCCAGAAAACGTAAACATTCTATCCTGGAACATTGCTGGGATCAAGGCTTGTATGCTCTTCGAGGACTGGTTGGAGTTTGTGGACAAATTTGACATCATCCTACTCCAGGAAACGTGGGCACCTGACCCAACCTTCAGGTTGGGCTATGTTAATTTCTTCAAACCTGCGATTAGAGGGGGTAAAGGGCGTGCATCGGGGGGTTTACTGATCTGGGTAAAGCAGTCATTGGGATTCCACCTCATAGAGCTATCTGTACAGAACCCGGATCTTCTTATAATCAAGCTGAGCAAGGCCAAACATCAGGATCTGATTGTGTTTAATATATATGCTCGAGGTCAACCTGGCGGCCGCAGCCCTCCCTTGTTGAATGTATTAGACCATAAGCTTGCTGAAATGGGTAGTGGAAATGTTATCCTTTTAGCAGGTGATTTAAACTGCACTTTTGAGCCACTGTATGACCTAGGGGACAGCTGGGGGTCATCTGAGGACGCTGCTTGAGATATTCCTGACCTGATGGTTGATAGACCTGTCAATGCGACAGAGGCGGCAGTGAACTGGATGGCTCTTTGCTTAAATCGGGGATTTCGGGCTAGTAACGGCCGCACAAGATCGGATAAAGGAGCCAATTGTACCTTTGATAACGGCCTAAGGCGAAGCCGTATTGATTATATTTTGTTAAAGTTGGAATATTGGCCCCTACTAGTGGACATGGAAGTTATACTGCGCCCAGAAAGTGATCATAACCCTTTGTCACTCCAATTAAAACTGCCAGGCATAAAGAGACTGGAGGAGCCTAGCACTTCATGGACAGGGGATGTTTTGTTAACTAACGATAGGAGGAGGTTAAAATGGTCCAGGATCGTGGAGGATGAAACCATACGGGATAATGTTAACACTGTGGTCAAAAATGTTTTTAATGAAATGTTGGAAAATGATCTGCTGGGGGGTAGTCTGGAATTGGCTAATAATGTTATTAATCTCCACACCAATTGTTTTGACCAGTTAAAGTCCTTACTCTCTCTCCCATGTCGGAAGGGTGCTATAAAAGTTAACCCCCACCACCAGAAATGGTATAACAAAAAATGCAGGGAGGCTCATACACATCTTATTAAAGCAATTAAATCGCGAGATATGAGTACAGTTAAAGCGGCTAGGCTGCGATACAGGAAAGTACAGTGGGAAGCAAAATGGGAATGGGAAGACAAGTACTGGTCGGATCTCTTGGATGCCTCCACCTCGAATAATCCCATAAAGTTCTGGAATTTAGTCAAGTGGGGGAAGGATTGTGAATCGCGCACCCCCGCAAACCATGTTCTTCCAGAAGAGTGGGTAACTTTTTACTCAGCCCAATTCAGTGTTGAAAACCCTACACCCCTACAAACACTGGGAGAGGCATCCTCGACATATAACCACGGGGAGAAACTCACCTTTTCAGAAACAGAGGTTGAGCTAGCACTAGGCCTGACCTTGCGAGGAAAAGCACCTGGTATGGACCTCATCCCCGCTGATCTGTTCAAAGCGAACCCCGCCTTGTGGCTGCCCTATTTAACCAAGATTGCTAACTCGTTAGCTAAAGGAGCAAGAATCCCAAAATCTTGGAAGGGGGCCGAGATAATACCAATATTTAAAAAAGGCGACAGATCTAACCCGGGGAACTACCGCCCGATCAGTTTGATCGACTCCATACAAAAAATTATTGCGCGTATGGTCCTGGGCAGGGTTCAGGGCTGGATCGAACTTGAGGGCATACTATCCCCCATGCAGGCGGGCTTCAGATCGGGCATAAGCACCATCGACCAGGTGTTCAGACTTTGTCTGATCTACTGGAAAGTGGTTTTGCTAGGTGGTGGTACCATCTTTGCAGCATTTATCGATCTGAAGTCCGCCTTCGATCTTGTGCCAAGGGATACATTTTGGGGAGTTATGAGAGATTTGGGTATGCCAATGGAGTTACTTGACCTAATAGTCAAACTCCACGAGGATAATTATGCGAGGGTGAGGTGGGGTGGCCAGGGACAAGTGACGGAATAATTTCCCGTAACTAGAGGTGTCCGTCAGGGGTGTGTCCTGGCACCAACACTCTTCCTCTTGTTCATTGACCAAGTGGTGACATTTTTCTCGGATACCCCTATGGATGCCCCAATGCTGGCTGGAACAAGGTTTCCAATGCTCATCTTTGCCGATGACACCTTACTCCTCTCTAGAACACGTAGCGGGCTACAGCGGGCGCTGGACCGCTTCGAGGAGTTCTGTGCCATAAACAATCTCACGGTGAATGTGGGCAAAACGAAATTCATGGTTTTCACAAGAAACCACCCAGTCCGGAGTTTGGTGAGTTTGAGTGGAGTTAACCTAGAGCAAGTTGAGACTATGACTTATCTGGGCGTTACTTTAGACAGCCGTCTGAGATGGAAAGATCAAGTCGGT
Organism: Lissotriton helveticus; assembly: GCF_964261635.1. NCBI lineage: Eukaryota > Metazoa > Chordata > Amphibia > Caudata > Salamandridae > Lissotriton > Lissotriton helveticus. The sequence continues at coordinate 177,110,525 of NC_136071.1, read as the reverse complement.
GCACAAAATCTTAAGCTAGCACGGCTAACCGGCTGCTTAATAAAAGAGCAAAAGAGATCCATTACCAAGCGGGTTACCCCAGCCCTCAAGATCTACGACGCCAAAATTAGCACTGCAATCTTATATGGCGCAGATCTCTGGGGTCATATGGATCTCTTAAACCTGTTTAAAACCCAATGCAAATTCCTACGGAATCTGACAGGCCTACCCCAGTCGTCTCCATCCATTCCTCTTTGCTTGGGTCTGGGCTGCCTTCCGATCAATGAGATGGCCAGATTCAGATTGGTGGCCTTTTGGAGGCGATTATGGACTTCTCCCGACCTGTCCCTATTTGCGAAAGAACTAGCAGAAGTTAGGTCAATTGGAGGTTCTGGGAAAATTCCCTGGCTCCAAGCGGTAAAATCCATCTTGGTGGATATGGGGTTAGAACAACTTTGGATAGCTCCTACAACGAATGCTTTTCCCTCTAAACAAGAGTATAAATCGTTGTACTGGGCTTCGCTCCGTCAAACACGAGTTTCTGCCTCCAGCTCTACCAGTCTCACGGGTAGGTTCCTTACCTTTAAGTTGGACCCGTCCCGTGAGTTTTACTAGGATCTTATCACTAAACCGCTAGACAAGAAACTTTACCATCAGTTCCGGGTAGGAGCTTTGCCGCTGAATACCTTTACATATAAATGGTCCACTGGTGTTTCTGATCTTTGTAAAAGCTGCTCGGGGCAGAAGGAATCAGAGGGCCACTTTTTATTTGCTTGCCCTAGCTACCAGGTGCCGCGAACCAAATGGCTTAAACCGCTGTTCCAGCGTCTACCTTATAGAAAATCCGCAGAGGCCATTTGGGCGCTAAAGACTAATACCTCTGAAGTGTTTGTTGTGAGCCTAGCTAAATATCTGGGGTGGGCTTGGGTGATTAGGTTAAAAAATCTGATAAGTTTGATAGAGCCCCCAAATATACATTTATAAGGCCACACATCTGCACTTTTTGCACTTTATATATGGAATGGTGTTCTATCAAATGTCATTGTTTATAATGTAAATGTTAATTCTTATGACTATATCAGGTTTCCTATTTAAGATGTTTAACATCTCTTCAAATTTTTTTTTCTTTACATAATTTATTTTAGGTTGTTTAGTATTGTACGGTTTACTTAAGTTTAGTTCATCTGAATGTAGTCTTTGTTTAGTGATGTATTGCTCTCTTCTATATCTGAATTTAGTTGTCGTTGTAGCAAGATTTTAATTATTAATATCAAATATATTTGTACGTGGATTAGTTCTTGTTAAAACTATATAATTTATATTTTTTAAGTGTGTTATAATATGTCTTTTATGATTTATCTAATCGAAATAAAGACTTGAAACCTGAAAAAACCTGAATAAAAGTAAATATCAACTACATATTAAAGGTTTTATATCAGACAGACTTCCCAATGGAAACGCCTCCCACCCCCAACAGAAGCCGCTAAAGTGGAGGGTTCATGGGCCCCTGTGCTGAATCTCTTACATGGATGTTGCCCTCTTGGTCCGGCGTTGGACACCCTTCAATAAATTATCACATGCTCGAGGGACATTTTTCCTGTAATAAGCACTCGTAAAGTGTCTGCCTGCTTTTTATTACCATTAGGACAAGAACCCGGACATCCTGGACCGGCGCTGGACACCCTTGAATGAATGCTCACATGATTGAGGAATATATTTCCTCTAGTAGGTGCATATACAGAGAACTGACTTGTTTTTATTACCAATTGGTCATGAAGCCAGCCCTCTCGGACCTGCATTGAACACCCTTGATTACATTGTCACAATATTTAGGGATATCTTCCCTTTAATAAGCAGATGTAAAGTGTATGACTACTTTATATTACCATTTGGTCATCCCGCCTTTGCATACAGGATCAAAACATTTTATCTGAATAAACAAAAAGTGGTGTTCAGAGAGGAGGCTATGAAACACACCCAACCCAGCACTGACCAGCTCACGTCTACTCTAACAATGAAAGGGTCTCTGAGTGTCTGATTGCTGAAAATGGAGGTCACTTTTAAAGTGGATTGAAGGTCCTACCTCTGATCAGACAAGAGACATCACAATGGCACTGGGGCAGGTAGACATTTTATATCCAGAATGATGAATAGAAAGATGCGTTATTTTATTTATATTTGTAAAACTGTTTTTTGGCACTGTAGGAACACGTCCATGCTTCTTCTAGGAAGGGCTGGTGTAGGACCCCAGGTAATACTGAATTGAAAAGCCAGGTTTTGAGGGGTTTTCCCCTCAAAACCCAAAACTCTGCAGAGTTGGGCTCAGCTGGATTTCAATAGGGATGCTATTCCAGTTTAGTGGCTGTCACTTTGTAAGCTTTTCCTCCCGCCCCCTTTTTGACGTTTATATCTTGGAGTGGGTTATAAATACAGATGTGGAAAACATTTGGGAAAATCGAGGGAAATAATTCCTACGGTGCTTGAAGAAGGTTGATTTAAAGAGACAGCTGTCCTTGTACTACAGCAGCTGTATTACAAAGGCATTGCAGATGTGCACACTGATTCTGTTGTCCCAGAAGTAAACAGGCATCTATTGCCATCCTCATGTTTGCTGCTTGAACAAGGATTAAGAGGTATTTGGAAAAGGTGTTTGAAATATTGGGTAAATTTAAGGAGCACGTTGTTTAAATATTGTGTGGGATTCTCTAATTCTTAAGGGTGCTGCAGATGGAAAAGGCATGCTATGTTTTCACCTGATTAATACCTCAAGGTCTCAAAAAACCTGAAATGGTTGGTAATCAACTCACAAGTTACTAAAAAGCGGTATAAGATCACTTGCAATTGGCTTTAGCTATTAAAGATTCCAAAAATACCTAAAAACCTTACCTTTTCAATCTACTAAATCTTATTCCCAGTCCGGTTTTTGCCCCAGCACCAGGAAACTCGCTGAGTAGCTGTGCACTATACAAAACCAGCCATCCATTCATTCAAAGATTGCCTTAGCTGTCCCATGCTTAGAAAAACATCAATTATGAGTGGAAAGCCGGAAACCTATCAAACCTTTATCGAGAGCTGCCAACGAATCTGCATTATCGACCTCATCCACAACTCCTTCTTATAGAAATTGCAGATTTCATAGATGGAATTGTTAATAACAAGCCAAGCAGGCGAACATCCGAAGAATCTTATGGCCTTATTTAGAGTGGACAACCATGGCGGGGCACACCGTCAGCAAACCTGTTGTTTCAACCACTCTAGCTATAGCCGGGCACACCATCTTGCTTCCGCTAGCTCAATCCGCCAAAAAGCTCAGACCAACAGCACACAAAGGCTCTTGGATCATTAGATCTTTGGACCTCAGATGGTCCACTCTATTTAGGGTGAAGGTTTTTTCCTGTTCGGGACAGTCAGGGCAAGCCTCGCAATCCCAAAAAGAAAAAAGAAATGAAAATGACTCTATACCCAGGGGAAAACTCCTGTTCGTTTTTGATTTTCTAAAATAAACTCTAGCTTTGGGAGTTTGTTTTTGAAAAACAAAAACTTTTGCTGAGCATCTGCATGACACATGGCAGCCGCCCCGCAAAGGTACTATGCTTTCAGTGGAGCTGGTGTGACAGCGGCTCCCTTGATGGCACAGAAATCTCTGCCAGGCGGGTAGAGATCTCTAGATATGGTATACGGTCATCTTCCAGGTTTGCGAAGGTTATGATCGCCGCTTTCTGGCAGGACCATCGCCATACCCTTAAATATCACTTTAGTCTCCCTCTCAAAGCTCCTGCCTGAGGTCACACTTACCATACCCTTTAGGGCTCACTTTTATAGCTACACATTTCTATTTTCATAACCAACATTCATTCCTCAAAACTACGGCCTTTGTTGCAGCAGAACACTTGGCCCTTTTCTATTACTCTACTGCTCTCATTATTTTAATTTTTCTGACACTTACTTGATCCTCCGATGGATCTTGTATTGTGCCTCTGAGGGGTAGCATATAGGAGACCTAACACCCAAATATCCAACGAGGATCAGGAATTGGAAATCTGACTCACAAATTGATAATTAGCTTCATATATATGACCCTCAATACCAAGCTATACAAGTAAAGAATTATTACTGCTAGTCCAAATCTTCTAAAGAAATTTTCCCGGACTAAAATCAAACATACCAGAAGTTCTGTTAGAGCAATACAGAACAATACCATTAATGCCTGATGTTTCGAGATCTCTGTATATTGACCTGTCCCTCTTATTAATAGATCCATTTGGAATGCACAATCAACTAAAGGAGACAAATCATGAATAACACATATTCTCGTTTATTTAAAAGTATTTTTATCAAAGATATTTCAAAGGTTGTGCATCATTAATAAGCATTTAATAGCTAAAGATTTTTGGAGAATCTCATTAATCTAGGTTTGCCATAGGGAAAAAAGAGTTTTGGAAAGTTCAGCAAGAACATGACCTACGACAGCTCATAGGCAGTGTCCCATCGAGCAAAGAGTCCACAAATGGTGCACACAGCATATGCACCAGCCCAAAAGGAAGCATATAGAGTCTGTAAGGTTCCCAAAGGCAGTCTCTGGGATCAGGTCTCGCTTGAATCAGGAATGTAAAAAATTTCTCCCAAGATATCTCTGTCCGACAGCATGTGAGAGAAAAGTTCAGCAATGAGAAGTGGGTGACCACTTCTTCAGATCAATGTATATTATAATTAGGGCTCCCGGTTTAATGGTATTTATTTTTTTAACATTTCCGTCTGTATTTATCCATATTTATTTTTGGGCCATTTTATCTGTATTTATCCATATTTATTTTGGGTTTGGTGTATAAATGAAGTTGTAAAACTACATTTCCATATTTATTTTACTGATAGAGACGCACTCATACTTTGATGTCTGTCGTGATTTAGCTATTTAAGCTGCCAAATATTATGTAACAATACATTCACTAAATATTAGCATTATTCCACAAATGTATGTTGACATATGCAATTATTTATAGAAATTTCATCCTGTTTTTTAATTTCCCATGCTGTACAGCTGCTCAGCTGTTGGGCTGCAATTCATGAAAGACAGCACAGAAAGTTACTTAAAAGAGCACAATTTTCTGTATTTATTCACTTTTAAAAATAAATGCAGACAGAAAACACATTGGGGCCGATTAGGATGGCGGACGGACGCAAGTCCCCTGAGTAGGAGGGACCGTCCGCATGGGCAGCGGCGGTACCTCCATGGCAATTAGGATGTGACCGCCACCCTGGCGGTCACATCCTGTATGTTTTACATTGCGGCGGGTGCTGCTTCAAGCAGCACCCGCCGCAATGTAAAAAACGAAAGCAGTGCATTTGCATGCACAAAGCGGCAGGCACCGCGCGGTGCCTGCCGCTTCGTGCACGCAAAGGCAGGGGGGTACCATAGGTACCCCCCATGTGCACCCCCCACGCAACTTTCACCCAGGGGGCCCGCAACAGGCCCCCAAAGTGAATGTCTGTATGCTTTTCCACGGCGGCAAAGCCGCCGCCGAAAAGCATTACTTTCCCTACATCCTAATATGGCTGGCGGTGTCTGATAGACACCGCCAGCCATGTTAGTGCTTTTCCGCCGTGGTCGCCTTCCGACCGCGGCGGAAAAGCGGCGGACAGATTGTGAGACCCACCAGCCATCCTAATTTGGCGGTGGGTCTTTCAGGCCTCCTCGGCGGATTTTCCACATACTCCGGGCCGGCGGTGGCTTCCGCCGGCCTGGAGTATGTGGAAAATCCGCCATCATAATGACCCCCATTGTTTTCTGTCTGTATTTATCTGTAAAAATCCGTAAAAACAGAAAACAGGGAGCCTTAATTATAATCCTCTGGTTCCAGTGGTGACACCTCCTTGGTCATCTCATCATGTCAGACCACTCAGAGCATTGGCCAATTCGTGTAGGATGATTGTCATGTGGCACGCAGGAAGAAATATATTATTGGAAGAGGTGGTAGAAGACATACTTGTCAGATCACCCGGTTTGCTTGAATCTCTAAACAATTATCCTTTAGCAATAGGCACATGAGTGAGTGCAAGAGGACAGTTTCCCATAGCAGATGTTCTCAAAGTAACATCTTTTGTTGCAGATAGTGCTTGTAAGCGAGTGAGGGCTCTTCTGGTAAGACACAGTTTCGTTTCACATTGTAAGTATAAAGAAACTTCCCACCAGTGTAAAACAAAGCAGAATAGAGAAAATGCAGGCCTACAATGAAATTGTATTAAAATATGCAGAATATAAAGTAATGAAAATATACGTTTCATAAGAGAAAATCAATATTCTAGAATCATTCAATTTATCTCAGAAGATTTTATTTGTTGAATTATAAAGATCCCGTATAACTATGGCACATTACTGCATTTTCTAAGTACCAACTTGTAAAATTATTTAAAATCATACATTTTAATATTGTTTTAAATGGTTTTCATTAGTACATATATAAGATCATAATCTGAAGGTTTCATAACGATCACATTAAATATGTCTATGCAGCACCAGTTTTTCTCTTGTTACACTTAATGCACAATTTCACACAGGCAAATGATGAAAATCAGAATGAACCCATTAATATCTCATGTAAAGATGATTAAATTATGCTAGATCTCGTTAATTCTTTACACACATTAATAATTTCGAAGATGGTAATTAGGAGTTTCATAACAAGTGAGTATATCACTTAACCTTTTTCATACACGTTGAATTAACAACTATGGCTAATTAATAAAATGCGAACAGAATTATTTACTTTTTATATGATTTAATCTATCCTACTATTTATCTGCATGCTTTTACGATGCAGTAGCTAAATCCTCACACATCTAATTTTCCTGTCTCTTTTAATGTGTAATCAGAGTACTTTTACTCATCTTTTACTCAAATGTCTCATAATCAATTCTTAGGCATGTATCAAAGGATTCAGCTGCTTATCAGCTGTACCACCTTTCCGGTTGAGATCCTATCAGTCCTGTCTTGCGATACTTTTGCTGGTTACCAGTACTTGCCAAAATACTATGCCTCTCATACATTGGATAATTTATCAGACCAGCCAAAATTTGTTGTCGTGCATTACATTAAGCCCACCATGCTGTAGTGACGTTCGCAAGATTAGAACCCCCACATTCGGAGATCGAGCTTTCTCTGTCGCCACAGCTAAGGGCATGGAATGCCTTACCTCTCACCTAAAGCCTAAAGCCAAGAACCCTCTCTACCAACATTCACTAGAAAGCTGAGAACTTGCTTGTCGAAATATTGTTTAACTCACTAGTTTTACTTTACAATGCTGTCACAACCGTGTCTCTCCTAGTAAGCTAATGTACAGTGCCAAATACACTTATACCACAGTATCACTCTTTGGTTCAGTATCCAGTGAGCTCCACAGCATCAGAAATATTTCCAGACTCCATGAGATCAGAGTTAGCCACCAATAGTTTGCCTTAAACCATGCCATTATTGCTGTAAAGCACCAGTTGGTCCCCGATCAAGGTTTCCATAACCCTTCAAAGTAGCAGGTAATTCCCAAATCCAGAAGGGCAATCACTGTACCTTCTGCACTCTTGTGGACATGTCTTTTTTTCTAAACAACACCAATTGGGAGGCCAAAGTCTTGCACAAGCACCCTCAGGAACATCATATTTACACCTTTATCTTCAACCTCACCTTCCATCACCACCACCACCACCTTCCACAGGCTGTCACAGACAATCCACCCTTTCACTCCCGGGATATCCAATAACACTTCATGTTTGTAGAAAGACCACTGCTCTCCCCAACGCCAAGAAGACAAGTTTTGAAGATCATCCATCACTTCTACCAAGAAAATAAATTAAATTTAATAAAATTAACGACACAATAATAAAGACTAGAACAATAAGCCCGTTATGATATATGGGGTAACCCAATTAAAGTCCTAGGACCTGGGTATTGGTTATTATAGAAAAGGTGGTCCTAGACATCAAATTCCACACACAATGTTTGATATTAATTCAAAAAACTTTTTCAATTCTTTTTATCATGCAGCATAGATCCTGCAATGAAAAATTTTTTTTTAAGAACAGAAACACAAATAGCCCAAAGAGAAACAAACAAACAGGTGTCCAGTATACACACAAACAATCGATTTAAATGTTGTAAAAGTAGAGGAAAGAGAACTCTACAACTTATTCTCAGTGAAAATATATATATAAAATTCAAATTTTTCAAAATGTAATACACAAATATACAATCATTGCAAAAATCAAATGGGGTTACCAAAAGAAAGATAGAGCATATAGGGTGGGAAAGTCAGTGCTCATGTGAAGGAGAAAGGAGACCAAAAGGTCGGGAAATGATGAATCACAGAATTGTTATTGAGTCATTGGTATTGATTCAAAAAAGAGAGCCTGCCCTCAATGGTTATTGCAAAGAAGTGTCAATTTTTAGACTTTGCGGCGGTCAGTTTATTCAAAACTTTGTATCTTCAGTGGGAGTGGAGTGGGCAAGGGCAGTCGAGATGCAGGCTCAACAAGAGGGAGATTGTCGACGTTTCGACCCAAGGATATGAAGGGCAGTTTGTATCCTCATGGACGGGTCTTCATCAGGACGGGAAAAAGGATAAAGGGAAGAAGCTAAGTTACATTGTATGCATGTAACCCCAGCCGTGTAGACGGACACCTGTAACAAAAGAATTTGAGGGCTCAGTATTTGGAACCAACACGCATGGAGGTTTACCAGAGATCAGTACTACCAAGGCACTCACCCTTTAATGGTGTGCCACTTTGCATAAATCAATTCGGTTTTAAGAAAGCCGTCCGTGCGTGCTCTCGAGTACTGGAGAGAAAATGAAAACACATTGCCATCAGTGCTGTGTTTCAATTCAACATAAAAGACATGGGCTGGACTAAGACAGTACTACATATAACGACGTTACATGGAAACATTCGACCACGCTGGTGGCACTCACCCTCGCTGTTGTGCGCGACCGATGATGAGCGATCAGTCCGTCAAACACAATACACGCTGTGTCTGTAGACAATAATGTGTATTTCAGTAAATAGAACACCAGTCCAAAAGTTAAAAACAGGAAGGGAAATTTGTTTACCCAAGCGTACCTGCTCAATAGCACTGCGTGGCCTATCTCTGGGGGTCTGTTTGTCCGCGGCTGCTGCGTGGAGAACACTCCAACATGCTAGTGGCACTCGCCCTCGCTTTGTAGGGTAATCGATTAGTCCGGTGAACCCAATACACGCTGTGTCTGTAGACAATAATGTGTATTTCAGTAAATAGGGCACCATACCAAAAGTTAAAAACAGAAAAAGCTTGTTAACCCAAGCGTACCTGCTCAGTAGTACTGCGTGGCCTATCTCTGGGAGTCTGTTAGTCAGCAACTGCTGCGACGGGCTCAAACGGCGCCAAATTAAGCAGTGGACGTTGGGAGAGCGTGCGCGTCACTGAGACGGCATGTAAGAGGCGCCGTCGTTGCCTAGCAACATGTGTAATTGTTTGGAAAACAGACTTCACGTGTCGGGAAGATTTAGGAAAATGTATGACATCAAAAATAAATAACACAATACATTTTTACACGATGTAAAACAAATTATATACATGCAGATTTGTTTGGAAGACAGACTTCACGTGTAGGGAAGATTTAGGAAAATGTATGACATGAAAAATAAATAACATAATACATTTTTACAAGATGTAAAACGAATTATATACATGCAGATAACAGAATCATATACATTTTCCTATGCTTGCCCATGACAAGAGAGAAAACAGCAAAGATCTTAATACAGGGTAGCCATTTGTCTTGTCGTTTCCTCATATTCATTAAGGCCCCGATTAACCGTATCAAAAATATGCATCCATTTGCATTCTCGAAGGCTAAGTGTACTGGCAAAATTTCATTGGCATCTAGTGGCAGATGAGATAGATGAGATAGGGATCCCTGACCCTCCGATGCATGCATTTAGAAGAGGAAGGAGTGTGAGGGACTATGTAGTCCGATCGCTCCTGCACAGTAAACCTAGCAACATACAAACAACCCTTTGGAACACTCCACCAGTAATCGGCCACTATAAATGTGGCTCGTGTAAAGCCTGTCCCATGACTTTGGAAATTAAACAGTGTACGTACAACAACTACACCCACACCATGCGCCAACAAACCAACTGCAACTCAGCTGGCGTTATTTATGCAATCAGATGCCCTTGCGGGTTTCTATATGTTGGTCAGACCATACAGAAGGTAAAAGCCCGCATTCTGCAACATGTAAGCAGAATTCGCTGTAAGGTACAAGGGGCCCCCTTGGTGGATCATTTTCTGACTTTTGGACATCCACCAGAGAGCATCCGTTGGTGGGTCCTGGAGAAAGTCCAAGTTAATGTAAGGGGTGGAAATTTTGCCAGTACACTTAGCCTTCGAGAATGCAAATGGATGCATATTTTTGATACGGTTAATCGGGGCCTTAATGAATATGAGGAAACGACAAGACAAATGGCTACCCTGTATTAAGATCTTTGCTGTTTTCTCTCTTGTCATGGGCAAGCATAGGAAAATGTATATGATTCTGTTATCTGCATGTATATAATTCGTTTTACATCTTGTAAAAATGTATTATGTTATTTATTTTTCATGTCATACATTTTCCTAAATCTTCCCTACACGTGAAGTCTGTCTTCCAAACAAATCTGCATGTATATAATTCGTTTTACATCGTGTAAAAATGTATTGTGTTATTTATTTTTGATGTCATACATTTTCCTAAATCTTCCCGACACGTGAAGTCTGTTTTCCAAACAATTACACATGTTGCTAGGCAACGACGGCGCCTCTTACATGCCGTCTCAGTGACGCGCACGCTCTCCCAACGTCCACTGCTTAATTTGGCGCCGTTTGAGCCCGTCGCAGCAGTTGCTGACTAACAGACTCCCAGAGATAGGCCACGCAGTACTACTGAGCAGGTACGCTTGGGTTAACAAGCTTTTTCTGTTTTTAACTTTTGGTATGGTGCCCTATTTACTGAAATACACATTATTGTCTACAGACACAGCGTGTATTGGGTTCACCGGACTAATCGATTACCCTACAAAGCGAGGGCGAGTGCCACTAGCATGTTGGAGTGTTCTCCACGCAGCAGCCGCGGACAAACAGACCCCCAGAGATAGGCCACGCAGTGCTATTGAGCAGGTACGCTTGGGTAAACAAATTTCCCTTCCTGTTTTTAACTTTTGGACTGGTGTTCTATTTACTGAAATACACATTATTGTCTACAGACACAGCGTGTATTGTGTTTGACGGACTGATCGCTCATCATCGGTCGCGCACAACAGCGAGGGTGAGTGCCACCAGCGTGGTCGAATGTTTCCATGTAACGTCGTTATATGTAGTACTGTCTTAGTCCAGCCCATGTCTTTTATGTTGAATTGAAACACAGCACTGATGGCAATGTGTTTTCATTTTCTCTCCAGTACTCGAGAGCACGCACGGACGGCTTTCTTAAAACCGAATTGATTTATGCAAAGTGGCACACCATTAAAGGGTGAGTGCCTTGGTAGTACTGATCTCTGGTAAACCTCCATGCGTGTTGGTTCCAAATACTGAGCCCTCAAATTCTTTTGTTACAGGTGTCCGTCTACACGGCTGGGGTTACATGCATACAATGTAACTTAGCTTCTTCCCTTTATCCTTTTTCCCGTCCTGATGAAGACCCGTCCATGAGGATACAAACTGCCCTTCATATCCTTGGGTCGAAACGTCGACAATCTCCCTCTTGTTGAGCCTGCATCTCGACTGCCCTTGCCCACTCCACTCCCACTGAAGATACAAAGTTTTGAATAAACTGACCGCCGCAAAGTCTAAAAATTGACACTTCTTTGCAATAACCATTGAGGGCAGGCTCTCTTTTTTGAATCAATACCAATGACTCAATAACAATTCTGTGATTCATCATTTCCCGACCTTTTGGTCTCCTTTCTCCTTCACATGAGCACTGACTTTCCCACCCTATATGCTCTATCTTTCTTTTGGTAACCCCATTTGATTTTTGCAATGATTGTATATTTGTGTATTACATTTTGAAAAATTTGAATTTTATATATATATTTTCACTGAGAATAAATTGTAGAGTTCTCTTTCCTCTACTTTTACAACATTTAAATCGATTGTTTGTGTGTATACTGGACACCTGTTTGTTTGTTTCTCTTTGGGCTATTTGTGTTTCTGTTCTTCAAAAAAATGTTTTCATTGCCGGATCTATGCTGCATGATAAAAAGAATTGAAAAAGTTTTTTGAATTAATATCAAACATTGTGTGTGGAATTTGATGTCTAGGACCACCTTTTCTATAGAACAATAAGCCAACAAAACAAACTCACAGCTAGTTCAAGAGGTGCACCAGTAACAGAACAGTTTTCACTATTTTAGTGTCTTCAATTTCAGATTACCTCTAACTGGTTGTACCAGCACCCACAGTTTTCTCAATTATTCCCCACCAGTGCACAACACAGTTCCATGGGCTCAACAAGCCTGTCTCCAAACCCCAGCAAAACACGTCTTCTCGGTACTAAGGCACTAAGGCATTGATTTGGGGAAAATGTGCAAACCGCACTACACTACGCTACAAAACTGAACTCATGCATAGTTCCTTGTATTAGAGCTCATTGCATAGCACAATCCTCAAATAACCTGTGTGCATAGTGCACACAACAAAAGCAGGAGCACAATGGTTAGTTTCCATGATGGTCTGTGCCACCATCAAATTGGGGAATTGATACATGGCATCCTCTTGGCAAAAGCTTATCAAAAGTACATTGGTTCCCAGTTGGAGATGTACAACCATAGTACAACCAACAAACTACAAGGCATACCATGCCCATAGTCACTAGGAATCAGATGGGTCAGCATCCACATGGAAGCTATCCTTGCTTCCATACCATATAGGACAATAGACGGCCAGCATCTATGATAGAAGTCAGAGGATCAGGGACACTATGTACTCAAGGTTCGACCACATTGCTCCAGTTCACGTGAGACCATTGAACCGCACATGACTACTTCTGTGATATCCCAGTTTCTTGTTGAAGCGAAATAAAGATGGGGCCATGAAAGTAAACAGGAATTTAATAAAGTTTTGAATCTTAACATTTAATGACCATTTGACCAAAACTCACCGGAGCTTAGCATTTGTATGCATTTCTTTGATCAGCTTCAGTATTCTTGGTCCAATAGAGAGCTTTTTCCGCTTTAACAAAATCTTAACTCCACTTACCGTGTCAAACACAGCTGTAATTAAAAAAAATTCTGCAAAAAAAATTCTGAAAAAAATGCTGCGAAGTTGATTTGCTACTGTGCCTCCTGCAAACACTTGGGAAAATCTGGTCTATATTGTTGACACCTTCACAGAAACCACGTCTGATGCATTACTATAAGTTCCTTTTCACTTCTATAAATCAAATTATGTATTAATTGCATAACCAATGCGGTAATTCTGTTCATTATCAGTGTTATCGCTCAAGTAAACCTCATTGAATGCATTTCGAAGAATAACTTTTTGATCAGGGCTATAAGTAATAGTTTTCTACAAACTCTCATTCCGTAGATGCACACTTCTGAGGATTTATCAGCGCACCTCCTGGATGATGCAAGCACCATTTAGTTTTGTATTTCAACTTACTGATCCAAGATGGTAGGTGTAAATTTAAATTTAAATTTATGGACATTTGATGCTGCATTATCCCCACAGTTTGCCCTTAAATATCAACTTAGTTTAATCTTGATCTTGGCTTGTGACGGCTCGGAATATTTTGTGAAATTAATTTAGTGAGTTCACTATGGTACCTGGTGTGTTTACTAGGCCATCATTCCAGAATAGATTACCCCACAGTTCTTCCCCTCCCAAAAGGCACTATTACCACGAATGCTGGAAATGAAAGAAAGAATGCAGTTTGAGAGTTTTTATTGGTTCTGTGGTTGTGTATCCAATTTATCCAATAAGAACAAAATAGCACACTAACACAAAAAAATATTGCAGTACCTTGCTTCGAATTGATGATACAATTTGTTAACTACCAGCACTGATATTGCCTCATTCTTTAATACCTTGCCTTTTTGAATAATCTTACTGATTTTGGCACCAGTTTTACTACCGAATGACTGACTCACGTATATTATCCTCTTTACCACCAAGATGAAATTCCTTTGTTACTTTGTAGAGTTACTTCTTGTTTCAGAACCTTACATTTGCTGGTATCTCCCTGCTTCCTAGAGTGTATTCATTCCCACGAGGTACTAGAATTTATTTATCAAAGCTTTGCTTGCCATTCGCTCTTGCAGCCTATAAAGACTGAAGTACTTGCATTTGATTAAGATTTCTGATGTAGACTTGCATTGTATTCTTAGCGCACTCATCAGAAGTCTCTCTAAACTATCGTTAGCCTTTTCTCGATGTGGTCCCTGGAACGCCAAATGGTTTCTCATCAGTAACTGGTCCAGCGGTAACACCATTTCATTTTTTTGCTGTTCACTCCTTTTGATATCTACCATAATATTGCTTTAGCTTTGGCAGGTTTTCAGTTCTTAATTGGGATATCCTCTTGAGAAGCTCCAGATGCTGGTATTCCATATCAAGCTTGAGTGGTCCTAAGATGATGTGAGATGAAGATGGAAGGAGCATCCAAGTTTTTAACCTAGACTTTGTGTGCCCCCAATCTTAGCCCAGTGCTCTCGCCTGATCTTTGAGGCTGGAGGTCATCGTTTTGCATTATGCTTCGCGATCATGGCTATTGTGCACTCAGAAACCATTTACCTTTCTTGAGGATATGAGTTCTGGGATCTTTTACCAGCTGATCACAGACTCATGCAGCACAGGCAGAATATGAATATACTTCAAAGATATATAGAATCAGTTTGCAGGGCAGTATGATGTACGAAGGAGGGAAATTTGAACGAGGTTCTTGCTGCTGTTTTTAAAGGGTATTTTTGTTTTAAATGAGTAAACGTAAAAGTTTCCTCCACGTTTAGCAAATTTTAGCTTAGTGAAACTTCACTTGGAATAAAAATAGGTTTTTCTGAAGAATTTCCTCGCATTAACGATTTGCGAGAATTCTCACCACGCGTTGTATTTTTACCAGGGTGTTTGGCCCAAAACCTACTTTTATAGAATACATTTTCACAATTTAAAATGTTTTGCAACCATTCCAGCATTTCTAAAGTTTGAGAAACTTTTTAACTTTTGCACACCTCTAGTTTTCATGTCATGCTTCCTATAGAATAGAAACAACTTAAACATAAGTATCAGGCTTGAAACTGCAAGCTATGTTAGGGCAAAAAGTGCATAGCATTTATGCACGAGAAGCATAAAGAAAATGAAAGAAACAGGCCCGTGGGTTATGGAAGACCTTCTAAAGATCACTTTTTGCATATTTAACCAGAGGTTCCAACTGTAGAACTCTAAGACTCGCTCTGTCTGCTTTGCATCTGTTTCCCTGATGTACCGCCCCCTACTGTCTTCAAGCGGCACCTCCCACTCACATGACTTTGCGGTGGATATATGTATGCTGCGAGTAGTTAATACTTTACATATGTCTTGAAAATGCTGACTTGTTTTGTACATCATTTCCTTAAAATTTATGTCCTTCATATATTATTAAATTATGCATGATGGAGGGATCAAGAGGTATTTAACAATGAGCATCTGCCTATTAAAAATAAGAAAACTGCAAACAGCATTAATGAATACTGATGGTCAGACCATCACTGGCCCACATTCACTATTCAAAATCCCTAGATTCCTGTCATCTGTGACCCATTAGCCCAACTATAAGCATGAACCATCACCTCCCAAGCCCACTGCAAAGAAGCAATGTCAAAATCTCTAACAGTGGGGTTTTCAATAGATGATGTGTTTCGCTTCATTTGTTCTGGTGAATATGTTAATAATTAGAGAAGAGATATTGCTCAAATGGTCCACATTTTTTACATGGGGTTTTGAAATTGTGTGAGGGACAAACTATTTACTTCACTATCAGAGTCATGTCAAATTTTCCTACTATGCCCCAGGTAAAGGTTTGGTGCCCCGGCCTGTCAGCTGAGGTAATTCCCTGCTGTACGATGGCCCATAGATGGGACATACTGTTTAGGACCTGCATTGCATGCCAGCCGGAGCACTCCCAGACTGTGCATGTATGAGATGCCACTGAGGAAGGTGGGGATGGTGTGTGGGCCCTGCAGATAGTGCAAGGAGATGATGGACTCTACTTAGGAGTGGTATGTAACTGGGTAGTGTGGCAAGTGTGTTCATGAGTCACAAATAAGAGCAAGAGGTATGGGAAGTAAAATTGTGTGCCGCAAGAGGACTTAGGAGACAATCATTTTACTGGGGCAGTTGCCTAAATGCTAAGTGGTGCCAGTCCACCAGTAGCCTTTCACGTCAATGTAAATGCTCACAACTGCTTACAAAGGTTGAAAACAATTATCAAAGTTGCAAGTTGTGGAACTTCACAACTTTGCATTCCCTTCTTTGGCAGGTCTACCCAAAAAAAGATTTAGAAAAATTGATAGCTAGTGTTGTTTCATTATAGTCACTTTTGGCAAAGAAATTGGCTGATACAAGTTAAACACTATTTAATTGGGTTTCAGATCTTCTTCCTAAGGCACTTTTATCAAAATGGCAAGTGGTGCATCTTCTTAATTCTACATTACTCCAGTGCATTGCTCAAAACTTGCCTGGGAGTTATACATATTTAGTGGGAGGAGAGATGTGTTTTTTTTTCCTTTCCCAAATTATTTTCATAATGAGATTCTTTTAGAACGTTTCATAAATGTACGATTTTTAGCTAATGAATTTGATACAATGTGTTGTAAAATGAAAGACTTAATGAAATGTATAAGATTCTGGTGGTAGTGAGCATCCCCGCCTAATGTCTTCTGGTGGACATTGCTTGCTAGGTGGATACTGGGTTACTATTTACAATTTCACTGGGCTAATTTTTACACCTACTGTAGTCCAGCTTGAACCAAACATCTTGCGAGATAAAATTGAGTGTTCATTGTAAGCGTAAAGAACAGAAAATATGAGTGATACTACTAGTAGAATAATCTAGGGTGACTCCCTCCCTCCTGGTCACCAAGGACATTCCTGGTCTTATGTGATAACTCAATACATTCGGGTATCGGAATCTTGTTGGTGAAAAGTTCAGGACAGGAGGCATTCTTGGGACTGGCATGGAGTTTGGTGGTCACTCTACAGTAAGTGATCTAGATTTGCAGAAAATGTAACTTGTGAAAAAAAAATTACTCACATCCGTGTGCCTGACAGACGTGCCTTAGAAAAAGAAAAGTGATTAGTGTACCCTAGTGTCCTTGGGAGATGAGTCCCATACAAGTGTAGTATTCAGTTTCCAACCATGTAAAGAATACCTGGGGCCTGGGTGACGTGCACACTTTACCTGTAAAACGTGGAAGGCTCCCTTTGTGGACCATTTGTGTGCTGGCATGTGTTCATAGGATTTTATATAATATCATCTTCATATCTTATTTCATATCAACAAGTAGACTTTTGTAATTGGTGAAAAAAAACAAGGAAAGTAGTTGCACATGCTCTCTGTTTCGATACTAACACATTTATTGCAGAAAAAATAAAAAGTAATAATGGATTTGAAGAATATTTATAACACACAGATGAGGGAACACTCTTGCAATGATAAATCCCATCCTGACCCCCATGGGAAGGCTTGGATCATGCAATATGTCACATGAGCTATTGTTGCACATCACCCAAATACCTAATGGAGTTTACAAATAAGAGTGGCTGCATATTACAGAAATAGTGCAACACTTGTCAGAAAAAGCACAGGAACATTTGTTGGGGTGGTGGAGCAAACTGACATCCCCACCCAATCTACAAATCTACACTCAGTCATCCAGAGAAGTCATGGTCCGGGGGGGAGGGGGGGTGCTCGCATGGCAATAGTCACCCACCACTTGCTCTACTGCCAGACTTTTGTTATAATATTGAGCACAAAAATATTGTACTACAAAAATATCATAAGAAATAGATTTTTTTTCTTAAATTTCATAGCAAGTAAATAGAATAGAGCAGTGTTTCCCAAACTGTGGGTAGTGATTGGTGGATCTCCAAAGTCCAGGCAATACATAAAGATTCCTTTAAATTCTGTACTAATCGTGGCACATTTGCTGCACTTCAAAGCCTGATGTCAAATGTCAGATTATATCTTCTGCTGCTTATTTTTTTCAGCTGAGTCTGGTGTTTAAGAATTCTTCTCGCCCCAGTCTGAGAAAGAAAAATAAACTGAATTAGTCGACAATCCTTCTGGGGTACAGGAAGTGTGAAAGGAAAGCTGGGGGTGTCATTTGTTCCTAACACACATCAAAATGTTTATACCTTGAAATAAAATGCACATCTTCAGCAGTCGGGAAGCAAAATGAAGCACTCTTTTTGTAGTTCTAAAGTGTGATGGAAAGAAAGATTTTAGTATGATTAGAACAAATCAAGACACTTTACTTGGTGACGCACAAATGATAAATATTCACTAAAACCCGGTTTCCACACAATATAATGAGCGCACAATATAGTATTAGCTAGAACATATGGTGGAGATTTACTAAGCTTTTGCGTCGTGTTTGCGTCACAGAAGTGACGCAAAACGACTAACATTTTTTTTTGTAATTTACTTTCTGGAAATAACGTAAAAGTAATGCGAAGCGTTACTTTGCGCCTTGGGAGAGTTCCAAGGGTGGTGCGTGGGCTTTCCCGTGCAGCCACCCAAGGTTTCCCACGCTAAACCCAATTTACTAAAAACAGTATATTGGGTTTAGCATGAGAAAACTGCGCCCTTTTCAACTAGGCACAAGGAAGGAGAAATGCTTCCATTTCTCCTTCCTTTTTCGACTTTTCATGCGTGCTGTTCTGTGCAGCATGCATACAAAGTGGGAAAAGCCTTACCTTGTGTCGATCATCATATTTTGTAAAGGAAGGGTACCTTTCATGTAAAAAACTTATACTGGACTCATGCACACACCCTAACACTGTGGCGCCAAGGTGTGTGCATGGCGCATAGCAGCTGTAATCAGCGCCTGCGCAAGGGAAAGGGGAGGAGATAGCCTTATCTTTGAAGATATGGTGCTCTCCTGCTCCCTTCCTGTCGCGCAATGCAGCGCAGCCTCGAGGAGGCTGCGCTGCGTTGCATGACATTTCCGCAAATCTCTCCCTATATGTCTGTCTAAAGTGTGCAAATTTAGTAACCATTTCAGTGGGAACTGTGCCATCTGTAAATAATAATGCGCTACCAGACAAAGCTTTATTACATAAAAAAATTACCTTCCTCGAGTCTATTAAAGAACAGTGAGTCGTGAAAGTTTGTCGCACTAAAAAAGTGAGACGTGGAGGTTGAGAAGAACTGGAACAGAGAGCAGGTATGACGCGAAATATTTGACCTTAAGAAGAACATTCAGCTTTTAGTTTATTTGGGTCACTAATACTGGAAAGAGGGCAAAATACTTCCATGAGCTGACTGTAAGTGTGTGGATTGGTAAACATCCATTACAAAGCAGGCATTACAACGCAATACCTGTACAACTCAGCCAATACAACGCAAGTTCCATTACAATGTATGCCATTACAACGCAAATGCCTCACTGACCAGCACCTTCCCTGAGGTTAGCACCTGGCTTTCTTAGACTAGTAATTTACGATGTAATGGTACATGCGTTGTAATGGCTTGCGATGTAATAGCTTGCATTGTAATGGAAGTTGCTTTGTAAAAACCATGTTGTAAAAGTATGCGTTGTAATAGTTTGCATTGTAACGTCATACATCCGTGTTGATTATTTTTAGAAAATAACGTTGCAAGAGGAATAACAACAGTAGAAATAATAGACGAGGCCACAGATTTTAATCATTGAGCTTCTGCCATGAAAATGGGAGTGAGAGAGACAGTAAAACAAATGAAAAATGTTGCCAGCACTTCCAGGGAGCCCTCAGGAAGCATGATAAAGGAAAAGAGCAGGAAAATCCATGTCCAAGTGGCACGTCAACTCCCATCAGACCCACATTTAAAAAAGAGCAATACATAAAGAGAAGCATATGTGTAGGGAACCCCCTCCTAAACCTCAATGTTTTCCTGATATTAACAATCCTGATTCCTTCAAACTAAACCTGATTAAGGCAAAATTCCAACTGTGTGACCACAAAACTCTCCAAAAAGTGTCTGTTTCCCACTAACAAAAATCTGTCCAACTTTAAAAATAGGAGCATCAATCAATCAATCAGAATTCTTATAGAGTGAGGCTAATCACCTGTTAGAGTCTCAAGGAGCTGAGGGAGGGGGTCTGCAGTGGAAGAGCCAATTCAGTCAAAGAGGTCCTTCCTGAATTGAGGCAGTGAGGGTGATTACCTGAAATGTAGAGGAAGAGAGTTCCAGGTCTTTGCGTGAGGTAGGAGAAGGATCTTCCTCCGGCCGTGGTCTTGCGGATCGGTAGGATAGTGACCAGGGCCAGGTTTGCGGAGCAGAGGTGTCTGGTGGGTGTGTAGAAGGAGAGGCAGTGGTTGAGGTATGCAGGTGCAATGTTGTGGAGGGCCTTGTAGGCATGTGTGAGAAGCTTGAAGGTCATTCTTTTGTTGATCAGGAGCCAGTGAAGGTTTCCCAGGTGACTGGCGGTGTGGCTGCGTCGTGGGATGTCCAGGAAAAGTCTGGTGGCGGCTTTCTGCATTCTTTGCAATTTCTTTTGGAGCTTCTGAGTGGTGCCGATGAAGAGTGTATTGCCGTAGTCGAATTTACTGCTGAAGGGCACCTGGGAGACAGTTCTTCTGGACTCGATGAGGGTCCACTAAAATATCTTTTGAAGCAGACGGAGTGCGTGGAAGCAGTAGAATGAGACAGCATTGATTTGGCTGGGTATAGCATGAAAGCAGTGTCTGAATTGGGTGGGGAGCCTGGTCTTTGAGACCCATCCACTTCTGGGCCGGATGAGAGGAGCAGAGCGGCCGGTACGTTTTGTTTATTGCCCAACTCCCCTCTCGGCTGCTCCACCACTTTAGATAGGCAGTTGCCGCCACTGCAAATGAATGCTCATATGATCTACATTAACACAAACACAACAGCATAACCCAGAAGTAGTGGAGGCAGGGTCTGCCAAATGAAATGGTTATGCACACTACTATGAAGTAGGAAATTATTGGCCCATGTTGTAAAACAGCAAACTTAGTTTGTAGTTTGTAGTTATAAAAAGAAACCGTGCATTTCAAACCATAAACACATGAATAAATGCCAGCTTTAAGTAAAACCAAATCGTCATGCGTTTGTTTTAAAATGCACGCAACCCTATATTAAGATTTAAAGGTGCTGTCCTTGGTTCTATTTACTATAATATGACCACTCTTTTGTCCTCTCTGCTGCAGTGTCTCACTATAAACTTGTTCCCTTCAACATCGTGCTATTTTTTTTCTGACGCTTAGCCATAAAATATTAGGTAAAGAAAGAAACCCTGAATGTGCAGGAGGAGTCAGTGTTTGTGCTGGGTACCACTGTGGCTTTATTTTAGTCTCCTGCAGCATTTACCATGTACAATTCAAAAACATTACTCGGGGTAGCGTCTCTGGGCTATCCTTTACAATGCAACATGGTTGCTAAGGTCGAGTAGGCCTCCGGGTGCAGGGCCCATGTAGCAACGGCTCCTCCGTTAAGGGGCAGAAGCATCACCCTACTGCTCTCTCAGCAGTGAAAACATGAAAAATAAAATGATAATAACACAGGTTATTATAATTTTCTTTTTCCATGCTGAGCCGAGTCACGGGCAGGGCTGGGCTATGCTGCTAAACAGCATCTGCAACAGGGGGAGGAGTGGTGGGCATTGCTGCAAGTGAGAATGGCGGTTCGTCTTAGGATGGCTAAACCATCATGCGCACTTAGATATCTCCAACCCGAGCTGTGCTGCACAGCCAGGTGACGAAGACACCCAGGCTCCCAGGCCCTAACTGAGCATTAAACCAGCCTGCTCATGCCAATCACGGTGCTGCGCTCATACATTGCCAGCATAAGTGCACCGTCGTGATTGGCATAGGGGATGGAATCCTCGGATGGACGAGTCAAGAATGCAGAAGAGCACCAAGGCGGAAGCCAGCACGTAGGTGCTATTTTATTTTCTTTCACATGAGCCGCCACTGGGCCCATGTCCATTAATGCGATTGTGAAGGTTAGCTTGACAACGCCACCCCATTCATTGACAAAAGAGGGGGAAATTAATTGTGTAGCATATATTTTCGTACATAGGTCACAATCTGTGTACAGTACTACTTTGATGGAAAACATCTACCTAGAATTTAATTATGAAAGCATTCTGCACTAGTTGAATTCTGTCACAATAGCGACCACATGACAAAGTGTTTTCGGGATACAGCTTAGTCGGTTTTTGAGCCTAAATCTGAACATTAACATCCACCAGCTGTTCTTCAGGTTCGGCAGAAGACTTGACTGACTAGGTCCTCTTCTGATATTTCAGAGGTTAGCAGCCACGGGTCCCCTTCCGGTGTCTGGCGGAAGCCTGTGAGCCCCAGCAGGGCCTAAAACACTTGGCAGGTGTCCTTCACTTCTCAGCAAAGCGAAAAGAAAATGTGTCACGGCTACACCATTAGACCTGTTGACGAGTTTCAAAGCGATCAGCGGCCGTCACGGATATAATGGTCACATGCCAAAAATGAACGCAGGTAACACTGCCAGCTCGCGGACGTGCACTGCTGACGAAGGTGTTTTTTTTTTTTTTTTTTTACGCATTTAGCAATCTCCTCTCTCAGGGCTGAGAGAGGAGATTGCTAAATGCGCCATTCATAGCTTGTTCAGGGATGTGTAAAAATGTTGTGGAAAAGTGGGAAATAAAAGTTAATTCTCAAGGTGTCTTTTTCACAGAAAGGCTGTGTTGTGTCTCTGTAAATATGGCGGGCAGGAAGACTCAGCACGTTTGTTAGAATCAATGGCTGCCCCCAAACAGATATATAGGTACATGTCCATAGTACACATAAATGCTTATATACATAGAGATATGCTGTATATTTCTATCTGTTTGCGTAGGGTGGTTTTGTGGAGAAGAGTCAATTCTTGAGTAGTTTTCTGAAGCTAAGGTGGTTATCTGTGGATCTTATGTTGGGGGTTAAACAGTTCCATAGTTTGGCTGCTTTACCAGAAAATGATGTGAGACCCATTGTTTTTTTCTTGTATCTTGGGATTTTGAGGCAAGGTGCCATTCTAGAGTGAGGTTCCTTTATTGAACGTGTTTGGTGATTTTATTCCTGCTGAAGACTGGTCCTGTTTCATGGATTGCTTTGTGGGTGATACAAAGCAGCTTGAACGTGGATCTTCTGGCAACCAGTAACCAATGCAGGGCTTTTAAGGCAGGGGAGTTATAGTCTTGCGGTTTTATATGTAAAAGTAGTGCTATGAACCCCAATGTACCCCGATATAGGCATAGGTAGTTGCACAACCTTTTAATTACATTTGTCCTATCATTGTTCTGCATAACGGTTCTGGCGCTGACCTTTTACCTAGTTAGGTACTGCATAAATGTCATGTGGTTTTCTCAGAAAACTAGCCTAATGTATTATGCATGATGATTCTCAGTATCACATTAGGATTACCATCTTCTGCATAATAACTCTGTATAAGAGACACCACTATCGTCATCCTTGAATTCATTTTACTGAGGTCCTGCTACACAAACCTGATCACTCAGGAAGCGGCGGCTCCTCTGCTAAGGCGGGGGAGCGTCGCCTCACTGCTCGCTATGAGCAGTGTAAAGGAAATATTAAATATGAACTGGAGTCAGGTTAGGGCGGGGTGGGGCTGGGCTCCTTTCAGAGAAAGGGGCGGATGGTTCGCCTACGTGCGAATGATGGTTTGGCCAGCCGTCTTGGGCCGGCCAAGCCTTTATGTGCATTTAGCATATTCTCCACCCAGGCTGTAGCGAACATGCACAGGCTCCTTCTCCCTGTCTGAGTGCCAAACCACGGCCCACAGACCAATCACGACACTGCTGTCAAGGTGACGGCAGCATCGTAATTGCCTTAGGGGAGTCTGGAACTGAAGCCTGGGTGCTGCCAGGATCAAGGAAGAGCAGGGGACGTAGGAGAGGTGGCTGCTGGCACTTGACGAGGAACAGTTAAGTCTTCTCCCTAAGAACCTAAAGTCAATTCGAGTTGTTGAAGAAAATGATCTCAGAGGGTGATCAGAGAACAAAGGGCGATTCCTTGGGATCGCCTATTTTAATGGCTTTAATTAGCATTCCTGAAGAAGGACCCTAATTGAATGGATTCCTCTCTGCCGAGTAAAGCCACCTTTCATATATAATTATTTGGCCATACGTTAGATATACAGTTCATCCAAGGATGATGGTGCAGGGAGAGGACATGGTAGTGTCGCCTTCACATTTCCAGAGTTGTGACGTTTATGTAACTATAAAGTCATTTGAATTTGGAAGGCCACTGACAGTGCTTCCTGGACACATTATATGACCATTACTCTAACTTCATCCTCACATTAGTCGGGCGGGGTTGTTAACTAGATACTGAAGCAGGATGGATCTGACCACATTCTGAAGCGCATAAGGCCATGGATAGAAAGCACAATTTAAATAGTAAGTGTCAAAGTTGCGGAGGGGAGTGTATCCTTTGAAATTTATTCTTAAGTGTACAACGGAGACTTGCTGTGAAAATGGCGATTTTATAAACCTAACAGATAACCGCTGGCAGCTGGTTTTAATGAACGATGGGGCATTGCCCTACCAACATGGGGAAGGACACATAAGGGAGAGAATGAGGACCAAAGAGCAGTTTTAAGAAGTGCTGACTGCTTGGTGCTCCCCGTGAAACGATTTAAAATCTTTTTTTTGTGAGGTCGGAGTCCTCTTACGCATGTGCTGGCTATTCCTCGCCCTCAAGGCACAAGCGAGGAGAGTGACATCAGCCTAGTGGGAGTGGCTGTACAAAGTGGCAGTGCTTGGATTTCAAATGGGGCGCTTGTGAAGTGGCCCAGGGCGCGGCCAGAATAGCGTTGTTCACATAAAGGGGAAGGGCCAGACCTGGCCAATACAACACAGTGCAGTGGTTGGCAAAAATGGATTTGGCAGCTCCTATTTCCGGGACAAACAGCATGCAGCAGGTGTGCTGTAGTGCACATGTTGGCTCTTTATTGCTCACGATGGACACCATCAAGCTGTTTCTAAAGTGACATCACAGGAAACAGATGTTAGAAACAGAAAGGCTCCTGCAGCAGGGTAACACGCAGCAGTTTTTTTCCCTTCAAGTTATCAAGAGCTGAATTGGGGGTGGGTATTGCTTTGTATAAATGTGTAGAATACTGATGTTTAAAAAATGTATTATATATAGATCTTTATTAGTTCTGCTTAACAAATGTACATATTACTGATAGTTACATTATTCTGTTTTTAACATATATAAGTGACTGCATAAATAAATATATCTTTTTTATCATAAATATCTACAATTTCCTATCGATTTACACAAATATATATATATATATATATATATAAATATATATATATATATATATATATATATATATATATATATATATATATATATATATATATATATATATATCCAAAACAAACAGGAAGCCCAAGTAAAGCAGATCCACACGAAGTTAAATAGGCACGTTTTCTTTATTTGCATCCATTTCACAGCTCGATCCCCAAGCTGCTCCGAGCACCACCTTCTATCATAAGAGCCTAACGCGTTTCAGGAGTTACCCTTTCATCAGAGGCAAGGTTCGAAGGTTCTGAGAAACAGTCTCTGGTCATACACCTCTTCAAATACAAATCACCTGCCAAGTGGGCGTGGCCAATCTTGCACTGAATTCTGTGCCTTGTAGTGTACTAATCCTCTTCCCACAGTGGGGCTGCTTCTCTGACTTCTCAATAACCACTATTGTTCCCCCAGTGGGGTGAAGGGCAGCGCTGGGAGCCTTCGGAGAGCGCTTTGTAGCTGCAAAATCGTGCCAAAGCAGCGCCACCTGCAAGGCGCCAGTCTTTGCTTCGTTCCGTGGCAAACTCCAGGAGTGAAGCCTGCCTTGGACCCTGGTCACAGGTGGGGTCCGCCTCTCGACAGAGCAGCAGCCGAAAAATATCCAAAACAAACAGGAAGCCCAAGTAAAGCAGATCCACACGAAGTTAAATAGGCACGTTTTCTTTATTTGCATCCATTTCACAGCTCGATCCCCAAGCTGCTCCGAGCACCACCTTCTATCATAAGAGCCTAACCGTTTCAGGAGTTACCCTTTCATCAGAGGCAAGGTTCGAAGGTTCTGAGAAACAGTCTCTGGTCGTACACCTCTTCAAATACAAATCACCTGCCAAGTGGGCGTGGCCTATCTTGCACTGCATTCTGTGCCTTGTAGTGTACTAACCCTCTTCCCACAGTGGGGCTGCTTCTCTGACTTCTCAATAACCACTAACAGGTGATTTGTATTTGAAGAGGTGTACGACCAGAGACTGTTTCTCAGAACCTTCGAACCTTGCCTCTGATGAAAGGGTAACTCCTGAAACGCCTTAGGCGCTTATGATAGAAGGTGGTGCTCGGAGCAGCTTGGGGATCGAGCTGTGAAATGGATGCAAATAAAGAAAACGTGCCTATTCAACTTCGTGTGGATCTGCTTCAAATGGGCTTCCTGTTTGTTTTGGATAATTTTCGGCTGCTGCTCGGTCGCGAAGCAAAGACTGGCGCCTTGCAGGTGGCGCTGCTTTGGCACGATTTTGCAGCTACAAAGCGCTCTCCGAAGGCTCCCAGCGCTGCCCTTCACCCCACTGGGGGAACAATAGTGGTTATTGAGAAGTCAGAGAAGCAGCCCCACTGTGGGAAGAGGATTAGTACACTACAAGGCACAGAATGCAGTGCAAGATTGGCCACGCCCACTTGGCAGGTGATTTGTATTTGAAGAGGTGTACGACCAGAGACTGTTCCTCAAAACCGTCGAACCTTGCCTCTGATGAAAGGGTAACTCCTGAAACGCGTTAGGCTCTTATGATAGAAGGTGGTGCTCGGAGCAGCTTGGGGATCGAGCTGTGAAATGGATGCAAATAAAGAAAACGTGCCTATTCAACTTCGTGTGGATCTGCTTCAAATGGGCTTCCTGTTTGTTTTGGATAATTTTCGGCTGCTGCTCGGTCGAGAGGCGGACCCCACCTGTGACCAGGGTCCAAGGCAGGCTTCACTCCTGGAGTTTGCCACGGAACGAAGCAAAGACTGGCGCCTTGCAGGTGGCGCTGCTTTGGCACGATTTTGCAGCTACAAAGCGCTTTCCGAAGGCTCCCAGCGCTGCCCTTCACCCCACTGGGGGAACAATAGTGGTTATTGAGAAGTCAGAGAAGCAGCCCCACTGTGGGAAGAGGATTAGTACACTACAAGGCACAGAATGCAGTGCATGATTGGCCACGCCCACTTGGCAGGTGATTTGTATTTGAAGAGGTGTACGACCAGAGACTGTTTCTCAGAACCTTCGAACCTTGCCTCTGATGAAAGGGTAACTCCTGAAACGCGTTAGGCTCTTATGATAGAAGGTGGTGCTCGGAGCAGCTTGGGGATCGAGCTGTGAAATGGATGCAAATAAAGAAAACGTGCCTAATCAACTTCGTGTGGATCTGCTTCAAATGGGCTTCCTGTTTGTTTTGGATATATATATATATATATATATATATATGCAGGAAAACACTCCTTCCAAAAAAAAGAGAGCAGAGACCCAAGGGGAAAACTTTGGAGGCTTTATTCTGGAAAGTGGCGGATGCATTTCTGGCTGTTCTTGTGCCTTCGTCAGCGCCCAAAAAGCCTCCACAAGAGTAACACTCTGTTGCAAGTCCCGCCTCTCTCTTAAGCCCAATGTGATGGGCCTGCACCTCCCACAAGAAAAACTTGAAGCAGCACACCTGTGCAGCGTCCCCTGAGTCCGGGAAAACTACAGGTCCCAGAATCCCCTGTAGGGGGATCATGGGGGTAGGTGCTGCGGGGAAAACGATAGCTCGATGCGTGAATGCGGGAACCAAAACAGAGTGAGTCTTAAAACAAAGCAAAATGTCCCGCTCTGTTTTTCCGGCTGATTTGTCCATAACAGAGCCTCCTCAGCTCCCCTTCATACGCCTCAGCCCCAAGATACAGGTGTCCATTGGGCAGGGGCGGTGAGGTCAGTGCCTGCAGCCCACAGCGAGGTTGGGATACCTCGCAACTGCCGGTTATTTTCCTGTACTCCGGGGCGGGATTGGGACCAACCAAATCACTCTGGTGAAAAAAACGGACTGAAAACAGTCCAGTCCTGTGATGTCCGATCCCGTGGTAAGGCGGGGTTCTCTGTAAGCGTCTCAGGTTGACGCATAAAATGTGCAGGAAAACACTCCTTCCAAAAAAAAGAGAGCAGAGACCCAAGGGGAAAACTTTGGAGGCTTTATTCTGGAAAGTGGCGGATGCATTTCTGGCTGTTCTTGTGCCTTCGTCAGCGCCCAAAAAGCCTCCACAAGAGTAACACTCTGTTGCAAGTCCCGCCTCTCTCTTAAGCCCAATGTGATGGGCCTGCACCTCCCACAAGAAAAACTTGAAGCAGCACACCTGTGCAGCGTCCCCTGAGTCCGGGAAAACTACAGGTCCCAGAATCCCCTGTAGGGGGATCATGGGGGTAGGTGCTGCGGGGAAAACGATAGCTCGATGCGTGAATGCGGGAACCAAAACAGAGTGAGTCTTAAAACAAAGCAAAATGTCCCGCTCCGTTTTTCCGGCTGATTTGTCCATAACAGAGCCTCCTCAGCTCCCCTTCATACGCCTCAGCCCCAAGATACAGGTGTCCATTGGGCAGGGGCGGTGAGGTCAGTGCCTGCAGCCCACAGCGAGGTTGGGATACCTCGCAACTGCCGGTTATTTTCCTGTACTCCGGGGCGGGATTGGGACCAACCAAATCACTCTGGTGAAAAAAACGGACTGAAAACAGTCCAGTCCTGTGATGTCCGATCCCGTGGTAAGGCGGGGTTCTCTGTAAGCGTCTCAGGTTGACGCATAAAATGTGCAGGAAATCACTCCTTCCAAAAAAAAGAGAGCAGAGACCCAAGGGGAAAACTTTGGAGGCTTTATTCTGGAAAGTGGCGGATGCATTTCTGGCTGTTCTTGTGCCTTCGTCAGCGCCCAAAAAGCCTCCACAAGAGTAACACTCTGTTGCAAGTCCCGCCTCTCTCTTAAGCCCAATGTGATGGGCCTGCACCTCCCACAAGAAAAACTTGAAGCAGCACACCTGTGCAGCGTCCCCTGAGTCCGGGAAAACTACAGGTCCCAGAATCCCCTGTAGGGGGATCATGGGGGTAGGTGCTGCGGGGAAAACGATAGCTCGATGCGTGAATGCGGGAACCAAAACAGAGTGAGTCTTAAAACAAAGCAAAATGTCCCGCTCCGTTTTTCCGGCTGATTTGTCCATAACAGAGCCTCCTCCGCTCCCCTTCATACGCCTCAGCCCCAAGATACAGGTGTCCATTGGGCAGGGGCGGTGAGGTCAGTGCCTGCAGCCCACAGCGAGGTTGGGATACCTCGCAACTGCCGGTTATTTTCCTGTACTCCGGGGCGGGATTGGGACCAACCAAATCACTCTGGTGAAAAAAACGGACTGAAAACAGTCCAGTCCTGTGATGTCCGATCCCGTGGTAAGGCGGGGTTCTCTGTAAGCGTCTCAGGTTGACGCATAAAATGTGCAGGAAAACACTCCTTCCAAAAAAAAGAGAGCAGAGACCCAAGGGGAAAACTTTGGAGGCTTTATTCTGGAAAGTGGCGGATGCATTTCTGGCTGTTCTTGTGCCTTCGTCAGCGCCCAAAAAGCCTCCACAAGAGTAACACTCTGTTGCAAGTCCCGCCTCTCTCTTAAGCCCAATGTGATGGGCCTGCACCTCCCACAAGAAAAACTTGAAGCAGCACACCTGTGCAGCGTCCCCTGAGTCCGGGAAAACTACAGGTCCCAGAATCCCCTGTAGGGGGATCATGGGGGTAGGTGCTGCGGGGAAAACGATAGCTCGATGCGTGAATGCGGGAACCAAAACAGAGTGAGTCTTAAAACAAAGCAAAATGTCCCGCTCCGTTTTTCCGGCTGATTTGTCCATAACAGAGCCTCCTCAGCTCCCCTTCATACGCCTCAGCCCCAAGATACAGGTGTCCATTGGGCAGGGGCGGTGAGGTCAGTGCCTGCAGCCCACAGCGAGGTTGGGATACCTCGCAACTGCCGGTTATTTTCCTGTACTCCGGGGCGGGATTGGGACCAACCAAATCACTCTGGTGAAAAAAACGGACTGAAAACAGTCCAGTCCTGTGATGTCCGATCCCGTGGTAAGGCGGGGTTCTCTGTAAGTGTCTCAGGTTGACGCATAAAATGTGCAGGAAAACACTCCTTCCAAAAAAAAGAGAGCAGAGACCCAAGGGGAAAACTTTGGAGGCTTTATTCTGGAAAGTGGCGGATGCATTTCTGGCTGTTCTTGTGCCTTCGTCAGCGCCCAAAAAGCCTCCACAAGAGTAACACTCTGTTGCAAGTCCCGCCTCTCTCTTAAGCCCAATGTGATGGGCCTGCACCTCCCACAAGAAAAACTTGAAGCAGCACACCTGTGCAGCGTCCCCTGAGTCCGGGAAAACTACAGGTCCCAGAATCCCCTGTAGGGGGATCATGGGGGTAGGTGCTGCGGGGAAAACGATAGCTCGATGCGTGAATGCGGGAACCAAAACAGAGTGAGTCTTAAAACAAAGCAAAATGTCCCGCTCCGTTTTTCCGGCTGATTTGTCCATAACAGAGCCTCCTCAGCTCCCCTTCATACGCCTCAGCCCCAAGATACAGGTGTCCATTGGGCAGGGGCGGTGAGGTCAGTGCCTGCAGCCCACAGCGAGGTTGGGATACCTCGCAACTGCCGGTTATTTTCCTGTACTCCGGGGCGGGATTGGGACCAACCAAATCACTCTGGTGAAAAAAACGGACTGAAAACAGTCCAGTCCTGTGATGTCCGATCCCGTGGTAAGGC
Organism: Lissotriton helveticus; assembly: GCF_964261635.1. Taxonomy (NCBI): domain Eukaryota; kingdom Metazoa; phylum Chordata; class Amphibia; order Caudata; family Salamandridae; genus Lissotriton; species Lissotriton helveticus. The sequence continues at coordinate 177,079,508 of NC_136071.1, read as the reverse complement.
GGGGTTCTCTGTAAGCGTCTCAGGTTGACACATAAAATGTGCAGGAAAACACTCCTTCCAAAAAAAAGAGAGCAGAGACCCAAGGGGAAAACTTTGGAGGCTTTATTCTGGAAAGTGGCGGATGCATTTCTGGCTGTTCTTGTGCCTTCGTCAGCGCCCAAAAAGCCTCCACAAGAGTAACACTCTGTTGCAAGTCCCGCCTCTCTCTTAAGCCCAATGTGATGGGCCTGCACCTCCCACAAGAAAAACTTGAAGCAGCACACCTGTGCAGCGTCCCCTGAGTCCGGGAAAACTACAGGTCCCAGAATCCCCTGTAGGGGGATCATGGGGGTAGGTGCTGCGGGGAAAACGATAGCTCGATGCGTGAATGTGGGAACCAAAACAGAGTGAGTCTTAAAACAAAGCAAAATGTCCCGCTCCGTTTTTCCGGCTGATTTGTCCATAACAGAGCCTCCTCAGCTCCCCTTCATACGCCTCAGCCCCAAGATACAGGTGTCCATTGGGCAGGGGCGGTGAGGTCAGTGCCTGCAGCCCTGGAGTTTGCCACGGAACGAAGCAAAGACTGGCGCCTTGCAGGTGGCGCTGCTTTGGCACGATTTTGCAGCTACAAAGCGCTCTCCGAAGGCTCCCAGCGCTGCCCTTCACCCCACTGGGGGAACAATAGTGGTTATTGAGAAGTCAGAGAAGCAGCCCCACTGTGGGAAGAGGATTAGTACACTACAAGGCACAGAATGCAGTGCAAGATTGGCCACGCCCACTTGGCAGGTGATTTGTATTTGAAGAGGTGTACGACCAGAGACTGTTTCTCAGAACCTTCGAACCTTGCCTCTGATGAAAGGGTAACTCCTGAAACGCGTTAGGCTCTTATGATAGAAGGTGGTGCTCGGAGCAGCTTGGGGATCGAGCTGTGAAATGGATGCAAATAAAGAAAACGTGCCTAATCAACTTCGTGTGGATCTGCTTCAAATGGGCTTCCTGTTTGTTTTGGATATATATATATATATATATATATATATGCCACGAAACTCCTCCCAAAAAGACGAGCAGAGACCCAGGGGAACTGTTGGAGGCTCTTTAATGGAAACATTAGGCGGATGCATTTCTAGCCGGTGTTTGGCCGTCGTCAGCGCCACAAACCTCCATTGATGAAATACACTCTGCTGCTGGGCGCCGCCTTATCTGAACTCGTGGTAGCGAGTCAGCACCGCCCCCTTGACAGTGCAGCACACCTGTGCAGAGTCCTATATGGTGTAGGAAACTACAAGTCCCAGAATCCTGTGTAGCGGGTCCCCGGGGGTGTTGCTCATGTATATATATATATATATAAATAGATAAAACCAATGAAAGTAAAACACTTGAAAGCCAGAGTTGATTTAATTAATCTCTACATATACTACCTTCCTTTATGCATCTATATACCTTTCAGGTACTTATGGATCTATATCTTTATTACTTTTGGATCTATATTTTGTTTTTCTTATTTATTACTTTCCCTGGAATTCAGCATATCCAGTGCACTACCCTATTTTTCACCCTAAACCCCTCTCAATATATCCTCTAGCCGGACTCATTTCAAACCCCCATTTCTCACCCTATACCTCTATCAATATATCCATTACTTCCACTCCCTCATTCATCCCAAACCCCATACCACTACCATGATCCCCAAAATAACCGTTTCGAGACTCTTCCCTACTCCACCCCTCCTAGCATCATCTCAAACCTCTTTTTACTATACCGATCCCCCAAAACAAGCCTTTCTAAACCCTCCCTCTGACTCTTTCCCCTCCACCTCCCTTTTACGTATACCCCTCCACCTACCTTTTACTCATCCCAATCCTCCTCCTACGGCTGTGAGTTACAAAACAAACCAAAAAATCGAAATCCTTTCCTTCTATCCCTCCTCTATTCTTTTCAATCCAGCTAACAGACTAACATGTCCACCTCTAAAATGAATTTCATATTTCACTATACTAATTCACCACTAATCCTTTATGGATTCTGGAGTAGGGTGCTACTAGCCAAAAAAGCACTTCAACATCTCATCAGGGGTAGCAAGCGCTTTATAAATTGAAACCTTTTTACCTCTTCTACCCTTTCGCTATCCTTCCCAATCCAAACAAGCATTAGCATAGCCAATAGGTCTCGCCTTTGGGACCTTATAAGTATTTAGTTATCCAGCACAATATCTTTGGTGCAACAACATCAACTGTTACATGGCTATACACTTATAAGGTCCCAAAGGCGAGACCTATTGGCTATGCCAATGCTTGTTTACATAGACATACAGACAGAAACACACACACCCTTTTGTCTCTGTTTAAAATTTTTTTTAAAGTATTCTTTTACACAATATTGAATTTTAAGTACCCCTCAGAATCCGCACTCTTCTCCCTTCCTGACACTCCTTAAGCCCTTCTCCAGCCCTGCTTCCTAAATAATGTATTTTTGGGAAATTGAAGCCACCATGAGAGCAATGCCATGTTCGCCTCTTCCGTGAGACGGTCATGGATACCGCCTCCCTCAGGGTCCAGACCAGGCTGAAGACTGCTGCTGGGGTTTTACGGATTACATGACCTGGCTGTGTGCACTGGGAGTTCCTTTAATCCAGTTCCTTTTTGTTGCACACACCAGAGGGAGGCTCCCATGCGACAGCCAGTCCCAGCATTCCATCCTACAGAACACTGCACACCACGCGTTAGGGAACAAACGGGCAGGAAGATCTACCGTAAGGACACACAGCATCTGCACAATAACACCAGCATTCCTCCTCCATTCCACTACCACGGGATGCACAAACAGACAAGTACAAACAACAAGGCAGACTCCAATCAACACAACTAACAAGGAGAGCTGAGAAAGTACACAACCGAGAAATCACGCACCTGTGACATGCCCTTGCTCTGAGTTACCATTTGGAGTTGGGGACAACTAAAACTTGCTGCTTTTAAATCCTTTTAGAAGAGAAACAAACGTCAACCAACTTTTGCACCTCCAGCTACGCTCCAGTTATTGGGAGACAATGAATTGACGAAGCTCACTGAGCTGGAACTGGTGCAGTGGGGACAGGCCAGAGAGCTCCTGGTGAGGCGGGGACAGGCCAGAGAACTCCTGGTGAGAAAGGGACAGGTCAGAGAGCCCTTGGTGAGGTGGGGAAAAGCCAGAGAGGCACCCGGTGAGGCGGGAACATGCCAAATAGCTCCCAGTAAGTTGGGGAAAGGCCAGAGAGCTCCTGGTGAGACCGGGACAGGCCGGAAAGCCGCATTGTTGCTGTCCTCTCTCTTTAACTTTTCCAGCGGCGCTGAGTGTCTTCTGTGAATACAACGTCACACGCACCGGTACACGTCACCGGGCAGTCATGATAGAAGCCTGGTGGTTTTCAGCATACAGTATTGTTTCGCAAACTATCTTAAAATAGAGTACACAAAACATTTTCTGTATTTGCTTTATATGTCCGATAAGCAAGTAAAACCCGTAAACGTCACTCGGTTACAAACTAGGAATTTTCTTTCTCCAAGGAAATGTTGACCTTTCCATAAATCTGCGTGCTGCTTTCCGGGGACCCACTGATGCTGCAGGTGTTACCCCTGAAACATACATTCAGATACAGTACGAAAAAGCCGGCAGCCTGAGTAATGCGGTTTCGCAATACATCTCAGCATTCAGAGCCAGCTCAGTGGCCCCCGTAAACATAATTCAGCCTCATTATTATTAATTGACAGGATTTTGTGAATCCTACTAAATTCTCATATTGTGCTACAACAAAGACGTAAATCAGTCGTCCTGGCCTTTAGTACATCATGTAGTGCATCAGGCCCATATAATCCTGATAAAAAATCCTCAGATGTCAGTCTTGTGGCCTCTTTGGCCTTTAGGTACTTATGGTCATCATGTAGTTTTGTGGTAAGGGAGGTTCAGCGGGTGGCAATGATAAGGAGGAGAGTGGCACTGGCTGTAGCGCCAAGACAGGTCACAGATAACATGTGAAACACTAGGATTGCGCTTTTCTTAGCTTTCTGTTCTGCGCTGTGAAAAGAACTACATGGCGGTTAGAGTGTAGCGCTGCACGGAAGAATATGAGAGGCAACGGAACAAAACAGATCATTGAGGAAGATAAGGAATCAAGGAAAATGTGTCTGGCCCTCCATCAAGGTGCTGAAAGAAGGGGGCTGTCCAAAACTAACCAATGTCTGAAGGGCGGCTGACCCAAAGCGCTCTGTATAGGTTTGTTTGGGTTGTTCACGTGTTATCTGCAGACAGGTAACGCTGTCTGCGTCCAACCGAAAAATGGGTTTAGGGAGACTGCTGGGGAAGTTAGAAAGCAAGAAGTGAATAGAACCGAGTGAAAAGTGGACGGTAAGAAACGCCATAATGAAGCATCGAGGCAGGAGAGAGGGGTCATTCTAGAAATAATGATGAAGAGAGGTTAACTATAACGTAACGTGAATATCCCGTTTTTATGTAGAGCTTAATGTTGGAGAATACTCTTGTATGGGAGTATTATTGCAATTTTGAACGGGGAAGAGAACTAGGGGACCGTGGACATCCAGGAAGTAACAAGAGATAACAAGAGTGGCTGTGAAAGTGAAAGGCCACGCTAATTAAACCCAGGCGGGAGCGGAGGGGAGTGCGAACCACCGATACGGGCACTACAGCGACGTATTGCAGCCAATGAGTAGCAAGCTGCCGCGCTGCCCACAGAAAACCAATCCCAGGAGTGGAGCATGCACGCGCAGTATTGACTTTTCAAGCACTGCACTCGTGCTTGTGGCACGCCGCTGTTTGCTCTCGCAAGGTGTATGCCTCCACAAGCACGAGTGTAGTGCTTAAAAAGTGAAGACCGATGGCTAAAGGCCCTCATAGAGCAGCGCATGCCCGCTGCCTAGGCAAGACCTAAAAACTGACTAACATATCCGCCACTCAAATTACTTTAATATTTTCACTATACTAATTCACCACTAATCCTTTATGGGTTCTGTAGTAGCATGGTACTCACCAAGAAAGCGTTTTGACGCTCCGTCAGGGGTAGTAAGTGCTATATAAATGCAGTTCCAATACAATTCGAACTCTTTGCTCAGGCATAAGGGTCTTCTCCCTGGGAATCGATGATGCGTAAATCTCACCGAGTCAGGAGATATAAAATACTATGGGTCTTAATTACAAGCCCCTTGCGCCGCCGGTGTGTCACTTTTAATATGGGAAAAAGTGACGTACCGGTGGCACAAGGGGCTTGTAAATAAGCCCCTACCTTTCTTTAAGTTTTATCATGATTTTCTCCCCTATCTGCAAGTTCACAACAACGTCATCGCACCACAACGTCTCAAGAACATACTTTCTCCCACTTTTTATGGGATGAGCCTCCATTTTCTAAATATCTCTGCTTACTCAGCTCTAGAGCGGGGAATCTGGTGCAAACTCCAATGAAATAGCATTCATCTGGTTAAAACTAATTTTAAGACACTCTTGGAATATTTCCCGCTTCCAAACTGCCTTCAGGGCAGCTAGCGCTTCAAGAGACTAAATGGGACTTGTTAGTTCTCTTCTAATAACAAGAAGCAGTTAAAACGCGAGAGCTTCCTGCCTCCTGTGCTGTGCTCCGGCGCCCTACCCAGGTCTGTTCCTTCCAGCTTCTCCGGAGACATGTTACAAAATATTTGGACTGAAGCTATTCACGGATATGGAAAAGAGTTTGAATTAAAACACATTTCCTGGATGGGAGGACAGAGGAAATGAATTACAGTTAGTATTTTTCAAATTGAAATATGTCGGTGTTTTGCCTACAACTCGTTTTAAAGAACAGCTTTGCGTTTTCCTTTTTTATTCTTTTTTCCATTGTTATTTTAAGTTCAGTACTGGTTTATGCAAGTCGATTGGGTTAGAAAACACTTTATAAATGCAAACCCTTCTCTCCTCTATCCATCCACTATCCTTTCCAATCCAAATGACTGACTAATATGTCCACCACTCAAATTACTTTAATATTTCTCTATACAATTCACCACTGATCCATTTTGGTTTACGGAGTCGCGTGCTACTCGCCGAAAAAGCGCTTCGACACCTCCTCAGGGGATAGTAAGCACTATATAAATGCAATTACAATGATAATTACAATGCGTGTCACTGTGGGACAAGTTATAGGCTGACATCCTGTGATTCTGCGTAAATCACCTCCCCGTGCCTAAAAAAGGGATGGACATTGTGGAATGTAAAGCGCTCTTATGTCCTTGGGCCAAGTTTGCACTATACAAAACTGCAAAAGATAAATAAATTAAAAAGGTACAGGGACGACAGCCGCTACACCGCCAATTTGTGGGATCTGAATGCTTCCAGCTGTTGTCCGGCTGCCGAAATGAAAGGATTAGAATGCCAGACCAGTTGCCTTCTCCAAGAAACATCAAACGTTTATTTCATGTTCTAATGAATGAGTGGCTGGTTCTTTGTTTATTTTGTATGAGTTGGTCGACAGCATAATTTGACTTTATGGGTTTTCCAAATACACCCTTGTTGTGCGCTGATGTTTTGGGTCTAGATGAATTAAGCTTTTGCTAGACGGTCCCAATGACCTCATGAGAATAGTTTGAAAGTTGATGTTTAGTCAGGAACACAGTTCCCTCTAGGCTGTTTGCTTGCCAGTTGCGGCCGATAAGGTACGGGGATATCGGAGGAGGGGTCATATGTTTGAATTAAAAAAATCACTTACCTGAACTCGCCGCGTCTCATCTCCGTCCCATGTCGAGTGAGTCTCTTCCGGAAGGGAACCCAGGCTCCCCACAACCAATCACATTGCTGCAATTCAGCATTGTGATTGGTCTGAGCGCTGTGGTTCAGGGCTCAGCCTGGGAATGGGGGCATGGGCATGTTCTCCACACAGGCTGTAATGCAGCCTGGGGTAAGAACATGCAAAGTGCGCATGACTTTTTGGCTGGCCCGAGAGGGCCGGTCAAACATTCATGATGTGCACTTTACAGAGTGCACAAGAACAACTCCTCCTCCCCCACGTCTGGGGAGCCAAGCACTGCCCACCATAGCCTGACGATCCGAAAAATCAAATGATAATAACTTCAGTTATTATCATTTTTTGTTTTGTTTACACTGCTCATGAGCAGTGGGGCGATGCTACTCCTCCTTAGCGGAGGAGCCGCCACTGGTGCTTACACGACCACGCTTCCTCCCCCTTCATGCTGCGCAGAATGGTATTATCAGCACGCACTTTCATGCACAAGTCAATAACCCTAATAATGAAGGAAGCTTCATTATTGACGTTTAAGGTTATCCCTTTTCAACTAGGTTCCCTTTCACATAAAATAGAGCGAATCTAAAATAGAGAACTGAAAGCGACATGGCATGCAGCCTTACCAGTATCCATTTCCAGATTTATTAGCAAGCTTTTTCAGAGACAAGTTCCTTTGGTCTGGAAATAAACCTGTAACTGTTCAGAGTCGCATTTGCTAGGACTGCTGCCTGGGCCTGTCATACAACAGAAAGACCAGGGTAATGTCATACAATATGAAGATCATGGTAATGTCATACAATATACAATAGGAAGATCATGGTAATGCCATACCATAGGAAGATTAAGGTAATGTCATACAACAGGCAGACCATTTTAATGTCATACAATATGAAGATCATGGTAATGTCATACAATAGAAAGATCCTGGCAATGCCATACAGTAGGAAGATCTTGCTAATGTCATACAGTAGATCATAGTAATGTCATACCATAGGATGATCATGGTAATGTCTTACAATATAAAGATCATGGTAATGTCATACAATATGAAGATCATGGTAATGTCATACAATATAAAGATCCTGGCACTGTCGTACAGTAGGAAGATCTTGGTAATGTCATACAATAGGAAGATCATGGTATTGTCATACAACAGGCAGACCATTGTAATGTCATACAACATGTAGATCATGGTAATGTCATACAATATGAGGATCATGGTAATGTCATACAATAGAAAGATCCTGGCAATGCCATACAGTAGGAAGATCTTGCTAATGTCATACAATAGATCATAGTAATGTCATACAACATGTAGATCATGGTAATGTCATACAATATGAGGATCATGGTAATGTCATACAATAGAAAGATCCTGGCAATGCCATACAGTAGGAAGATCTTGCTAATGTCATACAATAGATCATAGTAATGTCATACCATAGGATGATCATGGTAATGGCTTACAATAGGACAATCATGGTAATGTCATACAATAGGACAATCATGGTAATGTCATACAATAGGAAGATAATGGTAATATCATACAATAGGATGAGCGTTGTAATGTGATACAATAGTAAGATCATGGTAGTGGGTAATGTCATACAGTAGGACGATCATGGTAAAGTCATACAACAGGAAGACCATGATAATGTCATACAATAGGAAGATCCTGGCAATGACATACAATAGGAAGATCTTGGTAATGTCATACAATAGATCATAGTCATGTCATACAATAGGACGATCATGGTAATGTCCTACAATAGGACGATCATGGTTATGTCATACAATAGACCATGGTAAAGATCACCAGAAACCTGACTTTGACATTCCTTATTGTTTTCAAAGTTTGATTGAATTATGCCCACTGGACAAACCTTTATTTGAAATTCTGTGCCATGTTCTTTTCTACCACATATTTTACACATTTGAAGATTTTCTACACACCATTTCCTCGAATTAATAATTCATAACTTATTGGTACTTGTTTTGCAAACCTGAGAAGGATGAAAAGCAGAGAGAACTTTAGGCCAAGTAAACCCTAAGACTTGCCGGAGGCTCCTCGACTCCCACAACTATTTTGCTCTCCGCCATAAATTTGCAAGATTCAGTCAAGAGTACACAAAACACTACAGATAACGTAAGAAATGGGAAAGAAGTTTCTTGTGGCACATGTAATGCCTCAAGCCTGAAGCTCACTGGCATTTTAAATAGGTTGCATTATGCTAGATATATCATCACTCTCAGGAGGATGAAAGGCTTTATCAGTTCACTAGGGTTCAAATCTGTGATCTGGAAGCTAGAAGAATAAACACATTTCACTGGAGTAGTTGCTTGAGAAAGTTTCGTGCATTAAAAAGGCTGAAGGAGAAACAAGGAATTGCGGCTTGTCTGTTCAGTGCCTATAGAAATATAGCATTGTCAGTGCTAGGCGCGACCGGTGCCGGTAAGAGTGGGGGGCGGGGCGGGAGTCGACAGACAACGATGGAAATTAAATGACGAAAAAAAAGAGAGCCACTTACCTTGCAGGCGCCGCATCGCCGACTCTGCGATGCGGCGAACGTAAGGTAAGCGGTTTTCTTTTTTTAAATTGAATTTTCCCTCGTCGTCAACTGTCGACACCCTCCCTACCCCACCCCGCTGCTCTTATCTGCACGGGCCGCTCCTGGTCAGTGCCCTCTCTCAGTAGATTGCAACTGAAGTAGGTAGGAGTGGGTAACAAGTTCAGGAATCATTTGCCGCCCTCTGGAAAACCTGCACAGCTGGGCAGAGTCAACGACCTGTCAGGCATCACAGGAACCCTGGGCTTGCAGTGGAATTTCTAGTGAAAACCATGGAGAGCCCAGGTGACATCAAAATGCACTTATTTCTGTGTACATGTCCAGAAGGTGCAGAGGAGCTATTGTCAGATGATGGTGGGTCATACAGGTCTGTTATTCTGGTCCTAGTAGTTCTGCTTTTCCCATTACAGACCCAGTCTTAAATGTAGCACAATGCAAAGCTGAAACAGACATGCACAGGTCTTTCCACCTTCAGAAAAATAAACAAAGAGAGAATCCAACCAGTCTTCCTGTTCCTTACTGAACAGTGTGGCATGGTTTCCAGGAACACAGTCAACTTAAAAAATATCTTTATCTGCAGGCAAGTCTGTGCGGCTATTGAGAAAGAGTTGGGAGTGTCCTCTCGTTTATAAAAATCAAGATGACATATTTTCAATGTTCTCAATTGGACAAATGGTTCTATTTCTGATATAGATGCAATATTCCACTTGGTGTGCTAATAAACAATTGCTAGGCAGCTGACACGTGTTTCGACCCCTATGGCTGATGAGCCTGGGGCTTTCTCAAGGCTCAACAAATAACAATTCCAGTTACATCTTCTTTAGTATGTGCCATTAGTTATATACGGTCTTGGGTCAAATCCCTTGTTGCGGTTCGTAAGAGTCGCAGTGTTGAGGTGGTGCTAGGGTGCCATGAGGTTGATGAATCTTATGATACTATGTGTAGACCAACTTCGCGTGCACCCACAAATGATCTACAGCTGGATACTGTTCTTTTGTTGCTCTTTGGGAAGTAAATCTACAATGATGCCCTGCTGTTTTAGTGCCGGATATGGCGTCTTTAGAGGTGAGCAAGCCTGCATATTCATAGAAATCACTGAGCCACAGCCATAAGAAACGATTGAAAGATTTAGCATGTAAATCGTGAAAAATGTATGAGAATGATTTAAATTAAAAAAAGCTAGTTCTTCAACATCTGTACAGGACTCATATTAATACATTAGAATAGATCACTGGTGTGACTAGAGTGACATTGAAAGTAATAGTTTCTGAACAAGAACTTGTAAACAGTCCAGAATATATTTGTGCCCTAATGAAATTATCATGAGTCAACTAACAAAGTCAAGTCAAGTCAGAAAATGTATATAGCGCGCTACATACCCAGAGGGTCTCAAGGCGCTTGAAGAAGGGTGGGGAGTTATTGGTCGAATATCCAAGTTTTAAGTTGTTTTCTGAATGCTGGGTGGTTTTGAGTGAGGCGAAGGTGAGTAGGAAGTGAGTTCCAGGTTTTAGCTGCCAGGTAGGAGAAGGATCTTCCTCCCATGGTGGTTTTGTTGATGCGAGGTACAACAGCAAGGGCTTGGTTGGAGGAGCGTAGCTGGCGGGAGGGGGTGTAGAAGGAAAGTCGTGTGTTGAGGCATTCGGGTCCAAGTTCGTAAAGTGCTTTGTAAGCGTGGGTTAGGAGGCGGAATGTTATCCTCTTATTAACGGGGAGCCAGTGGAGGTTTTTCAGGTGACTAGAAATGTGGTCTTTAATCGGGATGTCTAGTATGAGTCTGGCTGATGCGTTCTGGATGCGTTGGAGTTTTTTCTGATTTTTTGCGGTGGTACCGGCGTAAAGGGTGTTTCCGTAGTCCAGGCGGCTCGTGACCAGTGCGTGGGTGACCGTTTTTCTAGTTTCGGTGGGAATCCAGCGAAATGTTTTTTTGAGCATGCGAAGAATGTTGAAGCAAGATGATGAAACGGCGTTGACTTGTCTGTTCATCGAGAGTGAGAAGTCCAGGATGACGCCCAGGTTCCGTGCGTGGTCCGTCGGGATGGGTGCTTTTCCGAGGGCCTCTGGCCACCAAGAGTCATCCCAGGCGGAGGGGGAGGTACCTAAGATAAGGACTTCTGTTTTGTCTGAGTTCAGTTTCAGACGGCTGTGTTTCATCCACTCGGCTACTTCTTTCATTCCTTCATGTAAGTTGGTTTTGGCGGTGTTCGGGTCATTGGTGAGTGAGAGGATCAGTTGGGTGTCATCAGCGTAGGAGATGATGTTGAGGTTGTGTTGGCGTGCGATGGTCGCGAGGGGGCTCATGTATACGTTGAAGAGGGTGGGGCTGAGTGAAGATCCTTGTGGCACGCCGCAAATGACTTCAGTGGCCTCTGCTTTGAATGGTGGAAGGCGGACTCTCTGAGTTCTTCCGGTAAGGAACGAGGAGATCCATTCCAGTGCTTTTCCTTGGATTCCGATGTTTCTGAGGCGTTGTAGCAGGGTGCTATGACAGACTGTGTCGAAGGCTGCGGAGAGGTCAAGGAGGATGAGGGCGACTGTGTCTCCATTGTCCAGTAGAGTGCGAATGTCGTCTGTAGCTGCGATGAGTGCGGTCTCAGTGCTGTGTTTTGCTCGGAATCCGGACTGTGAGGAGTCGAGGGATTTGTTGGTTTCGAGAAAGGCGGCGAGCTGGTTGTTGATGGCTTTCTCGATGACTTTGGCCGGGAACAGAAGGAGCGAGATGGGGCGGTAGTTTTTGAGTTCGGTGGGGTCAGCTGTGGGTTTTGTCAGAAGGGCGCTGAGTTCGGCGTGTTTCCAGATTTCCGGGAAGGTGGCGGAGTTGAGGGAGCAGTTGATGACGTCTCGGAGGTGTGGTGCAATGATGGAGTCTGCTTTGTTGAAGATGTGGTGTGGGCATGGGTCTGTGGGGGATCCTGAGTGGACGGAGTTCATCAGGCGGATGGTGTCTTCGGTGGAGATTGGGTTCCAGTCATTAAGTATGTTCAAGGGGGGTGAAGGTGCGGCAGAAGGTTGTGTGGGTCGGTCTCCGGGTTGGTTGTTGAAGCTGTTGTGGATGTCTGCGATTTTGTTGTGGAAGAACGAAGCTAGGGAATCGCAAAGGGTTTGGGAGGGAGTGATGTCGTTGGAGTTGGCTGAGGGGTTGGTAAATTCTTTGACGATGTTGAATAGTTCCTTGCTGTTGTGGGAGTTGTTGTCTAGTCGGTCTTTGAATGCGGTTTCCTTGGCAGTTCGGATCAGTTGGTGGTGTATGCGGGTGGCGTTTTTGAAGGCGTCCTTGGTGCTGGTGTTTGGGTCTTTTTTCCAGGCCTTCTCAAGGGAGCGACAGAGTTTCTTGGATTTCTTAAGATCCTCGTTGAACCAGGGAGCGTTTTTGCTGCCTAGTTTGATTTGACGTTTTTTCAAAGGTGCTAGGTTGTCGGCGCTGTTAGTTAGCCATTGAGTGAAGTTAATGGCTGCTTGGTTGGGGTTCGAAGAGTGGGCAGGGGGGTTTTGAAGAAGCGATGAGGAGATCTGATCAGTGGTGATTTTGTTCCAGTTTCTTCGCAGAGTAGGTTGAGGATGGTTGTGGGTTGTGATCTTTTTGTAGGAGAAGTGAACGCAGCTGTGGTCCGTCCAATGGAGAACTGTGGTGTGACTGAAGGAGATATGTTTGCTGGAGGTGAAGATGGGATCGAGTGTGTGACCTGCGTAGTGAGTGGGGGTATTAACAAGTTGTTTGAGTCCGAGGTTGGCGAGATTGTCCAGAAGGGTGGTGGCGTTGCTGTCGTTGCTCTTTTCCAGGTGAAAATTGAGGTCTCCTAATAAAATGTAGTCCTCGGAGGGGAGGGCGTGTGGGGTGATAAAGTCAGTGATGTCTTCACTGAATTGTGCACGGGGTCCAGGTGGCCTGTAGAGGAGGGTGCCTCTGAGTGTGGCCTTGGGGTCGGTGTGGATCTGGAAGTGAAGGTGTTCGGTGTTCGCGAGGTTGATGTCTGAGCTGGTTGAGATGCGGATGGAATTCTTATGGACGATTGCGATGCCTCCTCCTGTTTGTTTGGTGCGGTCCTTACGGATGATCTTGTAGCCGTCCGGGATGGCAATGGTGATGTCTGGGGCTGAGGAGGCGTTCATCCATGTTTCTGTTAGGAAGGCGACGTCCGGAGAGATGGTGTCTAGTAGATTCCACAGGTCGATGGCGTGTCTGTGGACCGAGCGGGTGTTGAGCAGGATGCATTTAAGGTGGTAAGTGTCGAAGCTCTGTTTGGTGTTCGTGGATGAGGAGTTGGTCTTGGTGCCGTCATACTTACAGGAGTTGCAAGTGAAGGGTCCATGGGTGTGTCCAGGAGCGGCTTGGGCGCAGTTAGGGAGTCGGCCGGGGTTTAGGGCAAGGAGGGTAGAGGCGTCGTAAGTAATGCGGGTGGGGAGGGTGGTACGGGGCCCAGGGGGTCTGGCGCTGGGCGCGGGCTTGGCGCGGACGGGCGTAGACGGGCTTACCTTTGGCGCACCTTCGGCGCAACTGGGGCGCGACCGCTGCGCGCAAGTGCTACTGACATAAATGGGTGGAGGGGCGAGGGGAGCTCAGCTGGGAGGCGGGGCGGGCTCTAGAGGACGGGCTTGCAGGGAAAACAACAACAACGAAATGGCGGCGGATGGTAAAGCACTATCAACAAAGCGCCAGAGATGAATGCAACGAAGGCACAGTGAAAGTAAATGCGCAACAAGTAATTGTATGCTGAAAGAATGAGGCAGACTTCAATAGTTATCGTCACAGCAGTCACAGTGCAATTATCGCGCTACAAGTTTATATGCCAGATCTCAAGCGCAGCCCAGTGCAATTATCACGTTACAAGTTTAAAAGCCAGGTCCCAAGCGCAGTGCAACGATACCAGTTCAAGCAGGGAGCCAGGGGAGCGACCGCTCACAGCAGCGATGAGACAGTCACAGCGCTTCCGGGGACGGGAGCGCTCTATGTAATCAGTGGGAGGGGAGCTCAGCTGGGAGGCGGGGCGGGCTCTAGAGGACGGGCTTGCAAAGGTATTGGTTTATGTGTCCATATGCCCAATGTTGTTACTTTTGAAGTAATGTTATTGCCTTTTAAAGCAAACAGGAGTGACATTTTGCATAGGGTATATTCTGAACTGAATATCTTTATGGTGTTCTCAGATTGGTCATTCAAGGAAAATAAAGCACTGTAAAGTGATTTATCTGAGATCACATAATTTGGTCAAGTGAGGAAGCTGAGGTTTAAGCTCAGGTTTCTTGGTTACACATTGGTCACTTCAGCCCCGGGAAAGAAAGCTCTTACAATCCATTAACAACAAAGGACACAGTTTTGTGTTCAAATCTTTCTTGAGCTAAATTAGTATGCCATGTTCAATAAATGCATATACCACTTTATCTCGGTCTGATACCATATCTATATTTGTACATGTATCTATGTTATTGTTTTATGTTACTATCGCTGCTTTCCCCTAACTTAGAACAAAAGACTAATTTTGAGATGCCACTCAACGCCTCAATGATATTGTTTCGAACACAACTTGTCTTTTCCCAGGACAGTAGTCCAGGTTTTCAAAATATGCAGCATGGTTCATAAGTCTATTTCCATTTTCTTCTGCAAATGAGCTTTGTTCACTCTTTGATTCATGTTTATGCTTTAAGTAAGGATCATTCATGCCATTTCAGAATACAGAAAGATGGGCGGCTGGTCAGAATGGAGAAGTGCTCAGCATAGAAGCCTGGGGGGCGAGCAAGGGTGCAGGACAGGTGGATTGTTCTGCATCCTCGATTGAATACCCAATGTGCTCGGAATTCCAACTTTCCAATATGCCTCCCATTTTTGAGGACTAATGCAGAATTTCTGTATTCCACCTTTCTCACATATTCTATATGGAGCAGTAGCGGGCAGTGTATTGATACAGTGGCGGGGTGAGGGCAACGGGGGAGTGCAGACAGACAAGACAAAAAAAAACACTTACCTGAATTGGCGCATCGTGTCCCTCTCTTCGACAGGCACAGACTGCCAGAGTGTATTGCGGCCAATCCTGACGCTGCCTGATGCTGCTTTCATTCTGCTGAAAGCAGCATCAGGATTGGTCTGAGCGCCGAGGATTTCCGCTCCCAGTTAGATTGGGAACCTGTACCTGCTCTCTCCTACATGGCAATTACAACCAATATACTTTTAGGAACCATGATTCTTAACTCCTCTGCTGTAAAGGTATTTTAAAAGTGGGATGGGTATACCCAGACTTGGGTCCCGTACAAACTCTGTCACCGGAACCAAGCTGTAACCGGCTGATGAGCCCATAACTAGGGCGAAACAGGTCCTGGGTTGCTTCTGTTCTGTTCCAGGGAGGACTTGGCCTGGCAGTTCAGGCTGGACTGTTCCGATTGGAGCAGGGTCAAGACTGATTTGCATATAGTGGGTCCAAACTAAGGTGACATGGTGTGCAAAAGAACGATGGATTGGGATGCAGCTCGAGTAGCTACTAGTGGCTGAGATTAATTCTAGCATTCCAGCCTTCACTTTTTGTGTACTTTAGTGTGTCACCATAAGTGGAGCTGGTATGCCCAGATGTGGGTCCTATGCACACGGTGTCAGTGAAACCAAACTGTATCTGGCTGATGAGCCCATAACTATGGTGAAACTGGTCCAGTGTTGCTTATGTTCCCTTTCAGAGACGTCTGGCTTGGCAGTTCCAGCTGGACTGTTAAGATTGGAGCAAGGTCAAGACTGATTTGCAAGTAGCTGGGTCCAAACTGAGGTGACATGGTGTGCAGAATAGCAATGGATTGGGATGGGACCCCAAGTAATTACCAATGACTGAAATTAGTTAAAACATTCCATCCTTCCCTTTTTTGTATACTTTTTTGGGGACCAGCACTTATTTTTCCTCATCAGACATTTTCTGAGAGCAAGAAAGGGAAAAACACATAAAGGGGAAAGAACAAGGAAGAGAAAAAAGGAAAACCGTCACAAAGAGAGAAAGCAGGAACGTCCAAGAGTGGGATTAGGGGGATTCGAGTGTGTGGTAGGTGAATGAGGTGGATTCAAGAAAACCTGTCCTTGTTATTAAATAAATAAATGCACTGACATTTATTAGCGCTGGCAGGGTGTTTTGGAGAAGCTCTTTGGGCATTTGCACTCGTCCTTTTAAAAGATGAAGCACTGAACCTTCCACATAATTTGATCCTGATGGGGAAGTACTGGCACCCTCCCAGGAGCAATTCAATAAAACTCACCAGACATAGCAGGTTTGCTCAGAAACAGAGTGAAATGTATTTATTGGTACCAAAAGCATGCATCATTGCTAATTAGCAAGGAAGAAGTCAGATCTGCCACCTTAGGGGCTCTCGGACCGCTTCTTCCCAGAGTGACAAGTTTCTAGGTGTTATGTACAGTATGAAATGCAATATCAGCGGAACTAGAATAAGACACCAAGCCAAATATGGCTGACATGGATGTGCAATGTCTGCACTATGCAAAACAGCTAGATATGGGTAGACCAGAAAGGCAGGCTCTGCATTGTGTAAGCAACTTGCATAACCAGATTAAGAAATATCATGTAGTCAGGACAAGCAAGGTGACCTCTAAGGGGTGTACAGAATAGCTTGTTTAAGCTTGTCCAGTCAAGGTCAGATAGGAAGCCCTTTTGAGCTCCAGGCCTCATGTTAATGTGGTCTATCTGAGCATGATATCTTTTGAAGTGCATACACATGAATTTATATGGATATTCATATATATTTTACAACAGATCCTCCCCTGGCGCATCGTTCCTGTTGCCCTTCTTTTAGGCACTCGATTCGCAGACAACAGTGGTCTGGAAAACCTAGTGTCACCACAGCAATAACATATGCACACCATATACAGAAAGTGTGGTAGCATTGCTTTGCTTTGTTCATCCACTACAGAAACAGCTTACTGCATAAAACAACTTGCACCTGCACTGAATGTGCAGCAACTAAAGTAGTTTCTGAACCATTTAACCGTATGCGCGCTAGCGGTTTTCCCGCTCTGCGCTACGTTTTTAAAAAACCCGCGGTTCATGACGAGCTCAGCTCGTCATGAGCGTACGAGAGGCGTAACTCATGACGAGCTGAGCTCGTCATGAGCGTCGAAGGGGTTAAACAAAATCTACCTGACGGAAGCAACACTTCTTGCATGAGGTCCACCAAAACACTCCACATAGTTATTGAGATAACAAGCTGCAATGAACCAGTGTCAGCAAGAGTTACAAGTACACAAATTACAATAAGAAGAGTGACAGCAGCAACACCATCAGTTCATGGTGTAGATAAAGCGAGGCAGCACCAATTGTAGCTGCAGAAGGCATGGCACAGACACAGCAGTGACACCAAGAGAGCTGAAACGGTGTAAATGTAGCAACATGAATTGCACAATGTGTAAAATAACAGTTCATGATAACAGCAGAACCAAATATGCAGGACAGCAGTAGTACACCTGGCACCAGGAGCTGTATTATACAAGTGCACCCCCGGAGCACTTTGGTATTACAGAAGGGGCCACAGACGCTTGTGCAGCCCCTTCTGTAATACAGATTGCGCTGTGGTACATAAAGCACCAAGGCTGTCTTCAGAGGGCATTCCCTAATTTGCATGGGGGCTAGCCCCATTCAAATGAGGGAAATCCTTTGCCTCTCCACCCATGCCCTATTAAAGACGCGGGTGCAAAGGCAAAAAAGCTGTCAAGA
The DNA here is from genome assembly GCF_964261635.1 of Lissotriton helveticus. Classification (NCBI taxonomy): domain Eukaryota; kingdom Metazoa; phylum Chordata; class Amphibia; order Caudata; family Salamandridae; genus Lissotriton; species Lissotriton helveticus. Next base: position 177,061,521 of record NC_136071.1, on the reverse strand, counting down.
GGCGCACTAACAGTGCCCCATCCAAAAGTGCACCCCTGATGGCAGCCCTCTGCAGGGGGTGAAGGGAGGCCCATGGACCCCCAGATATCCCCTTGCAGGTGGGTGCAGTTGCACCCGCCTACAAGGTAATCTCTAATCCCCCTTCAAAGTGCAGGAAAAAGAGCATTAACAAGAGCACAAGAAAAAAGAAAAGCACAGGACAGTGCAAATAAAAGCAAGGACTTAAAGGGCTGCATAGAAGAAGAGCAAGAAAGGGTGACAGAAGTGCCAACCAGAGCACAAGACACAGGAAGTGTAAAAGCCACAACAAAAAGAGGAAACAAGCACAAGCAAGTGCAAACGAAGGCAAGAAGGTGCCAAGGATATAACTAAAAGAGGAAACAAGCACAAGCAAGTGCAAACGAAAGCACAAAGAGGCAGAGGAGCATATTAAAGGAAAGAAAACAAACAACAAAGAGAAGAAAGGCTACAAGCAAGAGACATAGAGCGTCGGAAAAAGGGCTAGAGAAGATGGCTGAACAAAAGAGCGAAAAGCAGAGCGCCCAATACCGCAGACCTCTCCCATTCAATCTATCAGAACTGCAAGTAGGGATCAGATGAGAGAAATGGATGAGAAAATTCGAGAGGTACATGCGGGCCACGGACGTAATAGAGGCCAAACAATTGGATCTATTTCTCAATCTGGTCGGCGATGAAATAGATGACCTACTAGTAACACTACCAGCAAAAGAGACGTCGACATGCAAAGGGCTAATAACATGTCTTTCGAGCACATTTGATCCCCAGAGAAACATTGACTTTGAGAGATACACGTTCGCCATAGCTTTCCAACACACGAGTGAATCACTGGATGAGTTCACGACGAGGATGCGCAAGCTAGTGACACACTGCGAATTCGACAAGTTTGATAACGAGCAAGTGATTCGCCTGCGCATCTTTGAAGGATGTCGTGACACGGACTTCAGGACGAGAATCCTGAAGGAACCGACCTCACTGGAGAAAATATTGTCATTAGCAAGGGCCGAGGCAAGGGCAACGGTGCAGGCAAAGCCAATGGAGCGGGGAAAGGAACGGCGAGTAGAACAGGCACACCGCATGGCAGAGAAGAACAGCACAAATGGTTGGAACAAAGGACAGAATGAACAAGTGGCAAGGAAGCAACATGAATCAACCTGCTACAGATGTGGACTTGAATTTCCACACAAAGGCGCATGCCCAGCAATGGGCCAGACCTGCAGGAAGTGTAATAGGAGCAATCACTTTGCCAGCAATTGCCTGGACTCCAGTTCAGAAGCGAAAGAGGAAGACCGGGAAGACCAAGGATGACAACGAGCAGGTACGTCAGACACATAGAAACGGCCAACAGCAGCTCATCGGCCGAGTCAGGAGAAGATGAAGAGGACTATACCTCATGTCCGATAATGCTGCCATGGCCACTGATGAGGGCATAACCAGAGAAAGCGTTCACCTGGTGAACAAAGACAACATCAAGAAGACGGAGACCGTGACCATAGAAGTGGGGCCACACAAAACACGGTTCGTGCTAGACAGCGGAGCAACCTGTAATATCAGGTGTGTGTCGGAATACGAGAAGATGGAAGTAAAACCAGGGCTGATGCCATCAAAAGTTGAAGTGTTCACGTGGGGGTCAAGAAAACCAGTGACTAACATGGGAAAATTCACAGAGAATCTGAGATACAAAGGCCAAACGCTGAAAGAAGAAATACATGTACTGAAGGGTGACATTCCAGCACCGGGCCTATTGAGCAATGTCACAGCACAGGTAATGGGCATCCTCGAAATGACATACAACATGTCAGAGAAGAAAAGCATCCTGCAGGAATATCCCAAACTGCTCCAAGGACTAGGGAAGCTGAAAGGACGCCAAATAACACTGCACATCAATGAAGCAGAAAAACCAGTGAGTACCCATACATCTGCAACCGCAGGTGGAGGAAGAGATTGAAGCGCTACTGAGGCAGGACATCATAGAGCCAGATGAGGGACCGACACCATGGGTGTCACCAATAGTAGCAGTGCCAAAGAAAAACACGTCCAAGATTCGCATCTGCGTCGACATGAGAATACCGAACACAGCAATTGAACGCGAAAGACATCCTGGACCTCACCTCGATGACATGATCAGTTGCCTAACAGGCACAAGACGCTTCTCCAAACTAGACCTATGCAAGGGATATCATCAGCTGGAACTGGACCCTCAGTCCAGATATATCACAACATTTTCCACACACTTGAGAGGGCTCGCGCGCGCTGGGCGCTTTACTTTGCTTTTAAATTACCTCATCCTCTGCTGACTGAAGAGCAGCCCTTCGTCCCGCTGACCGCTAGCGCTGGACGCCATCATTCACTTTTTAAAATTCACTCCTCCCGCCCTGTTGGCTCCTCCCACCTCTTGCGTCACGCGCCTATTTAAACGTCCCCTATGCGGCCGCGCAGCGGGCGCGCCGGCGGCGCGCCAGAGTCGCACCAGAGTCAAGCCCGTCTGCGCCCGTCCGCGGCCGGACGGGCCCAGGGGCCAGGGACGCTGCTACTGCTATCTCCTATTCTTCTCCCGTCCTCATGCACCTTCGCACCGCCGTCTGTCCCCTATCGTCAGACACTTGGACACGGATCACTGCACTTGGAATCGCTGGTGACCTACCCCCCCACCTGGGTCCGCTCACCCTCCCCACCCCCCCTATCACCCCTGAGTCACAGATCCGCTTACTTTATTTAAACACTCGTTCTTTTGTCAGGCATCAAACTGACATTTTCCACTTACTCTTGACTGAAAGGCCTGATGTCCTCCTACTCTCTGAGACCTGGCTTACGGACGACTCCCTTCCGGACATATTGGCAGCACTACCTCCTGACTACTATCTGCTTAACACCAACCGCCAAGGGGGCCGCTCTGGAGGGGGGGTCGCAGCGGTAATTCGTAAGGACATCCAGGTTATCGCCTCCACCTCTATGACTCTTCCTGATGTGGACAATCTGGTTTTCAGCCTTGGGACCGAGGTAGGCGCAGTCACCTTTATGGTACTCTACCGTCCCCCCCAGCCCATGCCCTCTTTCCCTGTATCTTTTATTGAACAGCTTGCAAGCCTAGCTACCTCTTCCCCACGTATAGCCATCGTTGGGGATTTTAACTACTGGTTCCAGCATAAGGACGCCGGTCCCCATGCCTCCAAACTGTTCGAAGGTCTCTCTAGCCTGAACTTTAGCCAACTAGTTACCTCTCCCACTCACAGTGGCGGTCACACACTTGACCATATCTGGGTCTGTGGGGTGAAGCCCTCCCACCCGCTCACCATGCCTTGTGTGTGGTCTGACCACTTCCTTATTGACACCACCATCTCTGTGGTTGGTCAGATTAGGATTCCCCCGCGGGAGGGTGGCATGGCCCGTAAGTGGAAGGCTGTTGATCCCTCCAAACTGCTATCCCACTTGTCTCTCACACGCCCCCCTACCCTCAATAATCCTGACATCAACGAGCTAGATGGCCAAGTTTCCAACTGGCTCGTGTCAGCTAGCGACATCTTTGCCCCACTAATCAAGTTCCCTCGATCCCGACACAGCAACTCACATAAATGGTACACTCCCCATCTCAAAGCCTTACAGCTGGAACTCCGCCAATCTGAACGTAGATGGAGAAAAGACTACGGCTTGTCAAGCAGAGATACTTATGTGGCAGCCCGCAATAAGTACAAATCTGCCATCTCTGCAGCTAAAAAAGCCTATGTCTCAGAGAGAATCTTACTAGCCCCCTGCAAGTCGAAGGAGATCTTCAGAGTTCTGGACGAATTTACCTCCGATTCCAGAACGCTTCTGTCCCAGGCCCCTACTCAGGAATCCTGTAATGCACTTAGCACTTTTTTTTTACAGAAGATTGTTTTGATTAAGGACACCATTCCGGTCACCTCACTGGGCGCTGACTCCGCTACTCCCCCTCATAATGCTCTTTCTATTACTCAGTTCCCCCCCTTAGATCCTACATCCCTAGCCAGCCTGGCCGTTCGCATTAAGTCTGGTTCTCCTGACGACCACTGTCCACCATCTATACTACGGGACATCTGCCATTCCTTACCCGACTGCATCCTTCCTTTGCTTAATTCTTCTCTCCTCTCCGGGACGGTACCCAGCTCCTTCAAGGAGGCCGTTCTAGTGCCTCTGTTGAAGAAGCCTGGAGCTGATCCGGCCGTCCCGGCGAACTATCGTCCTATCTCTCTTTTACCTTTTCTTTCTAAAATCTTAGAAGCCCATGTCACTGCCTGTCTCTCGAGGTTCATCGAGGGCTCCAACTTCCTCGAAGCCAACCAGGCCGGTTTCCGTCCTGGTCATTCCACGGAGACTGTGATCCTGGCCGTCCTGGACACCTTGAGAGACGGAGCTGACAAGGGTACCTCCCAGGCCTTGGTATTATTAGATCTGTCGGCCGCCTTCGACACGGTGGACCATAACATCCTTCTCCACCGTGTCGAACAGGCCGGCATCCAGGGCCTAGCGCTGGCATGGGTTAAATCCTTTCTCACTGGGAGATCCCAGACCCTCAGCCTAGGTACATTCAGGGCCCCCAGGGAGCACCTGCCTTGCGGGGTCCCCCAGGGCTCCTCTCTATCCCCCCTTCTCTTTAATCTTTATCTTCGCCCTCTTCTTTTCTCTTTGAGGCAGTGGGACGTCACCGTCTTTAATTATGCGGACGACCTACAACTCATTTTCTCTCTAAACTCTTCCTCTGCTATCCCCACCTTCCAGGCAGTCATGTCCCATATCTTTCAGTGGATGTGTCAGAACCAGCTTAAACTGAACCCAGGAAAGACGGAGCTCCTCCTGCCGGGCAAGAGCGCCGTCTACTGGGGTCCACATTTCTGGCGGGCAGAGCTTGGCTCCCCTCCCACTCCGGTGGCCTCGGTGAAAAGTCTCGGGTCACTATCGACGCTGGGCTTTCTCTCGGGCCGCAGGTGGGGACGGTGGTCTCCTCCTGCATGTTCCAACTACGCAGGATTAGGAAGGTGGCCTACCTCCTTACCCCCGATGCCCTGCTGCAAGTCATTATGGCCCTCGTTCTCTCCCGCCTGGATTTTTCGAATTCCATCTACCATGGTTCGCCCAAATGTTCCATCTACAGGCTGCAAATCATTCAAAACCAGGCGGCGAGACTGGCCCTCGGGATACCAAAGTGGCAGTCTGCCAAACCCCTCCTCATCAAACTGCATTGGCTCCCTGTCAGCCTAAGGGCTGCCTATAAGCTTGGGTGCCTTATCTTTAAGTCTCTCTCTGGCTCTTGCCCCGCTTTTCTGAAATCCCTCATTCGACCTTACTGTCCTTCACGCAATCTTAGATCACTTCACTTACATCCCTTGGTGGTCCCTTCCTTTAAACTCTATAGATCTGGTGGTCGAAGATTCGCCTTCCTCGGCCCCAAATTCTGGAATTCCCTCCCTCTCCCAGTTAGGATCTCTGGCACTCTCATCCAATTCCGCAAATCACTAAAAACCTGGCTCTTTCCACAAACTAGCTAAATTCCCTCTGTCTCTTCTCAGCACCCTACCAGCGCCATGATACCCACGGTGACAGTGCGCTTTACAAGCACCCCCTTAACATAACATAACATAACATAACATAACTTGGGTCACTTCCGATACAAACGTCTAAGTTTCGGTGTATCGTCGGCTGCCAAAATATTCCAAGAGACAATAAGGCAAATAATAAGGCCAGTGAAGAACAGTCTGAACTACAGTGACGACATTCTGATGTTCGGAAAGTCAGAGGATGAACATGACAAAGCATTGCGAGATGTATGCTCCCACCTGGAACAGGCAGGCTGACGCTAAATGAGGACAAGTGTGAGCTGGGGCGAGATGAGCTAGTGTTCTTTGGACACATCTTCTCTAAAAAAGGAACGCGACCAGACCGAAGCAAAGTGGACATGCTAGAAAAAGCAAAACATCCATGCAACGTTGCAGAAGTAAGATCATTCCTCGGACTTGCTAGCTACTGTGCAAGATACATAAAGGACTTTGCTACGGTGAGCACACCACTGAGAGAACTAACAAAGCAAGGCCAGACCTTCGTATGGACAGAAGAATGCGGAAAAGCATTTGAAGCGATCAGGCACGCAGTGACAGCAGTAGATCACCTCGCCTACTTTGATCCGTTGCTGTGCACCGAATTGACGGTGGATGCCAGCCCAGTGGGTTTGGGTGCCATACTAGCACAACACAGACCAGGCAAGGAGTCACCAAGGTGTGTAGTAGCCTACGGAAGCAAGAGCCTGTCTGATATCGAAAAGGCATACTCCAAGCCCGAAAAAGAAAGTCTGGCAGTAGTATGGGCATGCGAGCACTATCACATATTCATATACGGGAAACCGTTCACGATAATAACAGATCACCAGGCACTGGTAACAATATATGGAAATCCCAACGCAAAGATACCACCCCGAATAGAGAGGTGGGGAATACGACTAGTGGACTACAACTTCAAGGTCATACACAAACAAGGAAAGGAACACCACCCGGCAGACTACATGTCAAGACATCCTCTACCGTACACACTCGAGGCAACGTCAATGGCGGAAGAATACCTGAATTTCATACTGAAACACAACACTCCGACATCGATAAAGATGGAGGACCTGGAACAAGAAACAAAATGGGACCCCACTATGCAAGCGATCAAGAAGGTGACAAAACAACAGAGGTGGAGGCATGTCAACAACAACAGCATCATGGAAAAAGGAATAATAAAAGAGGAAATGTTGGCATTCAAAAAGATCCATGAACCGCTCTCGGAGACCAAAAATGGCATCATGATGAGAGGAACAAGGTTAGTAATGCCCAGGGCGCTGAGGAGACGGACAGTAGACCTGGCACACGAATCACACAGAGGCATGGTAGCAACAAAGAAAATGCTACGGGAAAAAGTGTGGTTTCCAGGACTAGACAACATGGTTAAGGCCGCAATCAGGTGGAGAAGTGTGGCTCACTGGTTAGAGGCGGCAGACCCGTAAGCAGAGAACGGCCCGGGACCAGGGTTCGATTCCCGACGCGGCAGGGTCGTGGACCAGGGTCAGCGGACTCGATAATTCTCGCCTCGATGCCTACTCTAGTCAGAAACCACACTCGGCAACTCTGGGCATCAGCTTGCCTCATCTTCACAACGGCCCCCCCAGACCGCCGGGGATGCTTGGTCGCACCTTAGAGATACCCATCAGGGACCATCTCTCAGGGTGAGCCAGGATGGGTTCCCCAGCGGTCGAAGCATGGAGATACTCCTCCGGGAGTCGATTCCTAGTGCTATATAAACCCACAATTAAATTAAATTAAATTAAATCACACAGTGCCACGTTTGCCAACTGACAGGACAGCCGCCGAAACCGGAACCACTGCAGATGTCAGAACTACCGAAGGCAGTGTGGACAGAACTGGCAGCCGATATCTATGGCTCCCTGGAGACAGGAAACTACCTGCTAGTGATAATAGATTAATTCTCCAGATTTCCCATCGTGAGGCAAGTGGCGTCAACGTCAGCAAACGCAACGCTGCCAGTCATGGATGACGTTTTTGCAGCATGGGGAGCTCCACAAACTCTAAAGACTGACAATGGCCAGCCCTTCTCAGGAGAAGAGGTTAGAAAATTCATGGACTACCTAGGGATCCGCCACCGGAAAATAACGCCTCTGTGGCCCCAGGCGAATTGGATGGCAGAAAGATTCATGGGAACAATCAAGAAGGCCGTACAACGAGCCAAGATAACTCAGATATCGATAGGGCAGGCCCTGTGCCAGATACTAAGGGATTACAGAAACACTCCTCACAGTTCCACAGGGCGGTGCCCTGCTGAGCTCGTGCTAGGCCGCCTAAGCAGGACAAGGATACCGCAGATGGACGAGACCTCAGGAAGGGAGCGAAGCAGCATAGCTGCTACAGACAAAGAATCAAAGGCGAAAATGAAAGCGTACGCCGACGCAAGGAGACATGCCACTCCGGCACGACTCCAAGAAGGGGACACGGTAGTAGTGCGGCAAAGACAGCTGAGGAAGTCAGACAGCCCGTTCTCAAAAGATCCGCTGACAGTGACTGAGGAGAAAGAGCCCATGATAACAGCATCGGCAGGGCGTTACCGCATCACACGAAACAGCTCACACTTCAAGGAAGTGAAGATCAAAGAAGAAGACAAGCAGGTACTCGCACCAGAGGAAATCAGACAAGGCGAAGGCGCACAAATGGAAGAGGAGAGACAAGGCAAAGAAGGAAATGCAAGAGGCCAAAGAGACTGATTAAAGAGATGTAATGGGACTATTCAACAAGAGAGTCTCTCTCTCTCTCTCGCTCTCTTTTTACTCGCTCGCTCTCTCTCTCTCTCTCTCTCTCTCTCTTTCTCTCTCGACAGGTATATAAAGATCTCTCTCTCTCTCTCTCTCTCTCTCTCTCTCTATCTCTATCTCTTTCACATGTTCTCTGTCAAGTGAAAGGAGACATGTCAGACAATGTTCGTTTGTAACAAAGGGGGAGATGTCGTGCCCTGGATAGTGGGCACTAGGACACTGCAGCACGAGTGGGGGATGGGGCCGATACTGGACACCAGTTCCGGTCAGGGGAAAGGAAGTGGCGGACAGAGAAGCGATGACCAGGGATGGGGCAGGATGTACATGAGTGATGCTGTAATAACCTGTAAAGAATAAAGCTCACCTGCACTAATTAGCGGTCTCCTGTCGTGAGTGACGTCCAACAAGACACATACCACCCACATTCTGTAGATAAGCAGTATGACAGCAGTAACACCACTGGCATTACGTGCACTAACAGCAACAGCAGCAGGTGTACTGCATCAGGTGTACAGAGGCTGGCGCTGATCTGCTTGCGCTTGTTGAACGTAAACAAACAGTGCGTAAATGTGTCATTGCAGAGATAGTTCCATGCTGAGTCTGTTTGTCCTTTTGGGGACCTGTAACCCCATGACTGATTGGAGCATCTTGGTGACATGCACTTCCGGGGCCCATCTTCAGCTCTGTTCTCTCTTGCATGTTCTTGCCTTCTGCAGGTGTTTGACTGTCTGTTACTCTGTTGCAACTGTCTCACTGTTGAATGTGCCATGAATTGTCTTTGACCTTTTGACCCTTAGTCTACACCCACTTATGCAATGTATGTGACTTGCACACAGTGCATTGAATGTTGATAGTACATACATACTAGTCTGCCACAGGATACTCATTATGTATATATATATATATATATATATATATATATATATATATATATATATATATATCCACTCCACTCCTTCAAAGAACGAGTAAGGCCACAGCTGGGGAACGTTTTGGAAGCGCTTTTATTTGGCTGCACGTACAACGGAAAATGCAATCTTTTCCTATGGCGGATGCATTTCGGCGTTCTTAGCCTCCTCAGCGCCAGGTGCATGTGCTTGTGTGGATAAGCGTAAGGGAGGAAGATATATCCTGCCATCTCCCCCACAGACCGCAACTCCTCCCACTATGATGACCTCATGTTGCATACACCTTTCTGTAGTCCGTTTAATGTTCAACGCCTGCAAGGTCCAGCATGCCACAGCAATGCATAGTAGGTATCGCAGGAGTAAAGTGGGAAAAAATTATTACAGCGTCTGTGACGATAAAGCCATGCCCAAAAGTACATGTGCTCAGCTGCGCTGCCTCCAGTCCCCATACCGCTTTAACCAACGTAGTTCAGAAATCCTTTCTGGCGGGGGCAAGTCAGAAATCCGACTGGCCCGACGTGATGCATAATGTCATCCTCACCGTCGTACTTCTTTCTTCGCTGCGTGGTGGACTCTGTGAGTTCCGGTACCCCGGAGAAATCCAGTTTTTCCAGTAAGTACAGAGCCTCTTCAACAAAGCGGGAGCCTTAAAAGCGCATCATATATATATATATATATATATATATATCACAGCTGGTGCACGCAGCAGGGTCGGACTTGCCCCAAGCTTAATTCTCCATCAAAGAAGTATTACGTTGCACTCTCCCAGATTGTGTTAAATCAATAATGATTTATTCAAGCCATTGCCTGCTCCTTCATCACCTGCGTGTTTTGACCAGCAGGTCTTGATCACGGTGTTTAGCGTTTGTCCCTTTAAGCTTTCACCTATTAATACCCAAAGCCCAGTGAACACATCATGATGCATGCTGGGAGTGGTAGTATTCATTAACAATTAGCATGTATATACATGCAAAAAACGATTTCAAATTTCATTGTGTGATAAACATATGACAAATGGTTCACTACCATTGATTCATTATGACAATTGTACCATTATTCTGGGAGAGTGCAGCGTAATACTTTTTTGTTGGAGAATATATAAATATATATAGATATATATATATATGTGATCAAGACAGGGTTGCCCCGGTCGAAACGAGTCATGCTGCCAGAGTAAAGGAGAAATAAAGCACTTTCGATTTCAATCCGCACTGGAGTGTTCTGTACCTGTATCTCTTGTCCGTGGAGTTCGTCAACTTCAGGAGTTTGGATTTGATATATATATATATATATATATATATTAACAACGCAAAATCCCACAGTCCTCGGGATTCACACATGAAGAGCACTCAGAGCCAATACAGCGTAGTTTTGCCAAGAGATTTATTGCAGAAACTTTCCGCAAGTTAAGTCAAGTTTACAAACGCGTTTCGGCGTTGCCGCCTTCGTCAGTGTAAACTGACATTTGTTTTCTCGTAATTTAAATAAAACCATGGTGACCTTAAGTCACGTGTTTCTTAAAAGATAAACATAAAAAAAGGCACATAGCTTGTAATTACATCATTACTTCTACGGCGGCCATCTTATAATGGGTTTAGTACAAGTTATATTAATTATTTTCATAACATTTGTTACCATCATGTTATTCATTTAACTTGATTCCTGGTCTGATATATATAACAGTGCAAATCTATTTACTTATTCGTTCATTCAATTGTTCGAGGTAACTTATGTTACATGTATTCATTTTGAGGCGCCTATACAAATAGTGCCAGTCGATCGTGAGGCTCACTACGATCCCGATATGAGTCCTCACGAGAAGTTCACAATTTATTGGGCCACACGATATGGGACAATTCACATTCTCTGAATGTCATGCAATCAAGCCCTGAATGGGCATTCCCATTTTTCACGTTGCACATTTAAAAAGTAACTCTTCAGAAAGGTCCCTATATCTTTCTATAGCAAAGGATACTGTTTAGTTACAGGGTGATAGGGCAGGCATTACTGGTTTTTAAGCTTACATGTTAGTTTAGTCATTGTTGTTCCAGGGTTTAGAAAATATCATAGGAACCCAGTTGATAGCATTCTAGATATGGGTCCACATCTCCTCCTCATTGTTCATCCCGCCCGGGGTCTTGGTCTGGAGCTGGATAATGAATCTTGATTCTAGGGTTCTCAGTTTTTTTACCCAGTTCCCCCCTCTCTCTGTTTTGACTAGTTGATCCAGTATGAAATAAGTCAACAGATTGCTGTTGCTATTGTGTGCTTGCTCGAAATGGCGAGCTACTGGATAACTTGGATCCTTAGAGGTGATGGCCCTCATGTGTTCCAAGACCCTGAGTTTGGTGGGTTTTACTGTACTCCCTATATACTTTTTCCCACAGGGACAAAGCAAGCAGTATACAGTATGATCGGAATTACAATTGAGTAGTTTCGTTATCTTAGTTCTAATTTTCCTCCCTGGAATTTGATATTCCTTGACTTTTTTTGAATTCCTACAGGCCTTGCACTTCATGCAGGGGAAGAAGCCCAAGACAGTTGGCTTACTCTTTTTCTTTTTTTCATAGTGACTAGTCACTAAATGGTCTTTATAGGAGTTTCCCTTTCTGTAGGTAATGAGAGGATAGTTGGATAAGGATTTCCCAATCACAGAGTCTGTTTTCAGAATTTTCCAATTTTTTCGCATTATGTTAAAGACTTCTGGTGACTTTTCTGAATAATCAGTGATCATTCTGATCTTCGATTCAGGGGATTTAGGTTTATCAATTAGCAGGTCTTTCCTCCCCACTAAATTGCTTCTAATTTCAGCTCTATCCAGAACCCCTCTTCCATATCCTCTCTGTGAGAATCTCCTTTTACATTGTTCCTTTGCTTTCTCAAACTCCTGTTTAGTTGAGCAGTTGCGTTTCATCCGCAAAAACTCTCCCAGGGGGATATTATTGATGACACTACGGGGATGATAGCTGTGTGAGTGAAGTATTGTGTTACCTGCCGTAGGTTTTCTATATACAGCAGTTTGGATTGAATCATTCTCCACATAGACCCGAAGGTCCAAGTAGAACACCTCACTCTTACTAATGCTACTTGTGAAACTGAGGTTCAAATTATTGTTGTTCAATTCGGCAATGTATTCCTCAGCCTCATTCTGTGAACCCCGCCACACCAAAAACAAGTCATCGATGTAGCGGGTCCACAGGATGATGTTGTTCATCCACCGGTCATTTTCCCCCGCCCAGGCCACGTGCTTCTCCCACCAGCCCACGAATAGATTTGCGTAGCTGGGGGCGAAGCACGTGCCCATCGCGGTCCCCTGGAGTTGTAGATATAGTTTCCCTGCAAATAAGAAGATGTTATTTCTTAAACAGAAGTCTGTTAATTCTAGCAACATTGTATTGTTGCTTCGATATTTAATGGGTCTATTGTCCAGGAAGCTCTTCATTGCCAGTAGGCCATCTTCATGCCTAATTGAGGTGTATAAGCTGGCAATGTCCAATGTTATTAGAATCATTCCCTCTTCCCATTTAATGTCCTGTATGATTCTCAAAAAGTCCTTCGTATCTTTTAGATACGAGCTGAGATCTTTGACGAATGGTGCAATGAAGCTGTCAATGTAACTTGAGGTCTTTTCAAGTAGACTGTCTTTCGCAGACACAATAGGTCTACCTGGAGGCCATATTTTACTCTTATGTACCTTGGGCAGGTGATAGAACGTAGCAATCTGGGGGAATTCACATTTTAGGTTGTTCCAATCTTTGAAATCCAAAATTCCTTTATCCTTCCATTTCTCAATCAGATCATTGAAGGTCTTGATACTCTCTGAGTATTTCTCTCTTTTGATTTCCATATAATGTTCTTTGTTGTTCAGTTGAGAAAATGGCTCGTCCTCATATTGACTGCGTTTCAGGATGACGATATTCCCGCCTTTGTCGCTGGGTTTAATAATAATATTCTCATCCTCTTTGAGATTTTTAATTACAGCCCATTCTTCCTTTTTCAGATTTTTCCTTTTCCAATTGAATTTCTCTGCTTGTAGTCCTTTTAATTCTTCAATGACTACTTCCTGAAATGTGTCAATTCCATCATGTGGAGTTCTTGGATTGATTTTGGATTTGATGGTCATTCCACTCTTGCAGCTTTGTTGTGTGATCCCACATGCCGCCAATGTTTGTGTGGGTTGTATGTCCCAATCCTGGGAATCACTTGTTCCAATCATGATTTGTGCCGTAGCAATGGCACGTAGATCTCCCCCAGTTATGGCTGCTAATGGATCAGTCTCTGTCATTCTTGTTCTATCATCTGCCTTGGGGTTTAGAGTATGTATCTTCTGTAGTTTCATTTTCCTGATAAATCTGAATAGATCTATCCGTGTCTGCGTGTAATCGCACGCCGGAGTTGGACAGAAAGTTAGTCCAAGTTGTAGTAATTTTTCTTCATTTGTTGTTAATTTTCTATCTGATAAGTTTATTATGGTGTTCTGTGTTGGTATCATGGTATTCATTTCCAAGTTTTCCCTCGAGTGCTCCTCGTCACTATGGGGGTAGATCTTCCTTGCGCGGCCCCGCCTGCCCCTCCTCGTTTTCCTCTTGCGGGTTTTGGTGGGTGTGTGGTCGCCGCGGGTCGCTGTCTGAGTCCTCGTATCACCTCGTATTCCTCGAAAAAAGAATTGGACTCTGTAGTCGCTGATTTCGCTTCTAAGTGGTTCCCGCCACCTTCTGCACCCTTGGTTCCTCCTGTGGTCTTAGCCCTTACTGATTCATCCTCAGAAACTTCCGACTCTTCAGTGCTGGCCGGAGTTCTGTTTCTTAATTTCTCTTGTTGGAGTGTTTTCCTTGGGGCATCATATTTTCGTGAAAAGGTTAAAATTATCCCATTTGCGTAGTCTTTCTCATCTCGGATGAACTTGGATTGCTTTCTTAATTTGATTGTGTTTTCGTAGTCAATTAACCTTTTTTTCATAAGGTCACGCAACTCCTCGCATTTCTTCTGGTCTTTGTCGCCACTAATCTTCTCCTCAATGCCTTTTATTTCTTCTTGTAGTTTCGTTCTTTCATTCCATGCATGTTTTATCAGCAGTTTCAGCATTCCTTGCATTACATCATTCATAAATTCTGACCATTCCCGCAATAAATCGTTGTTTGGGTTTTCATATGATGCAACTAAAAGGATCCTTAGCCCTCTTGGGACTCGCCCAACGTCCAAATATTTTTGCAGGTTGGTAGCTTCCCACCACTTACGAATTTCTTGCTCGTATGTTTTTTCAAGTGTGGAAAAAAGTTTCGTAAGGGTATCGGGTGCTTCTGCTGGCTGTGATTGATTGTCTTTTTTTCTCGCCCCTGTTTGGGGTGTAAACAGTGTGTCTGCCGCTCTTTCCCTTTCACTGTCTGTGAACATTTATTGCTGTACAAAGTCTTATTGTTTCTGCGCTTGGCTTCTCCTTTCGCTAAGGCTGTACGCGGTCTGCCGGAATATTTAAAAGGAAAGAATATCAGCGTCGTTCACTCACCCGTGCAGGATTTTCCCATTCACCGAGTTACCTCGGGATCGGTCATCCGTTCCAGGTTCGTGATGCAATGTCTCGCTCAATTTCCAAGTTGTGCTTTTTGCACGTCTTTCCGGCGGGGCCAGTCGGTAATCAAATTTTCGGCACGCAGGTTCCACCCACCACCGCTCCACTCGTCCACGGGTGCCTCTTGCACCCGTGGACGAGTGCAAAAAAAAAATATATATATATATATATATCAGCTCAATCCTACTGCATTACTGTTTCATGGAAAGCACTCACGGGGCCTGCTGCAGTTTTTAAAGGACTGACAGCGATAAAGGCAACCCATAAATACATGTACATTTGTACATTTTTAGGTATACCCAATCGACTCAAAAGTCTACCGATAATCGGCAGCTTGGGGTGTTGGTTGGTTGCACTTTTCACTTGTAATATGACATGGATGGAAAAATGCCATAAATATTTATTGTCATTTACCAGGTGCTTTGATAAAGTTTTAAATGCACCATTCAAAGATGGCGACTGTATTCAGACTCCAGTAGTCCTCTGTTGATTATCATACATTTTCTAATCATGTGACCCACGCAATGTAAACTTTAAAATGTCTGCCTTGCTGGCCCGAACTACGAAAAACATAAGACTAAGGCATCGCCGAAACGCGTCTGTTTTTTCATGCTTTCCGCATATGAATTAAAATACCTTTAAAAACTGCAGCAGGCCCCGTAATGGAGTAGGATTGAGCTGATGTGATAGCGCGAATGCACCGTCGCGTTCGAAGCACCCGTCCCGGAGTGCGCCGTCCAAAGGTGCAGCTTGAGCACAATTGTCAATCAGGACAGATCCTACCCTGTAGCACGGCACTTTGAATCACACCACTAAAGTAACCCCGTAGGCCTCCAATATTCTTGTATTGCAGAGGTCCCAAAGAAAAAGAGAGGAGGTGACAGGAAAGGTGAACTCAGAAAATTGGAGACTTATTTTATCTTAGAATTTAACTGCAAACAGCCACAGGGTTGAAATGTGGATGAGGATCTTTATACATGTTTAGCCTAATTGCCTAAATACTTAATGAAATGATAGAACAACCTCGAGTATACCGAAACTGCATATTGAAATTATGAATTGTTAATATTTTTAATTGACAAATAGTTTAAAAAAAAATTCCTTCCCTTCTTTTAATACATAAGTGGTAGTATGATGTGTAAAATTGAAGTGGCATTGAAAAACGGAATGAACTGAGTAATGCTTTTTTAACTATTTATGCACTGACACTTTCAAAAATCTTTTTAATGTGAAATATGAGTGGATTGTTTACATAAATAGTTGTCGTTTAAGCATTAGCACTTTTGAAAATGTAACATATTCAAGCACTAGCACTTTATTCTCTATTTTTGAATTGTGTGCATTCTATGGAGTAGTTGTTTACAGTAAGAAAGTATTATTGTTTACAAACAAGCACTTGCACTTAATAAGGTATCTCGAATTAAATAGCATTACTAGGAATTGTTCTCCCATTCCAATTACATCAGTTTGGTATAGCCATGTGGCGAACTAAGATAAATTAGGTCTAATGAAATCAATTAATTGGGAACAAAGGTTGTACAGCGTGTGATATGAAATTGTAAATAATCCTATGAATACTTTTTTAAGGCTCTAGTGGTTATGGGGCACTTGACCAGATAATTGTGGAAACCTTATTATTTGAACGATTGAAAATGATGTTCTTCATGCACTTGCGCGTAATAAAAACAACGTTTTTATACACCTGTTTTGAAATGATACAAAACATGATAATAGGATGTTTATATTAGATACTCTGTTATTGGCGTTTGCCCTAAACATGTAGCATCTTTGCATTGCTGCTGTACAAAGGTTTCCTTAAATTGCAAGTGCCAAAATGGCCGCCAGATTAGTAGACGACTTGATCAGATTTTAATTGTCCTTTTGTACTGTTTACTACCCTGCTTGTGTATTTGTAGAAGTGTCAAATGGCGGTACAAACATCGTGGTCATGGGAGCTTGACTCCTGAAACACGTTGATGGATGTAATTTGAATAATAAAAGCCTGAATTAACGATACCCGCGTACGAGTGCCGGATGATTTCCTTACAAATGAAATGGATATCTTATCTTGAATATATATATATATATATATATATAGATATATATATATATCTATATATATATATATATATATGTATATATGTTTTCAGCAAGACTCTTCAAAAGAGAAAACGCCGCACACTACTGCAATTGTTGATCTTTAGTTTATTTTCTGTAGGTTCCCCACCTACGCGTTTCGGACAACAACTGTCCCTGATCACGGTTACAAACATGTGTCCATCATTTGTGTTTACCTTAAGTACCTGATGACACCACATGGCTGTTAAGATGCATTGTGGGCTGAGTAGTTTTAGGTTTGAAATTTCTCCAAACAATGCGCTGTGATTTGCCGGATCGCGGCATTTTGGCGGCACGCTTCAAACTATATAAATGTATTAAAGTAATACTTTACAATTGTGCATAATGTTACTCAACATGACGTTGTGTCTCAACATTATTATGTCTACGCATATTAAATGGCGCAAAACGCTGGATAAGTTAGTGATGGACTGAGTGTCCATG
Organism: Lissotriton helveticus; assembly: GCF_964261635.1. Classification (NCBI taxonomy): domain Eukaryota; kingdom Metazoa; phylum Chordata; class Amphibia; order Caudata; family Salamandridae; genus Lissotriton; species Lissotriton helveticus. The sequence continues at coordinate 177,044,153 of NC_136071.1, read as the reverse complement.
TGTTTCAGTTGTGGCTGAGTGCCAAATAGTCTAATTGTGCCGTTTAATGCTTTGATCGACAGCTAACACAGCGCAAAGATACAATTATTATATATATATATCACATATATTGCATTTGAATCATTCATAAAATATAAAGTTCATAGGGAGACTCATTGTGTATATTCTGTTATAAGTATTCAGTTCATCAAATTTATAAGTGTACATAAAGTTCCTCATCAGTGTTGAGGCCCCACGGGTTTCTAGTTTTGAATCTTATTATTAGTCCAGAAGAGATGCCAGTTCTAGCTTCTGGCCCATGCCTACAACGTCCTCCGTGACCAATGACCCGCAGACATGAACCACCGCCTGCACTTCCACCAACCAACCAGGAATTTTCCGCTCCACCCACCTTGCCCTCGCAGAGATACCACTTATCTGCTACTGCCGCTCCAGAGGACGTTCCTATTCCCACCTCGCCGCCAAAGCCTGGAACACCCTCTCCCTTCATCTTCACACCACACCCTTGCTCGCCCTCTTCAGGAAGGAACTCAAGACCTGGCTCTTTGACTGATACCTGCAGCCCAGCACCTTGATACCCTCTAGGTTGATAGGTTGCACCATACAAGTATACTTGATTGATTGACTACTTACAGGATTTGTCTGACTGTCACAATCTGGTTTGTCCAAGCCTTAGCAGTAGATACCACAGTGCTTTAGTTTACAGTCTGTTGGCACGATCTAGCCAAGGAGAGAACCAGGTCAACAGTGGCATGAATCCCTTGTGGGAACTCTAGATGTGGGAAGGGGAAACATAGACTTTGCGGGATGTGTGAAAATATTTTAGGTCACTTTTTATTACTTGTGTCACAAGTGACAGGTTTGAGTTCTTGAACAATCACGCTTTTTCATTGCCTTGTGGGGTCCCTCAGGGCTCATCTTTGAGCCCCACTTTGGTCAATCTTTATGTTACCCCACTTGCAGCTTTAAATTGCTCATTTGGCTTTTCTTTGGTTTCATATGCGGACGTTACGCAGATTGTTGTATATGTCACTGATAATCCCGGAACCACAGCAGCTCAGTTTCAAGACTGTATGCTTCATATCAGGAACTGGATGAGCAGCAATTGCTTGAAATTAAACTTCTCAAAAACTGAAGTCCTGCTGTTTGGTAACAACCCTTTTTTCTTGTCAAACAACTGGTGGCCCCAGGAACTGGGGAGTTTAGCTAACCCTAGGGAAAAAGCAAAAAACCTTGAGATGTTTATTGATACTAAGTTATCTTTTGAAGGACAAATAAATCACATCACTTCTTCGTGTTCCCTCATTCTGAAAGCTTTAAAGAACTACCTTTCATACCATCAATCCTGCAGAAAGAGGGTTGTCACGACTCTTATCTCGTCCAAAGTAGATTATGGTAATGCACTCTTCATTAACATTCAAAAGCTTTTTTTACATAAGTTACAAATGCTACAGAATGCCACAGCTAGGCTACTGCTGAGCATTCCGAAACATTAATCTGCCTCAAAACACTGATCCAACTACAGTGGCTCCCCATAGATAAAAGTATACAGTGTAAGGCACTTTGCATTGCCTTCAGGGCACAACAAGCTGTCGGCCCGACTACTTTATAAAGTATTTTCACCGATACATCCCAGCATGCTCCCTGAGCTCATCTGCAAGTGGAAATTTGGTAATCCCCACAGTTAAGAAGGCTAACTGAGGTGGGAGATCCTTCATTTTATGCACATCGAGACTGTGGAACTCACTTCTGGCAGAACTAAAACTTAAGACAAATCTACTAGAGTTCTGGAAAAATCTAAAGTCTTGGCTTTTTACCAAATAATTCTGGCATCTTCTGGATCTTTCTAGCTTGTCAGCATCTGCTTAGCGCCTAGATACCCTAGGGTGATTGTCATGCTTTATACATTTTATTTTCATTTAATTTCAAGGTTCCTCATTTCCACTCATTTATGTCCAAGATCCTGAGGCAAGATGGATGTGGGATGGTACCATGTATAGTTTTCACAGTTGAGAATCTCTGTTTTTGATGAGCTGAGCTTGTGATGGATGAACAACATACAGTGGTGATCAAAAGCAGGAGCTGTGGCTGTGTGCAACCTTTCCCTAAAGTGCTGCCACATTCACCAACAATGGTCCCAGTAACAACTCAGAATGGCATAATTAAGAATTATGAGCCGGTACAGTGGGCAACAATGTCAGCTAATAAATCTCCCTCTAGTTATAGACCTAAGCCACAAGCCCATCAGCCTAGTCAGACAAAACAAGAGTAGAATAACGTAAACAGATGTTTTTTCTACTTTTTGGCCGATTGTGGTTTCCCCTCAGCAAAATCAAAATGGAGGAGCCTGGATAGCGGTGCTTCAGAAGAGACAGAGGGAGCGTGCGGTAGAATAGAGTTTACTTATCAACCTTTCTGAAGGTTAGAAGCAGCTCCTGCTCCCATGGCCCACAGCACACCAGAGGATCCTGGGAAGTGGCAGCACAGAAGGCTTACTTTGCTGGACTGTAATAGTAGCTATAGTCACAAAAAGGAGCATTTTGATTGGCTGACCAGGTCCCAATGTTCCAGGTTATTATTTTTCAATCAGTGTTCCAAAAATTATGATATCATCAGCATATTGCATCTACAAAGCTGCCTATCTGATTGTGCAGGGGGGGGGTGTAGCAGAAATGTGAGTCCAAACATGATTACAGTGCACCTAAAAAGGTGCCAAACCATTCAAAGGTGTCAATTATTTTATCTTGATTCAGCCTTAGCTACCATACAAAACAGGTACAAATATACATCCTTTGCTGGTGAACGTGTACAAAGGTGCTCATTGCAATTGCTGGGGGTGGATTAGGTAAGGCTGGAGCAAGGAAGGAAGGAGGGCGATAGTCTGAAGTTGGTTAGATGAAGAAGGGTTTGGAGAGGACCTAGAACCTGATACAGGGAGGGGGCAATGTTACATCCGCTGATTCCCAGCTGATGTGTGAAACTTGTCATTGGTGGGTCTCAATCAAGGGCTTTCAAACTTGTATATTATGGCCCTAAAATACTATTCAAAGGAAATGTATAGACAATTTTCAGATTTGAAAAATACAGATCTAGCTTTATGGTCAAAAGACAAAGTAATGGTCGGATTTTCTTAGGCATAAAACTCAAGGACAGAAGAAAAATGAGAATGCTCAAGCACCAAAGCAGAGTGTCTGAGAATAATTTTGAAAAACTAGAATTTGCATCAGCAATTCCCAGAGAAATGGTACCCCGGATACCTTTCTTGTAACTGGCGCCTCTAACGCTGAAACAGGAGAAAAGGGAGATCAAGAAATTGACTATTGAGAGACAAAAAAATTATGGTGGGCCATGGAGGAAAGGCAGGATCTATCAGAATGGTTGATCATGTGCCTTTAGGACGAGTTTACCCTAAATCCTCGGTAGCACAGTGAGGATAAAGAACTCACACATAATACACATTAAAAAAACTAGGGCAAATTAGTACAGGAGTGTAGTCACTGGAGGAAGTCAATCTAGATTCAAAGATCTTCATACAAACAGAAAAAGAGGAGACAATCACCTGGTTTGACAAAGATTGTTATAAAGTGGGGAACCGCTGCACTCTCAGTTAATCTGTGTCCAAAATAGTTGGTAAAACGATTACTCTTGTTTAGGGTGCTCGAGGTGATCACCTCCTAGTCCTCGAGGTGCAAGAGGAAACATACAAAGGGAACCTTACACAGTGTAAGGTTAAATCTCGTGCACTCCACAGGCGTAAATACGCGCTTGTATTATTTCAAAGGTGAAGTAAGCTGAGACATTTTTTCATAGTAGAAAACACATTTTTAATGCTTGGTTCTATCGATGAAGAACATCATATTCCGTCATGGATGTGTTCAATCTTTCAATCTCGTGGGTTACATAGATTAGCTACGTGAGTCCACAATGTGAGCACCGTACGGGATTACGGTGCTCACATTGTGGACTCACGTTGATAATGTTACGAGCAGATTCCCCCTGAAGAAGTGCTATGCACGAAATGCATAGGGGAGATCGACCTTTATTGATGATGGTTGTAAAGTCAACCTTATAGAAATTTATCCTAGGGGTAGCAGTGGCGAGCAGTCTTCAGGCGAAGACTTCAGAGAGCGAATTAAGCTAGTTGTTTTACCAATTATAATCCCTTGAGTATCAAATGAAAGCACACCACACAAGGTATATATCAAATATATATGTATTTATTCTAAACACAACCCCTCTGCACTCTTTATGAGGTCAGAGGTAAAAGTACAATACTAGGAACCTAATTAGCATACAATAAGTTGCACAGTATACGTTATGACCTAGGGACCCCACAAACCATTTACTAGAATAGTGGTATAAGAACCACGCCTGAGATAGAAAGCAGGCCTAGGGCCTGTGGAATCGCTGGGGCTTCTAGGAACAACCAAGGGTTAGGAAGTAGGAGGCCCACAGGAGACGCGTGCAGTGTCTCAACACAGCCGCGGGTTACAATTGACCTTCTATGGGAAACAAACAAGTTGCACATTTACAATTTAAGGACACTTCTAAATGAACTACAATGAAACCCTTTTAGACTTAGACACTAGGAGGGACAATACCCTCGAGACTACCAGAGTACTTGTGTTACCTCACCAACGGAAGCCGGGTGCATAGGTGTCTTTTGGTGTTGGGTTTCGTCGTCGATTTTAATGGAGAGCTGCAAAGACGTGCTGCATGCGTCCAGAGGAAAAGTGTCCGGGTGGATTCAAGGGTGGATCGAAGATCTGAAGAAACTGAAAGCAGAAGGGGCAGAGTCGGGGTCACTTGCCAGTGACCAGGATGGCGATGGAAAGCTGCCAGTCAATGTCGGGTGATTTCAGGTGAAAAGGTGAAGTTTGTCTCTTCAGCCACGAGATCCAGGAAGCGTTGACGGTAACCAGGAGCTGGAATTTGAAGAACTGGGATTTCAAGTACCCAGCGGCGCCAGGGACACGCCCAAAGTCCTCTGGGTTCCCTTGCCTTGGTATACAGAGACACGGAATACTTCTAGGTGGCGTCAGAGATCAAATTTATTAGCTGCTGCTAGTAGCAGAAATCCCAGTAATACAACACGGTGTACAACTCCAGAAACTGCTCAATTTTACTAAGGCGAGACATCCCTATTTATACACAAAAAGGTACATTTAAAATGCACGCCCCTGCACCAAAATTCAACCAATAGAAAATACATGACATCACACAGCATCATATAGTAAAGCTCATTTTACAGTGTCCCAACCCACAAGTTAATATTTAGGCATATCTAAATAATAATCTGGAAGGCCCGGACAAACCCTTAATTGAAAGCGTAACCCATGAAATGAAGAAACAGTAAAGAAAAGTAGTTTCAGATAATGTGCAAGATAACAGAAACGTAAAGAAACTTAAAAGTTAACAAATGTCTTGAATGGTGATTGGGAAAGTGGATAACGATCTTGCAGGGAAATTGGCTTGGCAGGGTCAATTCCAGGTGAAAGGCCAGCTTCTGAAATTAACTCCAGCGCACGAAGGAAACCTTAGTTAATGTACACATAACCCCCAAAAGGTCAGACTGCTTTGCTCGCAGACTAACTTCTGAGGCCTACGTAAAAGGCAACACCAGATGGCAGTCACGACGCATGGCAAAAACCCATGTTTAGAAAAGAAAGTCGTGCACTTTAAAAGCACGCAAAATCACAGAACCTAAGACCCTCCTTTTGCCATTACGTAGGCAATAAATTAAACTCATGTCAATCTGAATCTAGGTCTATATCTATTCTCATCAGGTTATCAAGGTGTTGCTGTAACATCATCTTATTATCCTTCACTTCTCTCGGGACTGGTCTTCTCATACAGATCGTAGCACAAAGACTAAAAATGGCGGGACCACACTGGATGCATAAACAACACGAGAAAAGGATAGCTAACGCCATACCAAGGAATATCAGAATCTTCCATCCCCATTTGGACTGCAATTCCCATAACCATCCCATCAACGACCAGTCTCCTTCGTCCACATGAATAGACTAAGCGATCTTATGTAGTCTAGAGATGGCTTGGTACACTGTCGGGGCATTATCTGGTATGAAAACGCAGCAACTAGATCTAATCAATTTGCATACCCCACCTCTATCTGCAAGTATAATATCTAAAACAAAACGGTTCTGTAATGTCATAAGGCGATCCGCTTGAAGCTCAGCTGTAATATTGCTAAGGGCACCTGCAGTCTCATTAATAGTGGCCTCAACTACTCTCGTAAGCTGACGAATATTCCTACTATTAGCCATAGGACCCCAAAACGGTAGGAAACCCTTAAAGAAGTCTCCAGCTTCTTGTGCGACAGTATCTTTCGCATCGATTACACCTCTACCATATCTTGTCTTATGGTAATCGGAAACAGCAGTGTATGTAGGGGGAAGCAAAAATGCCACGTAACATGTGCCGGAAAAATCAGATGACAACCATGTGTATGCTCTATCATAACAGACAAAATACGTGCCTTTAGCTGGCACGAACGGAGGAGATTTCTGGGACGTATAAACGTATATGTGAACACACACACGCTTACCAAGCTGAGCTCTCGGATTCTGACCATTACCTTGCATACAAAGATGACCTCGGTGGGGTACAATCCAAATAGGAGGAGACCTTCGCTGCCTTTCTTTCTCCGTCAAGCTAACACTATATGTCGTGTTATTCCAACCGACATATGCTCGTACCTCATCTTTAAGGATAGCATTATACGCGTCAATATCTCTAATCATATCGACTATTCCCTGTATCAAAGCATTCTTGCTCACGTTATCGTTAACAGAACGCTCTGGAGAGGCTTCGTTCGCATAGATAAACATCGATTGGAGTGCCCAAACTGACCCATTAGGTGAAAAAGGCAAAACCAAATATGGCATTCCCTTGTCTGTAGTATGTGGCATAAGACCACACACCCAACAATTCGTGGTATTTATGACTAGCTGATGCTGATGCAACATCTGTATGAATGAATTATTCACAAATTCTGATCTTCGTGTCTGTTCATGTTCAGGTAACGTATGAAACTCATGTGGAGAAACAGTAGAAAAAGAAAGAGTAGGTTGGGAGGTAGATGTAAGCGGCAATTGTGTGACATAGAAAATCCAACCCACACAAGCTAACGTAATATTCACAAGCATAAGGAAACACATTATTAAAAAACATTTGCTACGAACCAATATACATATTCGGTTTTTAGAATCCACTTTCCTAACACATTTTTCAGACTCAAGAAACTCCCTCCTCTAACGTGCAGCTCACGGAAATTTTCCTTCTTCACTTAAGTGTGTGCCAAGATCGCACTAACGACCGTGAACCACAGACCTTGTGTCAATACGTGGCTCACCCCTTAAGAACTTCCTACCGTGACCCTGCAGCTGAGTCCGGATGGTGACTCGAAAAAGGAAAAAGCAAAAAAAAAGTTTCTTGATCTGCCAAAGTGTAAATTCACTATCTAAAAAAATATTCCAGTTTCACGTTTATTTGTCCATATGTACAGTCTTTCGCGGTCTTAGATTGTAGCGTTCTTTATCAGGTACAGTTGGATCCTTAAATAAAAGTTCCGTATTGGTGGTGTCAATCTTTAGATGAGGAGGCACAGCAGCTTGCAGAACATCATCATCCTCGCGTTCCGACCGTGTCCATGTCAAATGAGCATCACTAAATGGCACGAATATGGGGACTTTCTCGCAATCTGTGTCAGCTATACCATCCCTCACCCACTGATCATACGGTAAAGGCAAAGGAACTTTTTTCGTATGGGTGGCATTCACCCAGTTCTTTTTACCAGCTACTCTAACAGCAGTTCTAGTGACCAGCAATACCAAATAGGGACCAGTCCATCTCGGTTCCAAATTCTTGGATCGCTGAAAATTCTTCGTCAAGATAAAATCACCAGGTTGGATCGTGTGCCCTGGATCTGTAGTAGCTGTCGGCAAACTGTCATAGACCTGTTGGTGGAGAACACGTAATTTAGCAGTCAAGTCATGTAAGTAATCCACCAACATAGGGTACTCAATACTGCTGTATTCTTTAGGATGAGGCACACCCCAAACATTCGCAGGACGACCAAACACAATTTCATACGGACTAAGTCCCACTCGAGAATGCACAGTCGTCCTTGTTGACAAAAGAGCCAACGGCAAGGCATCCAGCCATGTAAGACCAGTGCTCGCTTGTACCTTAGCTAATTTCAGCTTCAAGGTACCATTGTAACATTCAACAAGTCCAGCAGACTGGGGGGATTCGCTGCATGGAACTTTTGATTTATTCCCAATCCAGCACACACTTTCTTCATGATTTGACCCACAAATTCACTCCCATTGTCCGACCATACAATTCTCGGTAAACCATACCTAGGGAAGTACTCTCTCAGCAAAACCTTGGCTGTAGACAAGGCAGTATTATCTTTTAGGGGGTAGGTCTCTATCCACCTGGAAAAGGCACAAAGAACCACAAGGACATACTTCAAATTATTGCATCTCTCCATGTGAATGTAGTCTAACTGTATCACTTCAAACGGATACGTTGGAGGAGCAAAATCACCAGCTGGAGTGGGACTTCCCTTACCAGGATTATACTTCAGACAAATCATACAATGTTTCACCACGTTCTCTGCACATTTCGGAATTCCAGCATTCTGCCAAACTGGAGCCAACAACTTGCATATTCCCTTCGAACTTATGTGAGCCATTCCATGAGCCATTGTAACCACTGGGAGCACATACGCATCAGGCAACAACCATCGCTGGTGTTCTGACAACTCAACCCAACAACCTGTCAAATCCAACATACCCGTAGTTTCTCTCCAAACACTCACTTCTTTCTCAGACGCTTCAGCCTGAATCGTTCTCACACTTTCTATTGTGACTTCACACATTCCACCAGCCATAACCCAATTAGCTGGGCCTGCAACATACATACGGCTCATCATGTCTTTCGCCGTTTCCTTCGCAACTTCATCTGCAAACGCATTCCCTCGACCAACATCGTCCACAACTTTCTTATGCGCACTACACTTCACAATTGCAATCTGCTTTGGGAGAGTGAGAGATTCCAAAAGTTCATTCACCAACTGCCCATGCTGTATTTTTGTCCCATGCAAAGTAAGGAACCCACGCTCTCTCCAAAAACGCCCAAAACTATGGGCAACACCAAACGCATACTGACTATCGGTGTAAACATTCACTCGCTTTCCTTCTGACAACACGCACGCTCTAGTCAATGCAATCAACTCTGCTGCTTGGGCAGAATTCTGTGGTATGCGTGCTGTCTTAACAACTGTATGTAAAGTTGTAATAGCATACGCTGCAGTCGTTTCACCATTCGGAAGCTTAAAACACGAACCATCTACCCATAGGGTACCATCAACATCCGTAAGGGGAGTATCCCTTAGATCGACTCTAGCTTTCGTTTCTTCCTCTGTACGAAGAAAACAATAATGCTGTTCCTGAGGATCCGTCTCTGTAGAGATCGGTAACAACGTAGCTGGATTCAGCACATTACATCGTTTAATGTGAACATGACTAGCCAACAATGTCAACTCGTAACCTGACAGACGTGCACTAGTAAGGTGCTGTGTCTTAGTCCTGTTCAATAAGGTATCCACTGCATGTGGGACCATCACAATCAACGTATTGTCCAATACCAAACCAGCAGACTGTCGAATAGAAACAGCCGCTGCAGCTGTAGCTCTCAGACAACTCGGCAACGCCTTAGCAACTGGGTCTAACGTTGCAGAAAAATACGCGCATGGACGCTGCTTGTCCCCAAATGGTTGTGTCAACACTGACAACGCACAACCTTCTCTCTCGTGCACGTACAACGTGAAAGGCTTACGATAGTCTGGAGTACCCAACACAGGAGCCGAACACAATGCATCGCGTAGTTCAGAAAAACTTTTCTGACATTCGTCAGACCAAGGAAGAGGATGCGGAGTGTCTTTCAGAGTCAATGCCAACAGAGGTTTCGCTAGCAAGGAAAAATTGGGGATCCACTGTCTACAATATGATGTAATACCTAAAAAGGCACGCACTTCTCTCTGTGTGGATGGTACATTCATTTGCGCAATCGCTTGAATTCGTTCTGGGGTCAATCTCCTTCCCTCCTTCGACAAGAGATGACCTAAGTAGGTCACTTCTTGGCGACAATATTGCAACTTTGAAGGTGACACTTTATGATGAAGGTCAGACAAATACCGCAACAAAGAAAGAGTAGCCTCTTTACAAATCTTTTCATCATCAGCAGTAACCAACAAATCATCGACGTACTGAATAAGAGTAGCACCAACAGGTAACACAAAACCGTCAAGCTGAGTTTTCAACGCTTGACTATAGATGGAGAAACTTTCACAATAACCTTGGGGAGCTCTCTTAAACCGGAAGCTTCGGCCTCCTAATGAGAAGCCAAAAATATCCCTACTCTCCTCAGCAATAGGAATACTGAAGAAAGCATTCTTCAAATCGATGACAGAAAACCAAGCTGCCGAAGCAGGAATCAAAGTCAACAAAGCAGTGATATCAGGTACCACAGGAAACTGTGGCATGACTATCTTATTGACCTCTCGAAGGTCGATCACAAACCTGTACACAGGTGGCTGAGAAGCATCAGTACGTTTAAGAACAGGCAAAACAGGACTGTTACACACAATACCTCTCGTTTCCTCAACTACACCCTTCTCAACCAGATCATGGACAATCGCTAAAAGAGCTCTCTCACCATCACTCGAAATCTTGTATTGGGGAATACGAGGTAGCCTAGCATTCGACTTAAGGGTGAAATCTGCAAAAGACCAACATCATTTGGACCTGCAGCCCAAAGTGTATCAGGAAGCGAACGCAATTCCAGTGGCAAACAATCCTTAGACAAATACATTGGAGAAATCACTTTCTTACCAAGGGTAAGTTTTACTCCTGAAGGAGAACAATGCAATGTTGCATACAATCTTTTCAGCAAGTCCAAACCCAACAGATTCTCACCACAACCAGTCGTTAAAATAAGTGGAGCTTCCAATTCACAAGGGCCAATGGTAAGGGACAAAGGACTAGAAACCGGATTATGAACTGGGGCGCCTGAAAATCCTACTGAAACATTGGTCAATCCCGACAAAGGTGCGCCAGGAAGTTTAGAGTGCATAATAGAACTCTTCATTGCACCAGTATCCAAAAGAAAAGGTTCTACCACACCTGATGTAATCACTTCAACATAAGGTCCACTCTGGTCTACTGGAACTGACACTACTCCTTTTCTTTGTCCTTGGCTGTCCTAGTTATCATTATAACCAGAACTCTCACCTTCGACATAGTAATCCTCAACATAATACTGGGCAGACTGACCACTCGGATCATTCTGTCTGTCAAAATAATTCGCAGAATTCTGTAGGGAAGAGGAACGCTCATTCTGAGGGATCACACCACGTCCCCTAGGAGCTTGCTGAAAACTACCACGATCTCTCTGACCAGATACACCATTTGCACGCTGTAACAAAGCCGGGCAACTATTCTTGTAATGACCTTCCTCTCTGCAATAAGCACACTGATTAGGGCCAGGAAAGAATCGCTGAACATAAGGCTCAGGCTTCTGTAACAATCTCTGAAATTGTGGAGGTTGCTGAAACTGAGGCTGATTCTGACGAGGCGGATAAGCTTGCTGCAAAAGAACTTTCGTCTTTAACTCTTTAGTTTTCTTCTCCACTTTATCCTTCTCATCTTTATCCCTATTCTCGTAATATTGTGCAGTAGCCAATATCTGGGCCGACGAAGAGACAGCCCATGAACTCTCAGAGTCCTTTAACTTATTAGAAAGCTCGGGAAGCAAATTAAAGACAAATTTATCCACAAACAACCTTTGACCACCCTCCGTACTCATATCCTGACCACTATGATCAATAAACGTCTCTTCAAACCTAGTGAAGAAATCAGATACACTCTCGTCTCTCTTCTGCTTACATGCTGCTAACTTATCTCAATTTACTCGTAAAGCAGGCATCATCATTTTCATCAGATTAATAATTCTACCTGGTAATTCTGAAACTAGAGGTTCAGGTTTAGCACCTCCCTCCTGTCTACCATCTGCGGCAACAATATTCGCCCAGGTATCACCTAATTCAGCAGCATGATTCTCATGACGAATCTTCGCCCACAAAGGTTGGGGGACTACATTACCCATCAACATATCGATGTCAGCTAAATTCATAATACATGCTTCAACTGTCTGGGACAACTCCTTGTAATAACCAGCAGGATTCTTACGAGGGTCAGGTAAGGTCTGCTTAAGAGCCAAGAACTCTGCTCTCTTCCAAGGGACATGTACCCATATTCACTGAAAATGCGCCGGAGCGGCCTGAATACCCAAATTTACATTAGCCTGAACTGCTTCTTTCCATACAGGAGGAACTTCTCTCATAGGGTACTGTTTCACTTTCCTCCTAACAGAGGAATCAGGTTCATACAATGTCTGAGGGGAAAGTCTAGATCTGAAAGCAAGTATTGTCTCTACGGCATCTGTAACATCAGATTCCACTATCATCCCTTTAGCAAAATCTGACTGAACAACGAGCACATCCTGCGGAATCGGACCCAACTCGTTATCTTCCCATTCCTGACGCAGAAAAGTACACAATCCATCAAAAACATACCTTTGCTTAGACGGTTCCCACTGAAAGAAAACATCCATAACTGCTGGCAAATCATACCTCGGAGCATTTAAAATCCACCTACGAGCCAACAAATCCAACACTGTCCGTTCTTCAGAACTAGGAAGCTGATTACGACTCTGTTTACGTTCCGAAACAGGGGTCATATTCAGTGACCCAAACAATGGTGACAACAGATTAACAACAGTCTCGGTCATTCGTTTTCGAGCAGAAGGGGAAGAAGTAGACATAAGAACAGGAGAATAAGTATTCTGAGGCAAGGAAGGTGTAGGGACAAGAACAGTAGAAGTCGAAGATGCAGAAGCAGAAGGCAAAGGAGTTTGAGGCAAAGCTGGTAGCAAGGCTGGCGATCCTAGAATGGGTTGCGCAGGAGGAGGCAAAACCATCTGTAGAGCACCGGGTGGCTGAACAACAGCAGGAGGTTGAACAACAAAGGGTGGAACAACCGGGGGTAATAGAGGCGCAGTAGCACCCTGCACATAGGGAGGTGTCAATATCAGTAAATGAGAGATCAAAGGATCTTTTTCAAGGTCTTCAATCACTTTTGGAGGAGAAGACGGCAAGGCCGGATAACATTTATCTATGGCCATACAACGCTGTCTATCTAAAACTTCACTCGCACGCTCTTCTCCATCTTCCTTAAACTGTCTAGCAGCTTGTAGTACTGACATATTCTTATCTTTCCTATCTCTCTTTGCTTGTTTAATTTCTCTCTGTTTGGCTTCCTTACGCCAAAGGCGGAAAGAGTCAAACATTGCCGGCCGGGCTTTCTTCTTAAATAGCTTAACTTCTAGATTGTCTAAAATCTCTGTTTCAAAACTACCATGTGGGGGCCATTGCAAAACACCATCCTTTTTAGTGTAGTGGACCGATACTTCATTATAAGTAATGGGACCCACTCCGTGTTTAGAATAGAGCTCATAAGTCGGAGTTCCAACCGGAGGTATCGGACATGAATCCTCCAATCGGGAATCCCTGTTACTACCACAAACAAACCAATTACCACATTTACCAAGACCAGGCATCTTGCTCACTAGTCTGGTTTCAAACTTCAAAGGGAATAAAAAAATGATACACTCGTAAATATACAAGCCCTTCGACTTTGGGTACTGCAGCAACCAAATCAGAACCAAGGAACCAAACAAAGTCGTGGGAGCGACCCACTTATACTTAATCAAATATCTGTCACGCCACCAGAAGACCGTCTATCGTCTCGCTTTACAAACATCAATCGGAGGGTCCAAGACAAGGCGACAGTCAGGGCAGCAGTCCTTCGTAGCCATTGGAAAGCGGGAAGCCTCGCAGAAAAGACCTTCGGTCCACGTCGACATGCAGGGGTCAATGAAGTGGGGGCCCTCCTCCAGAGTTTCCTCACGTGGCTCCTCGCAATCTTCGGGCTTGGACCGGTACCACTGAAGTCGTCCCACGTTGGCCGCGCCAACTGAATAACTGGGATTTCAAGTACCCAGCGGCGCCAGGGACACGCCCAAAGTCCTCTGGGTTCCCTTGCCTTGGTATACAGAGACACGGAATACTTCTAGATGGCGTCAGAGATCAAATTTATTAGCTGCAGCTAGTAGCAGAAATCCCAGTAATACAACACGGTGTACAACTCAAGAAACTGCTCAATTTTACTAAGGCGAGACATCCCTATTTATACACAAAAAAGGTACATTTAAAATGCACGCCCCTGCACCAAAATTCAACCAATAGAAAATACATGACATCACACAGCATCATATAGTAAAGCTCATTTTACAGTGTCCCAACCCACAAGTTAATATTTAGGCATATCTAAATAATAATCTGGAAGGCCCGGACAAACCCTTAATTGAAAGCGTAACCCATGAAATGAAGAAACAGTAAAGAAAAGTAGTTTCAGATAATGTGCAAGATAACAGAAACGTAAAGAAACTTAAAAGTTAACAAATGTCTTGAATGGTGATTGGGAAAGTGGATAACGATCTTGCAGGGAAATTGGCTTGGCAGGGTCAATTCCAGGTGAAAGGCCAGCTTCTGAAATTAACTCCAGCGCACGAAGGAAACCTTAGTTAATGTACACATGACCCACAAAAGGTCAGACTGCTTTGCTCGCAGACTAACTTCTGAGGCCTACGTAAAAGGTCACGACGCATGGCAAAAACCCATGTTTAGAAAAGAAAGTTGTGCACTCTAAAAGCACGCAATATCACAGAACCTCAAATCTACCTGTCCCATGGAATGATCTAGTTGACTGCAGTGTCGGTATCCGGATTGGACCCAACAAGCCTTGGCAAACGCAATCCACGTAAGCTATCAAGATCGGCTTCGGTGCAGACCAGCAAGGTCTGTGCAACTTTTCTTTTGAGGAGAAGTTGGAGCAAGCCTGGAGCAACCAGGAAAGCAAAGTAGTTTTAAGTTTGGTCTTCTTGGGGGCTCACTAGCCAACGGACTAGGAAGCGCAAAGACGCATCAAGTGGAAATGCACAAAGCGGGCCCACGGGTCACTCATGAAGTGGGGGCCTCTGAGCTTCAGTGCAATTGGTGCTTGGAGCATGGGCTTCAAGCACTCTAATGCACAACTTCAGACTACCGTGGGAAGTGAGTGCAGTTTGCAAAATGCAGGATGTCTAGGCGTTTCAGTCCCATGTTTCTCGTGTCCGCCACAGGTCTCAGCTTTGCTGTGAGTGAAGGTCGGGGTCAGAGATGTCTGGAAGTCTGTGTCCTGTGTTGCAGATTCTTCGGGATTAGGCGGGAGCCTCAAAAATGCAGACCAGCAAAGTTGCTGTTGGTGCCTGTTTGAACAGGGTGGTCACTCCTTAACCACAAGGTAGATGTCTTCCATCTTCCAGTCGAAATGGAATGTCGAAGGTCCAGGATATACATTTCAGAGTTTCGACCAGGGTAATCTAAAGTCCTAGGGACTGGGATCCTATACTTATACTAAGTTTAAGGGTTGGACTAAGTTTAAGGTCCCTCCTATGGGTGGACCTGGGGAGGGGGTGGTTACACCCCTTTCCCTTTGTCCAGTTTCGCGCCAGAGCTGGGGCAGAGTGCCCCAGCAACCGGTTTGAACTGGGAAATGCATGGAGCACCTAGTGTGCCCCAGGCAGTGTCTAGAAAGCATTCACTAAATGCAGCCCTCCCTGCCCCAATACACAAAAGCCTGTCTGGGGAGGTGCCAGCACCTCCCTGGACAGGAAAGCTATTGTCCAGGCCTCCCCTGCCAGATTTTCATCCAGCAGCAGGAGGGCAGACTCGTGTCTGTGGCAGCAGCATCCATTTTGTGATGCTGAGGCTCTGTTTAACTTTAACCGGGTTCACCAGTAACTACATGTCTTCTCCCTCTAGAAGGGTCGAATGCTAGCCCCGCCGCCAGGACGGGTGGGGGGGGGGGGGCGGCAGTAGTATTACAAAGTGTTTGATACCTTACACGGCATGTTTTGATAAAGCCAAACCAAAGATAACATTAACCACGAGGGTTATAATGCACCTAAGAGTATATGATATGGCTATATCATAGAACAGCTATAAGGAGATGGTTCCGAAAGCTGCAAAGGGGCTCAGCTCATGCTAGGGCACCCTCTCACATAAAACCAAGCACTCTACTTCCAGGATTGTCGAGGTCTGCCTTAGGAGTGGCTTATAGGTGTATATGTGTCTATATAGGTATATAGATATAGGTATACTATATCTAAGTAACGGGTGATTACACCACCTTACTCAGGCTGTAAGAATAGACCTGTGGTGTCAGTTTGGAAGGCTAACCAGGGGTGGCACAATACATGCTGCAGCCCCTGGTAGGCCTAGGGTGCACCTATGACCTGGGTACCTAGGGTACACTATACAGGGGCTCACAAGGGTGACCCAGTAACCACTCTGGGATGTACCTAAAGTACATGGAGTCCATTTTATAGAGAAAGCAAATAGACTAGGGCCCTGAATAGCAGGCCAGGCCAACTAATTCGAAAACCAGCAAAACACCAGGCAAAAAGTGGGGGTAACCATATAGTATGTATGTATGTATGTATGTATGTATACTTGTAAAGCGCACTGTTACCCCATCTCGGGGCGTCCTGGCGCTGTATACCGCTGGGGAACCCGTCCTGGCTTTCCCTGTGAGATGGTCCCTCCTGGGCACCCCCAAGGTGAAGCCAGGAATCCCCGGCGCTGATAGGGCCGTTGTGGAGATTAGGCAAGCTATTGCCCAGAGTTGCAGAGTGGGACCCATGGTTAGCGTAGGCACCTAGGCGAGAATTATCGAGTCCGCGGACATTGACCCAAGACCTAAGATAGTCAGATATCCAACTTCCTACAAACGGTTCCTCTAAATAGGAAAGGAGACGCGAACGACCCCTGGTCCTATCGTTCCATGAGCCACATAGATGTGGATGCTAAGATTTTTACAAGAATCCTATTGAATGAAATCAACCAAGGGCAGATGATGAAAATTTGTTCAATGGATTTGTGAATTTAATGCTGAGGTTTCACCATGGACAAAGACCAAGCATTCAAGCTGCACTTCCTAACTGACAAATATGCCATCAGAAAGAAGTTCCCTGTTTTGCCTACTTTCCTAGGTTCTAGGCAGGGTTTGCCTGACCGCTTGGCTCTTCTGGACTTACTGTCACCAGAGGGAGCAGGGGGTATTTCACATGTTGTAGGGACTGTCGAGTGGCAAGTACAGAATTGAAACAGCGGAATACACTGGACGAAGGATGTAAAACTAGGGCTTCTTTATAACCAACTCCATCTGTTTAAGGAAGGAGGTACTGAGGATGAGCCTTGTGACTTTCCTTTTCCAAGTGTCTCCAGGGAAATGTATAATAGATTCCCAATCCAAAGGGAAGAATGGTTTATCCTATAATGTCAATACCTGTTTAAAGAATATATCAAGAGTCATCTTTAAGTGATGTCTGTGTCGTCCAAGCAGCTATTCCCTTATTTTTGATCATGGTCATCTCCCATTCTGCTGCTATTTTTTGTCCCTGAGTTTTGACCTTGTGTATCTGAGGATTCTGCTGAATTTCTTCTGTTATTTTCTGGTTTGGCTCTTTCGCCTCCCTGAAATCAGAGGGTGGTGGGTGAATTGGTATTCATCGCGACATTAATCTTCATCTACAAAACAAGTGCTACAAGATTGCTGAAGAGATTGTTTGCTCTTTGTGTTTTTCCTTCAATTTGGGACGCTCTTAAGGAGACAATCATCATCTCTTATGTATACCCATGTCACTCTGCATGCTGGCCCCGTGGAGAGCTGATGGAGTGATCCATTACTTGGTCAATCAAGAAGGTGATTCAACAGACCTCCTCAGCGGATGTATGACATTACAACGCATGCTTTTACCACGCATGCTTTTACATCGCAAGTTTTACAACGCATGCCTTTACAACGCATAGCGCTTTGGGGTGCTGGATAGTGAATAGTTTAATTTACTATTCCAACTCCAGTCCCCGTGGATAGTAGGGAAGGTGTTGGATAGTAAATTGAATATATTCCCTATCCTAGAGCGCCCCCCAGCGCAATGCGTTGTAATGGTTTGCGTTGTAAAAGTTGCGATGTAAAAGCATTGCGTGGTAAAAGTTGCGTTGTAAGTGATGTTTCCCCTCCTCAGCATCCAGTCCTTGACAATTTCTGCCAAACCTCTGATTTGGTTAAAATAGAACTCCTCTATGAAAGGCTAGGGAAGTTGAACATTAACAGTTCCCCACTTCCTCTAATTTCATAGCTCTGTCATCCCTCGTCATCATTATGGTAAATGAAGAAATTTCAGATAAACACTGAGAAAAGCAAGGGTATTTGCTTCTCTGTCACTATTCAACCTGTGGGTTAATTTAGGGGTGGGCGTAACTCATGTAGTTCCGTTCAGAGTAATCATGAGGAATTTCCTAGGAATTCCACAAGATTATGCTTGAATTGCACAAGAAGAGTAATTCTTCATTTACCGCTATTTTCTTAGCACAAAAATGCCCGCTCATGTCCAAAATGCACGAGGATGCATTTTGCATTTATAAATAGCACTAAATGCAAAAGAACATGAATAACGAACACTAATGGGCAGTCGCACTCGCTCAATGTGCTCTTGCGGTAGGATTTCTTTCCCCAAAATTATTCTTAACTAAGCAAACAGGAATAGTTTCGTAATTATTGGTAATTTCACATCAAAAGGTAACACAGAAGTACCGAAGTTACTCCAATTACTCCAGAGTATTCAAAAGTCTACCCATGTTCAAATAGAAGTTAACGACATCCCCAAATTCAAGGACATTGGAATCCACATGCTAGTAAATGATAATCATTCATTTTTATTGCCAAGTAGTTGATAAATGATGCAGTTGCAACTGAACAAAATGGAAATCTCAGGAAAACGTGGAAACAATTCCCAAGAAAGCTTAATCCCAAACCATGTAATTGGCTTCCTATCAAAAAAGTTGTAAGCAATAACTTGTACTTGGTGGACTACCTCTGAAAGAGTCAAACAATTTCAATACCTAGCAATTCCCATGTCATCTCCCCCCTGTGAACTCAACACATCCTAAGATCTACGATGAGAGTGGAGGCCGTGACAAATGCAATACTGAGATTTACACACAGATATAGCAAAGGGATGCTCACGCATTTAGCAAACATTGACCAGGCCAATTTCAGGCTACACCAACATATAGAGCTTAATTATGGGATCCCACTAACTGGTCTAGATAAGTGGATACAGCATAACATAACGTGTGTTTGTGAAGCGCATGTTCACCGCAAAGGGTATCTTGGTGCTGAACAATAGGGGACAGATTTACAAGCCCCTTGTGCCATTTTTGCGTCAATTTTTCCATGTTAAAAGTGACTCAAAAGTGGCGCAAGGTGCTTGTAAATCTGCCCCTAAATTTTTATTGTTACCCAACTCAATGGTACTCATTTTATTGACCTCAGAAGGATAAAAGGCTGAGTGGACCCGCCAGGATTTGAACCTGTGATGATGAGGTCCAACACAGGTCCCTACCGTGGACGCATTAGTCCACTACGCTACCGGCACAAAGAACATTCTGCAAAAAAGCCCATGTGCTACCGTCGTCCCTTCCGTCGGGTCCCATCGAGGTAGCATGTGGCTTTTCAGTCCCTATCACTTTGAGCCATGGGGGGGGACAATGAATTACCTCCCATGGAGAAATACCTCACAAGTACATTTCTTAATAGAGAGTTGCTGATCCAAAATAATAACTTTTTAAGAGGTCTAGCCTTCGCTGTGAGAAGCTGCAAAAATGGGAAAATCGTCTCCCTTATTGACCTAAACACTTTTTTAGGTCTCGTGACCTATCAATGCGCATGCGCATTGAGCGGAGCGAGACTATAGGGCTTTAAACAGACTTTAACTAACTGGCGATTTGATGTTGTGCCCGTGCGCTTTTAGGTCAATGTTCCCTAGCAGCACTCCTCCCACACCTTTGAAGTGAAGCTTAGCTTCACTTCAAAGGCCCCTGCTGCTTCACACTATGGCCGTGTCTCTCCCCCATCGCCGCTCTCCCCTCTCCGCCCCCTGCTGCGGCCGTGTCTCATTTCTCCTCCCCCCTCCCCACAGCAATGCCCTTCGTCTTGTTTTCCAAATGCTTCTGCATTAATCCTCGATCCCTGGCCTTCATGCGTAGTGAAACTGCTTTTTTTTTTTTAAACAATTAGATTTGATTCCAGTGCTCCCGATGCAGTGTGCAAATACTGAACAATGAACTTCACCACAAAAAAGCGGTTTGTAAATGCTATTGCGCTATCTCCCGATGCTTTGACACCCCAGCTGCTTTGCCACCCCCTCCCTTCCTGCTGGCATTCACCCTTCTCGCCGCACAGTCCTTGTTTTAGTATTCCTTTGACCTCGCACCACGCTTACTCGGCCTGGCCCCATTGTGAACAGCATCACAGTTCCCTTACATGTTTTCAATACACTTAGACCGCTGCGTTGACTTGAGCACATAATTCCGCAATTCTGACATAATTTGATCAAGTTCTTACAAATGCTTCTGCATTAATCCTCGGACCCTGGCCTTGATGCGTAGTGAAAATGCTTTTTTAAAAAATTTTAAACAATTAGATTTGATTCCAGTGCTCCCGATGCAGTGTGCAAATACTGAACAATAAAATTCACCTAAAAAAAACTGTTTGTAAATGCTATTGCGCTAACTCCCGATGCGGTCTTAAAATCCTTTGTTGCACTGCCTAACTATAGTAAAATTCTACTATTGGCATGGAGAAGGGCAAACTGAATAATGTCATGGTTAGAAACGCCCTATTAGTGTTTAATTTGTAAACAAATTAAGTGCGGCGAATCATATTATTTTGCAGTTTTAAGGTGCAATTTTATTTCCATCTTCTAACAAACAGCATGAAATCTGTGTAAACAAAAAGCGGGTGTGGTTTTGAAAAGCAAATGCTAACATCCCATCTTGGAACCCACATTGCTGTGTCTTATTTTGCTTATATTTCCCCAACTACATTGCGCAAAAAGCACACTTAATCACCAATTGCAGTTTTTAAACATTTTGGCACGTTTTTATTTTAAAATTACAAACGTGACCCCAGCTCTCCCCTCCCCTCTCTCCCCTCCCCTCTTCCCTCTCTCCCCTCCCCTCTCTCCCCTCCCCTCTTCCCTCTCTCCTTACTCTCCCCTCTCTCTCCTCACTATCCCCTCCCCCCTCTATCTTCACTCCCCCCTCTCCCCTCCTCTCTCCACTCCCTCTATCCTCACTCTCCCCTCTCTCCTCGCCCTTCCCTCTCTCCCCTCCATCTCCCCTCTCCTCCATCTCTCCTCTTTTCACTCTCCCCTCTCCTCACTCTCCCCTCCCTATCCCCCTCTCCTCACTATCCTCACTCGCCCCTCTCGCTCCTCTCTCTCCTCTCTCATCACTCCCACCTCTCACCACTCTCGCCTATCCTCACTCTCCCCTCTCCTCACTCTCCCCTCTCCTCTCCTCTCTCTCCTCTCCCCCCTCTCCTCACTCTCCCCACTCTCCTCTCTCCCCTCTCTTCGCCTCTCTCCTCTCTTCTCCTCTCTCCACTCTTATCTCTCCCCTCTCCTCACTCTTCCCACTCTCCACTCTCCACTCTCACCACTCTCCCATCTCTCACCACTCTCCCTCCCTCTCTCACCTCAATATCCCCTCTCCTCCCTATCCTCACTCTCCCCACTCTCTCCTCTCACACCACTCTCTCCTCTCTCACCACTCTCTCCTCTCTCATCACTCTCCCCTCTCCTCACTCTCCACTCCCTCTCTCACCTCTCCTCACTCTCCACTCCCTCTCTCACCTCCCTCTCTCCTCACTCTCCCCTCTCACCACTCTCCCCTCTCACCACTCTCCCCTCCCTCTCTTACCTCCCTCTCTCCTCACTCCTCTCCTCAATCTCCTCTCTCCTCCCTTTCCCCTCTCTTCTCTTCTCTACCTCTCCCCTCTCCTCACTATCCTCACTCCCCCCACTCTCTCCTCTCTCAACACTCTATCCTCTCTCAACACTCTATCCTCTCTCATCACTCTCCCCTTTCACCACTCTCCTCTCTCCTCACTCTTCTCCTCTCTACCTCCCCCCTCTCTCCTCACTCTCCCCTTTCCTCTCTCACCTCTCTCCTCTACCCTCCCTCTCTACCCTCCCCTCTCCCCCCGCCTGCTCTCCCCTCCCCTCTTCCCTCTCTCCTTACTCTCCCCTCTCTCCTCACTCTCTCCTCCCCCTCACTCCCCCTCTCCCCACCCTCTCGCCACTCCCTCTATCCTCACTCTCCCCTCTCTCCTCACTCTCCCCTCTCTCCTCACTCTTCCCTCTCCCCTCTCATCACTCTCCCCTCTCATCACTCTCCCCTCTCCTCACTCTCCCCTCTCCTCACTCTCCAAACCCTCTTTCCCCTCCCTCTCTTTCCCCTCTCTCCTCACTCTCCTCTCTCCCCTCCATCTCCCCTCTCCCCACTCTATCAATCTATCGCCCTCACTCTATCTATCTATCTATCGCCCTCACTCTATAGCCCTCACTCACTAAATCTATCTATCTATCTATCATCCTCACTCTATCTATCGCCCTCACTCTACATATCGCCCTCACTCTATCTATCGCCCTCACTCTATTTATATATCGCCCTCACTCTATTTATCTATCGCCCTCACTCTATCTATCTATCTATCGCCCTCACTCTATCTATCGCCCTCACTCTATCTATCTATCGCCCTCACTCTATCTATCGCCCTCACTCTATCTATCGCCCTCACTCTATCTATCGCCCTCACTCTATCTATCGCCCTCACTTTATCTATCGCCCTCACTCTATCGCCCTCACACTATCTATTGCACCACCACAGCATCATTTAGCATCACCACAGCATCACTCAGGGGCACCACAACATCACTATGCGCCACCACAGCATCACTGAATGCCACAGCATCACTCAGGGGCACCACAACATCACTGAATGCCACAGCATCACTCGTCGCCACCACAACATCACTCAGCGCCACCACAGCATCAATATGTGCAACCATTCAACAACAACTGGTTCAAATATGTTCTCTCAATGTTTCAAGCTTTATTACAAATGCCACAAAAAGCTGTTAATATTTTACTTCTGTTCTTGGATTTTCGTCACAATAAAATACACTGAACATAATCTTCATAATTTATTTACAAAAGTTTAAGCTATTGCCATTATAAATTACAATAACTTGTATTTCAGTATTAATTATTAAAAAAATTAAAAGCCATTGTTATTTGTAATATCAATACATGTAAGTCATGTAAATACAACACATATTGCATTACAAATGCTATAGGTGTCACATTTGCAAAAATTATAACTATTGGCATTGTAAATGACAAAGCTATCAATTTATCTATTTTAAAAAGCAACAAATAAATAAAATATTTGTCATTTACAAGACCAATAGCTCCAACTTTTCTAATGCGAGACCTATTGCATTTCCAATGCTTGTTTCATTTTATCTTTTTATTCACATTCAATCTCTCTCTCACCCTGCATGCTCCCCTCTGTTATCTTAACATTTTTATTACGTCATTATTTTAAAATTGTGTATGTATCGTATATGTTTGATACGCAAAAGCCAATTCATTGAAGGAAAATGAAAAGCAAATCCGAATTACTGTAGGTGAATTATACACTGCTGTCTTGTAGTAAGGAGGGTGAATTCCACTGTAATGAACCAAGTTATTGGCGGCTTTACCTCATGCTTCTTGAAGAGGTTGATTTTATTTTAAGTAGAATCTCTAAATAAGCCTTGTTCCTTAAAGGAGTTATGTGAAGTCTAAGGATTTTTCCTCCTGGTTATCTCCTCTTGTTTATTGTCCCCTTTTCCTTCTGTTACTTAGGCTGCCACTGGAGTTTTCCAGTTATGTTTTCTCGGGAGTAAATCTTTCAAATGAGCCAGTGACCGGCTGCATCAAAGCCTTTAGGGCTTATCCAGTGCTGATTTATGTCTGCATCACTGCAAGCATTCACCAACCTCCTCCACCAAACCAGGATGCTTCCTCCATAGAAACAATCCAACACACTCAAGTATTTGAACATAACTAAAGACAAAAATGTTAATAAGCTTGAGTTTTGCAAACACATCAACTGCATTGCAGAGCCACCATTCCGAAATAAACCTTGTAAACAATAGAACTAAAAAAACTCAGGCAGATTTACAAGTAACTGACGCATCTCTGCGTTAGACCAGAGATGTGTCAGTTTCCCTGCGCCTGCGTGCAAAACCCTTGTGTCACCATCGATGCATTGTATTTACAATACGGCACAACATGGCACAAGGATTGACAGATGCGTCAGAAATTCTGACGCATCTGTTGGAGCAAAAGTCAAGCATTGCTGGAGTTGTGTCGCAAGCACGACGCAACTCCAGCAATGCATGGGGAGGCCTATACTTATTGTGCTGTGTCACTCCTTACGCCTGCTCCAAGTAGGTGTAATGTTTTGATGCAGTGGCGTCCTAGAAGTGGCGCAGCGAAATCTTGTAGATATCGGGAGACAGCCATGACAACGCAGGCTTTACACCGCGCTGCCATTACGACGCTGCCATTACAACACAAGTCGTTACAACGACTTGCGCTGGATGGCGCTAGAGACTAAGGAATAGTAGATTTACTATTCCAACACCTTCCCTACTGTTGCGTAGGCTGGAGTTGGAATAATAAATCATACTATTCCAAAATCCAGCGCCTACAGATCAAGTCGTTGTAACGACTTGCGTTGTAATTGATGCGTCGTAATGGCAGCGCGGTGTAAAAGCCCGCGTTGTCATGACGTACATCCGTAGATATCACTGCTTCACTTCTAACAGGCTTTCGTCCACCCTGCATACATTATACCTGACACAGCTATAATATGGTGCAGAGTTTTACAACGTGACGCATCTCCCTAGATGCGTCACGTTGCAAATGGGCCACCATGTGGTGCATTGTTTACGCCGCCGCTGCGTCACAAAAAGTGTCGCAACGGCGGCGAAAATGTGACGCAAGGGGTTTGTAAAATCTGCACCTGCACCGGACTATCTATCCCTTTTAGTGTTCGGAGGTATTTTTTTCAGAAACAGGACTGCTGTTCCAACCTGTAATGGCTGGTGATGACGTCCCAGCCCGCCCTTGAATCCATTCCCATTGAGAAGGGTTTCCTCCCTAAAGGTGAATCATGAAGGGCATTTAACTAAACATTGATCGATTTTTCACTAACACTTGAGCCTATTCACCTTTTTAGGGCTCGGACTCCTTCCCAGTGTAAACTGGGAGGAGTTTGAGAACTAATGGTAAAGGAGAAAAAAAAAGAAGAAGAGGGCCTTGGAGAGAGAAATTCCAGACATTCCTTAGCGTTTTCTGTCATCTGGTCAGTGATTCGTCTTCCTTGTGTTTTCTTTGTAATAGGCTTGAAGTGATAGGGTAAATGTAGTTTTGTTCCGCCATTTTGAGGCATATTTCGTGCGTGCTCGCTTAGGGCTCGGACTCCTTCCCAGTGTAAACTGGGAGGAGTTTGAGAACTAATGTTAAAGGAGAAAAAAAAAGAAGAAGAGGGCCTTGGAGAGAGAAATTCCAGACATTCCTTAGCGTTTTCTGTCATCTGGTCAGTGATTCGTCTTCCTTGTGTTTTCTTTGTAATAGGCTTGAAGTGATAGGGTAAATGTAGTTTTGTTCCGCCATTTTGAGGCATATTTCGTGCGTGCTCGCGCAAAGAAGTACATTATTTATAATTAGGAGCTGTCAGGGTGGCCGTGTAATGCATTGCAGATGGTGCGCGCGCGTTCACCATCTAGCAGTGTGTTTGTCGGGCGCGCGTCCTCCTCACGTGCACACAGGCATATACGCCGTGTGCGGCTCCTTCCTGCCGGCCCGGGGAGCTGCTCTGCCGCTCTCTGCAGAGTACGGGCGACCGAGCGGCGAGCAGCATTGCCAAAAGAGGGAGCCCCAGAACCGAGGCCCACATCCGCAGGCCCATGAACGCCTTCATGGTGTGGGCCAAGGACGAGCGCAAGCGGCTGGCTCTACGGTTCCCGGATGTGCAGAACGCCGAGCTCAGCAAACTGCTAGGTAAGGCCCAGCGCCCAGAAGCTAAAATAGGCAACACTTAATAATAATGATTAATAAGACGAATTGCACTTTTTTTTCTCCAATTTTTGATTTATTCTGATTTCGATATTGCATTTGAAGCTAATTATGTTACTAACGCTGGCGGTGAGTTTCGAGGCTTCTGTTAAGTATGATGCATTTCGACCTCGTCTCCTCCTCAGACGCAGCATCACCCCCGTTCGTCCCCACTCACAGTTACGCTACTACGCATGTATTCTACTGAGGGGTGTTCTATATCACATTAATGTCAAGCCCTGGCCCTATGAGGTGACGTCCCCACTCTTGTGTGATTGAGGGCGGGTCGCGCATTCTTCTTGGGCCTCTCTGGACGTGTACGGAGGCCGGGCGGTGTGCAACAAGTCACTTCTGGTTACAACCGACCCGAGCCAGTCTTGGACTGTAGATGACCCCCACTCCCCTTGTTTAACCATAGCGCTCCGACGCACTGAGAGGCTAATCAAGGAATTATTGCTTTTATGGACTCTTTCCCTGTTTTTTTCTTAGTTTAAATCGGACTGTGCGTGTGTGCTGAATATTTGCAGATTGCTTTTTAGAAACTAAGTAGACACTCGCACAGAGCGACTTTTATGGGAAGCCCCGTCGCTATGTAGGCTTAAAAACTCCTAAATGGCGCGCAGATAATAGTTGATAAAAAGACACTCGCGTGTTCTGATTGTACGGTACATTTTTCCGTAGAAAATTCAATGTAAATGAAAAGTATGTACTGCCAGCTTTCTAGCTCGCTGCTTGTCTTTTGCCACCTCTGGAATTATAGTGGTTTCAGTGGGGTAACATTAGCACCTGCTTTACCGTGCACAGGCTCAAGTTTCGATACCTCACAGGGTGGTTGATCACGTATTTAACACACGATACAGTTTGAATGGATGAGTGAATCAACTAGTGAGCACCTGAAAATAAATAAATGCTTGAAGGAGTGAACAAAGCAGTGTGTAAACGAATGCATACTTTGTGCTTAACGCACCCAGTTAGGGCTTCGAGCGCTTTGGTGATCATGGTTAGACCAACGGAGGGACCGATTTAGAATTTAGACACTTGAGTTAAAGATGCTTTTTCAGGAACCCTTTGAATTGCATGAAAGGCACTTTTCAGAATGAGTATTCAGTTGGAGCAAAGTACACACTTTTAAAATGTTCAACTCTGCTGTGTACGAAAGTTTATGGATTTGCGTTTGCGTGCAGCTTCATGTGCACGCGCGCAAAATTAAAATAGTCTTGGAAATACAGGAAGGACATCACAGGCAGTAACGGTGCAATATTCTCACACTCACAAGGAGATCACTGGCAGTACACACCACATGAACACATTCCATAACACATAGCAACAATACATTGGCATTTACAATGCCATTAGCTCAAACTCAAATAAATCCGAGCCCGATTGCATTTCTAATGCTTGTTTTAGAAAGTTCATGAAAAGAGAATTGTTCAGGGATGCCTTCGATTAACTTCAGGTGACAGAAAATACCATCCAGCACCAGGTGGAGTAGGGTGTCATACGGCACGACCTTCCATGGAGCTCCTACGTGGAGGCTAGAGACACCATCACTTACATCTCCTCTCACAGCATCACTCACATCTCAACCCGGAGCTCTACTTACATCTCAGCTTCTATCTCCATTCATATCTTACTGTATATCCCCACATAAATCTCTATTCACACTTTCCACTCTCAGCTCCACTTAATTTGCTGCTCTTATTCCCACCTTAGCGCAAACAGAGCTAATGCCCAGTGCTTAATTTGAGCCGGTGGTTTCTGGTGCTCGGCACCGGCACTTAATTGTCAACACCAGCACTTATGACAGTCTGCCACATGGTGACACTGTCTGTATAGTTTAGACTTGAGCCCAATAACAGATGCTTATTAAATCAATTTACATGACAAATGACTAATACCTGCCACCCAAGCCATTCTTATAGCTTTGGGGCCAGCAATAGTATAAATTGTCACACTTGTAGCAGTGTGATCAGCCGCGGCCCGTGCAGGTAAGAGCAGTGGGGCCGGGTGGGGGGGGCGGGGGGTGGTATTTCAACAGACAACGATGAGGGAAAGTTAATTATGTATTTAATTTTCCCTCGTGGTCGTTTGTCGAATCCCCCCAACCCAGCCTCAGAGCTCTTACCTAAACGAGGCGCAGCTGAGTGTGATGGTTGGTAGTTGCATTAGTAGTGTCATTGGCAGCACTGGCAGGTGCAATGGCCTCCTGAAGAGGGCCCTGCCCCTTAGTTTTTGGGCAAATTAAGCACTGCTAATCCCAGGACCTCTCTCAACTTCCACCTCCACTTAAGACTCAAATGACAGCTCTACTCCCCTCATCCTTCTCATCCTTAATTATAAGTATTCTGGCATTGACTACAGCTCTTATTCTAATAGCACCCTCCCCAGATGATATGTAAATGAGTATCTCTGTACTGCTAAACTTGGAACAGAAGCAAGGTGCGAAAAGCAAGTACAAAGCATTTGGCTTTGCAACACCATTCATGGCTCGACTTACATCTCTTTTCACACCTCTTTTTTCAGCTCCATTGGCACTTCCAGACATTTATTAATGTCGGTAATTACATGTGGACTCAGACCTGCATTTACATCACCTCGCACAACTACACCCCATCAGCCCACCTTCACGCAGATCTCAACTCATACCTAGGCCTCGGTATGATTTGTGTTACGTCTGCGTAATATAATGTAATTTCCTGTATTATGGTTACGCGTATTACGCAAAATGCACAAACTGATGCAGTTGTACTGTGTTGCATAATTTCCTGTCCCTTCAAGGAAAAGTCAAATTATGGGAGCAGGGGAGCAACACGGACGAAGAGAGTGTGAGAGTCATGTTTCATCTAGTGGTAATTTTGTACCCCAAAATGAGACAGTGAGTCCTAAATGGTTGCTGAAAAATAGCGCTAAATGCCGGGCTTGTGGGTTGAATAATTTCAAATAATTGTTCTGGAACTTCTCATAATTACGCAAAGGGGGTTATGCAAATTTTGCACAGCCCTGCATAGGTATACTCACACAGGCTACACGCACCACATTCAGCAGCGACGTCACTCCCTTCCTATTTTTAGCCATGATTTTCTTTAATTTCGAACTATAAAATAACCAGGGGGCATATTAGCAAGAACCTCGTAAAAACCATCGCCGTTTTAGCGGCAGGAAACTACCGCTAAAACTGCGATAATGGGCTTGCTAATATGCGTTATAGAATTCCAATAGAAGCCCAGGTTAGATGTCCTGCGCAAATACATTGACCTGTGATTCTCTCCACGGGTCGCGAAACTTGGGTCAAACTAATACCTTTGCTGATTTCTGCCCCACCACCAGAGGCTGTCACGCCAACAGAGTGAGTTATAAGCCTGCCTCCAACAGCCTCTCTGTGTTTGGGGGACGCTCAGCCCAGTTCTTGCAGTGTTAACTGGCTCCTCGTCACTGTGGGGCACGAATGATACAGGTGAGGGTGGCACCTTGAGACAAGTTCAAGCAGCTGCTGTTTCTCGGCGTTATCTGCCCTGGAGGGCAGACCCTCTCACAGCCTACTTGTTTGCATGCAAAGGCAAAGCCTTGTTACTACATATTATACTGTCAGCACCTGCATATAAAAGTGTAGTGGTTCTTAACCTTTTGACTGCTGTGTACCACCACTTAATCCTTAGTGGATCCTGGGACCACCACTGAGCCATTATTGGAATCCTGGGGCCACCACTTAATCCTTAGTGGATCCTGGGACCACCACTGAGCCATTATTGGAATCTTGGGACCACCCTTACTCCTTAGTGGATCCTGGGACCACCACTGAGCCATTATTGGAATCCTAGGACCACCACTTAATCCTTAGTGGATCCTGAGACCACCACTGAGCCATTATTGGAATCCCGGGACCACCACTTAATCCTTAGTGGATCCTGGGACCACCACTGAGCCATTATTGGAATCCTGGGGCCACCACTTAATCCTTAGTGGATCCTGGGACCACCACTGAGCCATTATTGGAATCTTGGGACCACCCTTACTCCTTAGTGGATCCTGGGACCACCACTGAGCCATTATTGGAATCCTAGGACCAACACTTAATCCTTAGTGGATCCTGGGATCACCACTGAGCCATTATTGGAATCTTGGGACCATCCTTACTCCTTAGTGGATCCTGGGACCACCACTGAGCCATTATTGGAATCCTAGGACCACCACTTAATCCTTAGTGGATCCTGGGACCACCACTGGGCCATTATTGGAATCCTGGGACCACCACTTAATCCTTAGTGGATCCTGGGATCACCACTGAGCCATTATTGGAATCCTGGGACCACCCTTACTCCTTAGTGGATCCTGGGACCACCACTGAGCCATTATTGGAATCCTGGGACCACCACTTTATCCTTAGTGGATCCTGGGACCACCACTGAGTCATTATTGGAATCCTAGGACCACCACTTAATCCTTAGTGGATCCTGGGACCACCACTGAGCCATTATTGGAATCTTGGGACCACCCTTACTCCTTAGTGGATCCTGGGACCACCGCTGAGCCATTATTGGAATCCTAGGACCACCACTTACTCCTTAGTGGATCCTGGGACCACCACTGAGCCATATTGGAATCCTAGGACCACCACGTAATCCTTAGTGGATCCTGGGACCACCACTGAGCCATTATTGGAATCCTGGGACCACCACTTAATCCTTAGTGGATCCTGGGATCACCACTGAGCCATTATTGGCATCTTGGGACCACCCTTACTCCTTAGTGGATCATGGGACCACCACTGAGCCATTATTGGAATACTGGCACCACCACTTAATCCTTAGTGGATCCTGGGACCACCACTGAGCCATTATTGGAATTCTGGGACTGCCACTGTGCCAGTATTGGAATCCTGGGACCACCACTGAGCCATTATTGGAATCCTGGGACCGCCACTAAGCCATTATTGGAATCCTGGGTCCACCACTGAGCCATTTTTGGAATCCTGGGACCACCCTTAATCCTTAGTGGAATCCTGGGACCATAACTGAGCCATTTTTGGAATCCTGGGACCACCACTGTGCCATTATTGGAATCTTGCGACCGCCACTGTGCCATTATTGGAATCTTGGGACCACCACTGAGCCATTATTGGAATCCTGGGACCGCCACTGAGCCATTATTGGAATCCTGGGACCGCCACTGAGCCGTATTGGAATCCTGGGATCCAGCCTAAGCAATTTTGATGATTTGAACCACAAAACAATACACAAAAATACTGAAACCAGCGTTCTTCAAACAAATACACAAATTATGAAAATATTTTATGTAATTCACAGATCTAAAAAATTATTTTCATTGGAAGGTTGTAGCTTTTCTAAATGTGATTGAGGCCACCCAACATCCATGCTACATTCAGTTTGATGCATTTGCGATGCTCCCACAAATCAAAATGAGGACACCAACTTAATTTGTAGCCTCCAATTTAAGATTCGTTCAGATTTACAGAACGTTTTAAAAGATTTTAATTTACACTTTGCTTTTTTATGTACACCTTATTAATCTGTTAATATTATTTCATTTTCTAAGCAGTTGAGGATGCCGAGTAGGTTTCACAGACCCCCAGGCTTTCCAGGACCACAGGTTAAGAACCATATTTTAGTCACTGTTTAGTGTTTTTATCAATACTGCATTTTTCAGCTAACACATTATATCAAGCCATGCCTGGCTGATGTTACACCCCTGCATCCTCTGGAACCTGGGGGAAAGAGGTGTCATGTAAGAGTGAAGTAAAAACTTCAGCAAACCGTGATCACGTTATATTAACCTCAGGTAAAATTGACCTATTAGGACATCTTCCATAAATGTGGCACACACTGTCTTTGTTTCTTTGGCCTAGCCCAGGATACACCATCCAGTGTAGGTATTCCAAGTGTGACCACTTCAGAAATAGGTTTGTGTTCTGGAATAAGCACTTTGTAAATGTTCAGGATTTAAGACCATTTCTACATTGATCAAAAAGCCGTAATTTCTAATATGTATCTCTTTGCATGGTGGTTACATTGTTTTGTTCTAATTGCAATTAACTGTCACTCAAACAGCAGACCTGCCAACTAAAATGAAAATGTCACCATTTGAGGAGGGGGTGGGGTCTTGGAGGGAGTGGGGCCTCTGCCGAAAATTACATACAGGTCCTTTTTTCCCCCCCCCAACCCCACTCCTCTAAAAAAAAGAACAAAAGATTCTTGAGACTGGTGAGGATGTCCTGGGGTGTTTTCCCACTCCTTAGTGGATGTCGGTAATTCAAAGCCTGCAAAAACTTTCTGGAAATCCACTGTTTACTGTGGTTTTCAGCTCATTTTCCCTGCCACTGTGTGATATTGGCTCCTCACCAGGTGACCGTGTGAAGGGTGTCAATATCGTGTGTCAGTCACACTGCGGCACCCAGTGAGTTGGCAGGTCTGAAACAGTCACCCATGAATCACCATAATGACACATATGTACACTTTGAATATAGAAATGTCACACATAAGCAAACTGAAAACTTGGCAGCTATATCGTTGCATCACTAACAAGTACGAACAATGACTCACCACTGCTCTTCGCCCAGACGGATTTTACCCAGAAGCCATTGGGTTCACTTTCTGGTTAATTCATTTCACCCTGGAGTGTTCCCTTTCTTAGGTTGAAAACCACTGGGGGAAAAGGCAACCTCGGCTGACACCCCTTGAGAGGTGGCTGGAAGAAGAGGGTGCATGGAAGGGTGGAATGGGTTTGACTAGTCTCCACCAATCAGCGTTCTGCTTTTGGGCAGCGCGTGTCCGACCTCCTTATCAGCAGTGCTGACAACAGATTGACTTTGCATGATGTGTCGACTAGCAAACTTCAAGAGCAAGTTATCTGCTGGGAGAGGAAAGCAGCAGACTGCAGATAGCAGTTTGCTTTCCTTGGAGCTGGTTGGTGGGGCCTGGCCTTTGCATGATTCAGAATTGCAGGCTGGATCCTGCCAGGTGGCGCTGCTGAATGGGGTGGATGGAAATACAGATGTGCATACACGCTGTCCCTATGACTGAAAGCATCCTGTCTGTGTTCCCCAGTGTGGCATGACTCACATCCTGGGATTTGATGCTCACCGTAGGGTGGTTCTCAGACTGCGTTAGTTAGAATCCAGGCGGCCAAAGGGACCAGGTCCAAGGTGAGCTTGAGTCTGTGAAGAGATGTCTAGAGATGATCTTATCGCTTCCCTGTTTCCTTCCCAAACATGTATCCTATGACCAGGGTCACTGGAATTACGAGGCAGGGGAGGGCCAAATTAAGCGACAGAGTTGAGTAAATTATGCGGCAAGAAAAAACAAATTATACAATGGAATGCCGCACTTTTTTTTTACAGTATTACTTCATTATTTTGTACTTTTTAGGTGCACCTCATCAGTACCAATTTAACACCCAAATATAGCAATAAGCAACAGAAAGGTGACCAGTCAACCTTTGGAAAAAGCCTTCCGCTGCACGGCAACACGTGTTGCTGCTTTTTTAGTAACGTTTGACCAGTTTGAGCTAGAAACACATATTTCTTTGTTAAAATCTGCAGATTATGCAGCAGAAGCTGGATTATGTGGTAAATGCGGCAAATGTAAAAATTATGCCAACTATGCAAAAATCGCAGCAGTCACACAATCGCATAATTCCAGTGGCCCTGCTTATGGCCCTGAAACGAAGGGGACTTGATCAACACGTTTCTGTCAAAGAAAGGTCATGCATTGGAGGTCTTCACCTTTATGTGTCACTCCGCTTTATCGACAATTGGTGACATTTGAAGCTACCCAGTTAATTGAAAATTCATTAGTGAGGTCAACCTGAGCTTATAATACCAGGCTGGTAAGGGGCGGAATAAAAAAAAGTGTAAATCTACGGCTTAGTCTTACACCTACGAATTTCATAGGTTTACTCTTTTTTTTAAACTTAGAAATGCACAAAGAATACAGTTGAAAAGATTAAATTAGATTTTTCTAGCATTGCATCCATTTCTCCTAAAGCAACTTCTGTGGCTTGTCAGCAGGTTCGGTTTAGTGAAAATGTGCAATCACATTACTGTTACCTCCATTTTTTTCTCCACCTGGGAAATATTTGACCACAGGGTAAAATCCCTTCCCCATAACAGTGGTCTTCCAAAATGTTCATGTGGACCTACTACTTGTGTGCCAACCAAATGACATAGCAATATTTTTTAATAATTACAGTGTACATTTTAAATATTGAGAGATAGTTAATGCATTGTAGTGGGGCTTAAGGGCTTTTCCACAAATAAAGGAGCTGAACACTGATATTCAGTAATGCTTTTCAATTTCTCCAGTGCTTAATTTGAGCCGGTGTCTGCCAGGCTCAGAATCGGGGTTCCCTTTGGAGGTCTGAGAATTAAGTTACTTGCAGGTAGTGACAATGGTGCACAGACTGGCTGTTTACATAAAGCACGTTTTGCTGTTTGTAGATATTTGCATTCAAATACTGGTCTTTGAGTCCATCAGGCAGGCAGCAGGGTGGGTGTATCCTTTTTTGTGTTGTTGGCATTACAATGAAGAAAATCTTAGCTACTTTTGGTATGTGAATATACAGCAGCGTCAAATGAGGGGCTAAACTGCTTTCTTGGCCACAGTTCCACATGTGGCTGATTTTGTGCCCAGAAGCCGGAGAACTGTAGCACCTGCCAGCCGCCCATTGGCTGATTTCATTTGTGGAGGGCAAGCATCCCAACAGCAACTCACTACGTCAGAGTTCCAGGATGATCACGCCTCTGCTCCATTACTGATGGTCAAACCTCGACTGATCATTATCGCAAGCAGTGATTTGTTCTTCGTTCTCGTGGTCCAACTAGATGGGCCATCAGGGGCTGTCACAAGAATGCGGCAAGACGAAGGTTGCATTCCATGGTCAAGCAAACTTGAGCAACTCACCGAGAATCCTTCGCTAGTAATGCCACCCAAAGCCCTGATTACCGTGTCCTACAGGAGAAGGACACACACCTGCTCTCTGGAGTCCAACTACCAGTAAATTACCACAGATCCGCCCAAGGGTCAGCATGATCGCTGTAAAGGTTGCGTGTTCAAGTAGGTCAATAACACTTCAAGTATATGATGTGTGTTACCTAAACTATATCACGATTAGAAGCACAGATCTCAATCAGTTTCTTGTATTGTGTTGTCACATTTAAATAGCACTTTATACGTCAGATGATGCAGTGAAGTGGTAAGAGTTGCAGAAGGACCTGGGTGCCCTTTCTGAGTGTATAATTGGATAGTGTTATATGTAGAATATTCTATGGCAAAGATGTTGGCTGGACTGAAGAAGGGTCAGAGACATGCTCCAAGCATGGTGCAGTTGATCCTGCAGTGCTTACACCTGCAGTGTTGCATAGAGTGTGACAACTTAAATAGTACTTAATTTGTCTAGCTCGTATTCTGGTTAATTGCATACTGAAAATATGTATTTTCCTAAAGCATCCCTCTGTTTCTGTGCTCTCTAATAACAAGTGCTAATGTTATCCAGCTCAGACAGTGGTCCAGTGTGGAAGGTGTCCTAGTGCTAGTGGGTGGCTATTCATGGGTTTGGGAGTAGTGTGGTGCCACACTCCGAGCAGAAGACATGAGAACTACAGTAGTGTGAGCAAGAGGTCAGCCACAGTGACACTTCTAGACACTATTTCAGTTTATTAAAGAAGTCACTGACCTGAGTCCTGAGGATCTCAGGACCATAGATAGTTGGATGATCCACACTTCCTACCCTCACAAGGTACAAGCACCAGTTCTAAAAACTCAGTGTATGCGTCTTCCTGAAAGGATGGAAACGGAAAAAGAGGAGCGATGGTGGGACTAATCTGAGGATCTGTAATCTCTTCAAAGACTATCTCCTACTCTATCAAATAAATCTCACATAGCTCCCCTGCCCTATCCCTTGGTCTTCATTGCAGGTTTTATGCCCATTCTAATTTCCTTCTAAATGACCGCATTATTTGCCTGGGCTGTGGTTGGTGGAATTTGGGTCACTGTTATTTAATCTCCCTACAAAAACACAGAGAAGATTCTAGTAATGACCCTATTAGCTTCTGCCTAGGCAATGTTAGAAAAATGTATGCACTTAGTACCTACTAACACTTTTGCCTTGAACCGAAGGCATAAATACCACAAAAACACAAAGGGAGAACAAGGAGGATTGGGAGCCTGGGGAGTGTGGCCTCCTACCATGTTTTTGCAGAAACATGCTGACCTCTCTGTGTGGGTTTCAGTAACAACTGTATCTTTCATTTTTATTCTCTACCACTGAAGATCATTATAAAGCTCAGGTTTCCACCAAAAGGTAGTTTTAATTCCCTTGTTTTTCCTTCTATTACATTTTTCTTAAAATATGACCCCTACACCCATCGTCATAGGAGATCCCATCTGCTTTGTGACTGAAAGCACCTCAAGAGCTCCTCTGTACGAGGGTGGTAGCCCACACCAACACCCGCTCATAGTGTCGATGTGAGGAGGAGTGTTCTCAAAGAAACATGCCATGTCAGGGTGGGTGAGGGCTTCTGTCCTTTAGAAGCAACATGTTAGGTTTCCCTACTCATAACACTCGGTAGCTACCCTTACCAGCCGGGAGTATTCTGTATGGTTACGGCTTACATACCACTTCACTGATATACTCCTTTCCACCGTACCTCGCACAGAGAGCGTAGTTTTACGTGGAAACTCAGTACAATCTGTGAGCTCAGAGACCACTGAGGTACAAATTGGGCAACTGGAGGATAAACAGAACAGCACTGGGACATGAGGGGAAAAAATGTGAGTAAAGCAGCGGAGGGGTAGCAGTAGCATTACTCATGCACAGCTTCCAGCTCTGTACAATCTGCGAGCTCAAAGACCACTAGGGATTAAACGGGGCAACTGGAGAACAACCAGGGCAACACTCAGACATGAAGGGGCAAATGTGAGTAAAGCAGCGGAAGGGGTAACAGTAGCATTACTCATGCGCAGCTTCCAGGCGACTCCATGTCATGTGTGACAACCTGTGCTGCCTTTTTAGGCAGCAGCATGTTGTATTCCGAGAATGCAGGAAACACAGTGAATCTGAAGGTGTCACACATGGCATGAGGCAACCTGGCAGCCATGATCATGACGCACCTGCCTGGCCATTGAACCAGAATTGTAAAGCCATCCAATAGGGTGGGTTTCTTGTTATACATTTCTGGGAAACAACCTTTACAACGCAACCATTACATCGCACTACACTTACAACACAGGCATTACATCGCAACATCCTTTACAACGCATGACACTACAACGCAGCCATAACTATGCATACCATTACAACGCATGACACTACATCACATGTCACTACAATGCAGGCATTACAATGCATACCATTGGAGTTAGAACAGTAATTTTTAACCCCGACACTATCCAACACTTACCCTACTGCTGCACCCCTGGAGTTAGAATAGTAATTTTTACCCCCTACACTATCCAACACTTACCCTACTGTTGCACCCCCTGGAGTTAGAATAGTAATTTTTACCCCTACACTATCCAATACTTACCGTATATGCAATGTAATGGTATGCGTTGTAATGGTATGCGTTGTAAAGGTAGTATGCGATGTAATCGAATGCGTTGTAAAGGTAGTTTTTTAAAATGCGATGTAGTGTCATGCGATGTAATGGAATGTGTTGTAGTGGATGTTGCGATGTAAAAACTGCGTTGTAAGTGCATGCGTTGTAAATGTATGTGTTGCAATGTCATACATTCTCATGTTTAACAGGCATAGTTCTTTGGATCCATTGAGGTCTGCTGTGTTCTTGATATTGCAATGTGTAGGACTTTTTAGGTCTGGATGCACTCACATTTTCAATCAAATTTGTTTATTAAAAAAAAAAACTCCCATAGAGAAGCCATCTGTGTCCCTGTCCTCTCCCTTACTTATCGTCCTAGGGTACTCAGCCTATCATCCTTTCAAGGTCGGTAATGTGGATTTGGAATCAGTGACGAGCATTACTTAAAGAACATCCCATTTGTTCGCAAGTCTGCCGTAGGAAGCACTAAATAAAAACCTGATTATTATTCATAGAGAGCATCACTCCAAGCACTGAATTGGCAACTGCTTATCACATTTGAAAAGTCAAGAACTGGATGAAAAACACCATTATTAGTGCAGCAGATGCCGTGGCACAAGCGCCTAGGCGTGTTAGGGCTGCAGTGTGCCCCATTTATGGTTGTCTTTCACTGCATGATTGCAAGAGCTGTTCGTTGCATGTATTGAGCCCATAGCATTCCTCCTATGCCAATAAAGAAATGAGGGGCATATTACCAAC
Source organism: Lissotriton helveticus (assembly GCF_964261635.1). Classification (NCBI taxonomy): domain Eukaryota; kingdom Metazoa; phylum Chordata; class Amphibia; order Caudata; family Salamandridae; genus Lissotriton; species Lissotriton helveticus. The sequence continues at coordinate 177,005,577 of NC_136071.1, read as the reverse complement.
GATTAGTGATATTTATCGCTAACGAGGCTTAGCAATGAATTTTTTAACGCTAAGTATTGCCGGAAATTATCGCAGAGATAACTTGCTATTAGCAAGGTTTATCTCAGAAGTGATAAAAATCCTCGCGCTAACTGCCAAATGAGAGATTATTGCTGGAAAACCAACGATAATCTCTCGAAGTTTGGCGTTAGCTTGATAATAGGGGCTCACAAACTTAGCCATGATATCCACCTTCCATAGGATATCATGGCTAAGTCAGGAAAATACCAGGTGTAAAAAAAGCAGCGCTAACCGCGGTTAGCGCTGCTTTTTTTTATCACTAACCGGGTTAGCGAAATCCTTGATAATAGGAGAAATGTCGCTTAACAACATTTCTCCTATTATTTTTCTCTGGAACGCCCCCTTTGCATCTCATTAGAGATGCAAGGGGAAGCGTAGAGAAAAAGGGTGCTAACATGCAAATTTGCGTGTTAGCATCCTGTTGCTGATAGGGAGATAATTTTTATCTCCGCTTTCTTGGCTTTTAAAGCCAAAAAAGTGGAGATAAATCACTTGATAATATGCCCCTGAGTCCTCATGAAATCTGTACAGTGGCAGCCTCTCAAGGGCCTGTAATACACAAGTGGTTAATGGCCCTAGGAAGATGGTAGGTCAAATTAAAATGCAGATGCTTATATATACCTAGTCCAAGATTTGCTACCACATTGCAACAGGTTTGCGTGACTGTTGTAATGTAAACCAGGTGCAAAGTGTTGCAGTGGTATTAACTTTCCAACACTATTCAGGATTTGCATGACAAAGTTGACCAAAGTAACACAAATTAGCACTATGCAGTTCTTTTGTGTCTAGGAGAAGCTCCATTGGTGGTACATGGGTGTTCCCATCCAGCCCCCATGGGTTTTGATGCAAATCCCTATCTACTAACATCAATAGACATGGATTTGCACCGAAAACTCGCACCTTCTCGTGGCAGGAGTAACTGAGGAGCAAGTTTCACAGCTTTCCACTTTTTTTTTTTACCTTTGCTTCACTGTAAAGCACACAAACAAATTGGGAAAAAGTAATAAATCATAGTTTCTGTACTGGAAGGGTCCCCTTCCTCTATGAACCTATACTTGATAGAACGCACACAACCTTCACTATGGTGCAAGGGTGTGTGCGTTGGCTCATGACAGCCTAAAGTTCGCCTGCGCAGGAAGATGGGAAAACTGTGCCGTATCGTAGTATATTTTGCACTGTTCTGCCCTCTCCAGTTCACACAATGCAGTGAAGCAACTTTGGTTTCTGCACTTCATAAAAAGTTAGTAAATCTGCTCCCTACTTACTGGTCATGTGACATTTTTAGCTCTAAAAATTGTGCGCATGTTCGTCATCATCAGACTTTGAGAGGGAGCAAGAGAGAGAACGATAGAATAGGGAGAAAGGAGGAGCAAGTGACTGGTAGGGAACAGTGATAAAGGGGGAAAGAAGTGATGAAAAAGAACCTGCAAGAGTGAAATGAAGAGACCGGAAGTGGAGGGTGATGGAAGAGAGGCAGATGAGGTGGAATCAAGACTAGGTAGCCTTGGTGTTCAGCAGCGCCAGCTGGGGGATCCTAAGACAGACTGTGGGACCCTGGCACCATCTTTTTATTTTTTGTTTTTATACAAACTAAGCTCTGCCAGTCCCTATTGCATCCAAGCATGTAGATGTCAGGCGTGCACCTGGTGCAGTAGCGCCATGGCCAAATGAGTGTGGGATCCAGTTTAGCCTGCACCAGCTGCATGTTCATTATCAGGCCATCTGCCCTGTTTTGTTTTTGTAAAATGCCCACCTGGGGAATGGTGGTGGTCAAGTCTTTCAGTTTGCATTTAACCTGTGCAATTAGGTCTGTATATCTATCTATCTATCTATCTGTCTGTCTGTCTGTCTGTCTGTCTGTCTGTCTGTCTGTCTGTCTGTCTGGCTGGCTGGCTGTCTGTCTATCTGTATGTCTGTCTGTCTGTCTGTCTATCTATCTATCTATCTATCTATCTATCTATCTATCTATCTATCTATCTATCTATCTATCTATCTATCTATCTATCTATCTATGTGTCTGTCTGTCTGCCTGCCTGCCTGCCTGCCTGCCGATCTATCCATCTATCCATCCATCTGTCTGTACCTCTGGTCCTCTCTCTGTACCTCTCTGTCTCTGTTCCTCTCTCTGTTCATCACCTTTTGTCTTTCCCCCTCTATGTCCCCATCTCTCAGTTCCAGGCCCAATAGTGCCTGCAGCATCTCTGTCCCTCTCTCTGCCACCGCCTCGCTCTCTCTCTCTCTCTCTGTTATGCGTCTCACCTTCTTGCTCTCTGCCTTGCTCCCCCTGCTCCTTCGATTTATGAAAGTGCTTTAAATCACACCTATGTGCATTAAATCACAACTACCCCAGGGCGTCTGTGGGAACATAGGGCGTTCTGGACACAATCTGACCGCGCATCTGCAGAGACCGCAGCCTCGGCCTTTTGCTTCACCCAGTGTCGTAGTGTGGAACGGGGCCACAGGGGCGGTTGCCCCGGGTGCAGCATTCTTAGTGGCGCAGGGGCACTCTTAAAGGCGCAACATTTAAAAAGAAAAGTGGAAGGATACTTGCTTTGACCCGAGCACTGGCAACCCACGCTTCGCCACTGGCTTCATCGTACAATATGGCTGCTGTTTTGATGACACAATGCCAGGGAGTGGGTCCAGGGATATTGGTTAGGGTCTGGTTGTGAGTACATCTCGAGGTGTTATCCGCCTGAAGGGGACGGGCATCTTGGCCCTGGGACTCTGGTGGGACTGAGAGAAGCGAAGCTGGGCGCTTGTGTTACTATCGGGGTATGGTAAGCTCAGTTTGGGTGTATCTTTGCATAAATAGCAATCTGAGAGGTGGAGCCACCCGGAGGAGGCTGGAAGCTCAGACTAGTCACTGTCAGGGGATGGGAAGCTTGAAGCTGGTGCATTGAGTTGAAGGGAGCTCAACGCTGGCGTCACTTTCAGGAACTGGAGCTTCTGCTATGGAATCAGTGCGACTGGCTACAGTCTCGGGGATGTATCAATCAATCAATCAGACTTTTGTAGAGCGCACTACTCACCCGGGAGGGTCTCAAGGCGCTGAGGGTGTGGGGCGGTGCAGCTACTGCTCGAACAGCCAGGTCTTGAGAAGTCTCCTGAAGGTCAGCAGGTCCTGGGTCTGTCGCAGCTGTATGGGGAGGGTGCTCCATGTCTTGGCGGCCAGGTAGGCGAAGGATCTGCCGCCGGAGGAGGTCCTGTGGGTGCGTGGGACGGTGGCGAGGGCGAGGTCGGCGGAGCAAAGCTGGCGGTTCGGGTGTAGAGTGTGAGATGTGAGAACGTGCAAAGCTGGGTGACTCGTGAGAAGAGAACCTTGGTACTAGTAACATGGCGAAGGGACTCTTAACATGGGCCTCACTCTGCGTAGACGAGAACCCTGGCTTAGAGGTGTTATGAGGAGCAGGGCCAGACTGGGAATTTAAACAGCCCTGGCAAAAATGATCAATTCCGCCCCCATCTGCAAAAGTGCTCATGCGCGGTAGAACCAGAGCAACTCTTTCAAAATGCGGCCGGGATCGTGTAATATGCACCACCACTCCTGGAGGCTCAGATCAGCTTGCAAGTGTCAAAACTGGCCTCCTGGGGCTTCAGCCACGGATTGCCCACTTGCCCGGCTGGCCAGTCCGGGCATGATGAGAAGGCGCTCTTGTTCATGGGGTAACTGTGAAGAGAAGAGATGGGCAGTGGGGTGCTGATGATACTAAAAGTGGAATTGGGATGTGAGGGCCTGACAGGAAGGGTGGAACTCTCCAGTGTTAAAAGACTGAAGGTTTATTGCTCTTGGTACATAGATTCACAGAGCACATTTCAATAAGGGATGGATAATGGCAGACACATGAAATTGCAGATCACTCAAAGTTGTCATGCCTATGTGCGACTAAGCTCATCCAGCCCACGTTTTTGGTTTTACAGTCTGGGAATCGTATCCATGCAATATGAAGGGACAAAAAGGGCTACAAATCCCAGAATGCACAGCAAAACCCTGAACAGGGTGAGTTATGCATGGATCTGAGTAACTCAAGAACTCAGAAACTTGCTTCTGCATTAGCTAGGTCCTTTGTGGGGATCTTTTGAGCATGTTGAACTGTTATTGAATCCTAAACACTCGTGGGCTGTCACAGCTGCAAATAAATCATACAGTGACCCTGTTGTAGCCCTTTGTTGTGTAGGGCCTGAGACTCAGTTTCAGTCATTGAAAGGGAAGTAAACATAAGGGATAGTAGAACTGGAGAAGTACTAGAGAATGGAAAAATAATGAACAAGCACTGGCGTTGCCAATAGGTTTCGCATTTGGAAAGTTGGAGCTATGGTTTTGTAAATGACATTTTATATTTATATATTGTTATTGACAATGCCAATAACGATATATAAATAAAAAATTTCATTTACAAAACCAATTGCTCCAACTTTCCAAATGCGAAACCTATTGGCAACGCCAGGACGACACCGACAACGTCTATTACACAAAGTTCATAAATGTCACTGAAATATCTTTGCTTAAGTAGTATTATGGCCGGAAATAATCCCACAGTGACCTGTTTCAATAAAAAAGTTTGGATTCTGTGACAGAAATGCAATTAAAGTACTGTTATAGTTTCATACCTGAAATCCAATACCGTTATGTGTTCATTATTAGCTGTATAAGCATAATTCCCCCGGTGTGCTGTATGTGGCGGACAGCTCACTGCTTCCACTCACACGCACTTAGTGTTACTGATGCACAAACCAACGGCGAACAAGCACTGTCAACTGACACACATGGTCAACTTGCATCCATCGAAACACAGACATGTTAAGTGATACAAACACAATACCAGGTGAGATACAAACGGCATACTCTGACACACACAGTCCCCCTACTCACACTCCACGCTCACTGAACCACAGATAGCAACTCGTAGACATACCAAGAGATTCAAACAAACAGTACCTAGTGACACACACACACACACATCTACTCACAGACACATCAAGTGAGTGATACAAACACACAGTACCTAGTGACACACACACACAGACGTCTACTCACAGACACATCCAGTGATACAAACACACGGTAACTAGTGACACAAACACAGACACCTACACAGACACACCAAGTGATACAAACACAATGTACCTATTGACACATACACACACACAGACGTCTACTCACAGACACATCCAGTGAGACAAACACACAATACCCAGTGACACACAAACACAGACATCTACTCACAGACTCACCAAGTGAGTGATACAAACACACAGCACCTGTTAAGACACAAATAGCAAGCACTGGCACACAGACTACACTACCTCATACTGACACAGTCGGCGCCTACTAGACACCATCTACTCTCAGCCACATCTAACGGTGCGAACGCTGAGTCTGGTGACCCCCGAGACCTCTGCTGACAAGGACACACGTGCACTGACGAACACAACCCTCAATACACGCATGTGGCGGTGTTGTGTCGAAGAATTGTGTCGACTCGGTCGTTGTGATGCATTAGTTCATGAACACAGTGTATATCAGTAGACGTGTAATATAGCGCGTCGTGCCGCTGCTCGGCGGTGCTGCTGCTAGGCGCTGCACGGGGTGCTCAGGGTCACAGCGGCACGCGGGCTCGTCAGCCTGTACCCTGGGGGTGTTGCACGAGTGCGTGTGCATAAGAAGAGCGTGTGTGTGTGTGCGTGAGAGAGATGCGTGGGTTCGCGGTGACCCCTGGCGGAGCCTGCAGGCTGCAGTTCGTCTCCCCTGCCCCGGGACCCGCACCGACTAATGCCCCCCATCTATACACCTTTGCCGCCCCCTCCCCGGGCACCTTGTCATGATGCACACATAATGCGAGCCGTTGTTAACGTCACAGATGACATCTTCGTGTCACCCTTGTCTGTTAGGGGTTTTCCAAAGCGCTAAGAAGTGGCCTTGAGGTGTTAGGTGTATATTAACCAAAAAAGACACTTATGGGCGCATAAACTTCTGCGCCCATAGGGGGGAGAGCTCAGAAGTGTCCGGGCCACCCTGCAGTGGTGTCTGTCTGTCTGTCGGGCGTAGGGGGTGAACATGCTCAGACCGCCACCCTGCCCGCCCCAGCCCCGCATGCGTTCTTCTGGCGTCGGGGGTCTTACTCAAAGTCGCCGTTTCTGCTCCGTATGTTATAAAAGTTCAAAAGGGAAAAACAAATATATGTCCACTGAATCTTAAGAAATGATTGTGGAAGCCTTGTAAATACGACCCGTCAGCTCGACCGAACCGAGAGCTCATACATAACACAAATAAAACACTCAAGGTGCACGTCAGTAATGGAAACGATACAACTTAGAAAACGGCGACAAAGTTAAGAGGAGAATGGAGGGGGAGGCAAGACCGAGGCAAGGAGTGTGGCAAATGGCCGGAGGGAAGCCGGATGGGGGCGGGAGAGCCTGGTGGGGGGGCGGGAATGCGAGCGAGGGGAGCAGGCGGATTACGGAGATGCGCGTCGGGCGTAGGGGGTGAACATGCTCAGACCGCCACCCTGCCCGCCCCAGCCCCGCATGCATTCTTCTGGCGTTGGGGGTCTTACTCAAAGCCGCCGTTTCTGCTCCGTATGTTATAAAAGTTCGAAAGGGAAAAACAAATATATGTCCACTGAATCTTAAGAAATGATTGTGGAAGCCTTGTAAATACGACCCGTCAGCTCGACCGAACCGAGAGCTCATACATAACACAAATAAAACACTCAAGGTGCACGTCAGTAATGGAAACGATACAACTTCGAAAACGGCGACAAAGTTAAGAGGAGAATGGAGGGGGAGGCAAGACAGAGGCAAGGAGTGTGGCAAATGGCCGGAGGGAAGCCGGATGGGGGCGGGAGAGCCTGGTGGGGGGGCGGGAATGCGAGCGAGGGGAGCAGGCGGATTACGGAGATGCGCGTGCTTGTGTGGTCACGTGACCCGCTTTTGTGGCCATGTGACCTCACATGCACTGGGAAGAAACCGCAGTGGTTTCACGAGTCGATTGAGCCCTTGAATGTTCGCCTATTACATTCGCAAGCGAATGATAATAGGCGAAACCTAAAAAGGGTGAGAGATGCAGGGAGTGAGGAAAAGAGGCAGGGAGAGAAACACAGGAAACTATAGATTTGGTGAGAGAATGTGGCCTAACAGCTAGAGCAGTCGACTTCGGAGCTGGGGAACTGGGTTAGAGTCTCGGCATGTACGCTCAACATCCTGTGATTCTGGGCAAATCACTTATTCTCTCCGTGCCTAACAAAAACTAATGTGTCCGTCTGTAACACAAATGTTGCTCATGTAAAGCGTTCTGATACCTTTGGGGCTAGTTCGCATTATATAAAAGAAAAAAAGAGTAAATATAAAATGATAGGACTGAATAGAGGGCTGTTGGGAGAATGGAGAGATACATGGGAGGGTTAAGAGCAAATCAAAAAGGGTGGAGAGATACTGGAGACAAAGAAACAGAGCAGAGCTTAGAAAAGGGGAGAATGGTAAAATAGAAAGAAGAGCAAATGGAAGGATGTCGAGAAATGGATGGGGTTAGGAAAAGACAGGAGGGTGGAAAGGTAGAAGGGAGAATAGAGAGGCACAGGGAGAGATGGAAAAGAGTGAGAGAGGGGGTGGAGTGGAGAAATACAGGATAAAATGCAGAGGTAAGAGTGGAGCAAAACAGAATATAAAAATAGGACAACAGTATAAGGGAGAGAAAAGTGGAAAGGTGTGGGGAAGTGGAGGCGGATGACAGCTAGAAAGTAAAAGTATACAAATGGAGCAAGAAGTGGAGGGGCGTTGTGATATACATGGAAAGATGAAGAGATACAGGGAGGCTGATTAGAGAGGAGCAAGAACCTAAATACATAAGGGCAGAGTGAAAGGTAGACCCTAACTAGAAGAGAATGTTGCAAACTAGAAGCTAGTGAAGAGAGGGGAAGGAAAAAAGGTGAGTAAAAAGGACTCGAGTTTCGAAAGAGTGAGTAAGGGAGGGACAGGAGTAAATACAGTGGAGAATTAAAACACCAGTGGCGAACAGAGTAGAGGCAATTGGCGAGATACAGGTGGGTGGGTGTTTGGGGAGAGTGAAATGTCTGGGGGGGGACAAGAGAGAGGAAAGGATGTAAGGCTCGGGAGAGATAATGGGGTGAATGGAAACATCAATCACGAAATGAGGGGTGAGGGAAAGAGTGAATGCTGGAAAAAGCATAATACGACGGAAAAGCAAGAGAAGAGTGAGCTAAGGAGGTAGTGATAAGGGGATTAAATGGTAGATGAAAGCGGGGACATAGATATCACTAGTGCAACAGTTTCAGTGGCACCAGGGTGTGATGGCCCACAGCATCCCAATTATGGCTGGGTTTTTTTACACCTACAAAGGGCAAAGGTCGGCCCATTTACTTTGCTTCCGTTACGACCCATGGCTCTACTGTTTTGCCACTTCTTGTACCCCTTGCAAAATCTATAATAAAAAAATTACGTAACAAGTAGCGCGAAAACAATAGTGTTTTGCTAGTGTAGAATGTATTTTTAGCAGTGTAGGTCTCCGTTTACGTCTCAATTCTGCCACCTAGTGGTAAAAAGTGGAAGTCCCTACAAGCAATAGGCAGGGTGGAGATGCGAGGGCTATAAGAAGGGGTGGAAAAAACCAACCAAGTCTCGTTAACATGTAAATGGTATTTTAAAGACCTGTGAGGTACTCGGGTGCGGCTGCAATAAGACGGACGCCAGACCAGACATCCCACAGCAGCTCAAACACTGTGTGTGCCCAGGAAGCTGTCTCAGCCCGGGCTGACACTCACGAGGGGAAGACTGAAGCCCCTGAGTCCTATGGGCGTTGCGCGCCTGCTCGAGAACAACTACTCGTGACAGTGCCGGTTGTGGGTAGGGGAGATTTAGTCTAACGGTAGGAGGTGCCAACTTTAGTAACAGAACTGGGGACAAAGGTTCGAGTCCTAGCATTGCCTGAACCTCCTGTGATTCTAGGCAAATCGCCTAATCTAGCCGTGTCTTAAAAGTAAAAGAAATCGTACCTTGTGTAGTTTAACCTGGTGCTCTTTGAAAGGCATCTAATACCCTTGGACTAGGTTTATGTAAAAATTTTTTTTTTTTTAAAGTTTTATATAGCGCTAGCTTGACCCGTAGGTATCAGAGCACTTTACATACACACTGTAAAAACTGAAGGAAATTGCATTACATAGGAGGAAGGAAGTAAGGAAGTAAAACAGAGATAAACAAAAAACAACAGGAAAAATAGGTAAACAGTGCACGGGAGGGAGAGAAAACAAACGAAGATGGCTTACACAGTCCGGTCACCAACTATCCTTGAATGTCAAGAGAGAGAGGAGTCAACTCGGATATTGAAGACTAGGTTAGTTGATGTTGGTCAGGAAAGTATTTGTCAAGGAGATGGAGTTTCAGGTCCCTTTTGAAACAGGAGAAGGAAGGGTTGCATCTGAGGACTCTAGGGAGAGCGTACCACATCCTGGGAGCGTTGCCAGAAAGGAAAACGAAACGAAAAATGCGTTTGCCGCATCCACTCTAGTCTTGGGCAGCGTACTATGTGACATGAACAGCAGGAACCTCAAGTAGACAATGTCCCACCTGAAGCTCAGGCAGGATACTGGGGTACCAACTCTAGAACACCCATAACTCGGATATGAGTCTCAGCCAAAAATGCAGCTGTATGGCAACCCTTTGAGAATCCAACGATCCATTCAAGTCGTCAACTAATAACTAGAACATGTGAACACAGTGACTGTCAAATGGTAGAAATAACCACTCGCCGTTATTATTATTATTTTGTTGTTGTTGAAGTTTTATACAGCACGAACTCGACCCAAAGGTATTGGAGCACTTTACACGAGCACCAGTTACATTACACAATGGCACATTTATTATTTTTTAGGCATAGGGAGATTGAGGGCCTCATTTATGAAAAGTGGCGAATCGCTGGATGAAAATAGCGATACAAGTGCCGTATTTACACTATGGCACGCCATGTTGCAAGGATTAAACTGATATGTCAGGAATCCTGGCATATCTGTTGGCACAGTAGTGAGGCATTGCTGGGGCATGTCAGAAACAGGCGCAACTCCAGCAATGTGTCAATACACATGGGCAAGTCCCATGTGAAAGGCCCTGCATCAGTCCTTATGCCTGCTTGAAGCAGGCTTTGGATTTGAATCAGTGAAGCCGTAGAAGGGGCACCATGAAATCTTATAGATTTCACTGCGTTACTTATACAAGCCTTTTATACCGGGGAACACCTACCCTGCATACATTATACCTGACACAGGTATAATGTACCGCAAGACTTTACAAACTGATGCATCTACTTAGATGCGTCACTGTGTAAATAGGGTGCAGTGTGGCACATTGATTATGCCGCTGCAGTGTCACAAAAAAGTGACACAACGGTGGCGTAAGTCCTTCAAATATTACGGCCTGAGTGTTTTGCCCACAGTCACAAGATGTGGAGTCGAAGCTAAGACTGGAACCTGGTTCTCCAGTTCCAAAGTCCCCAGCTCTGGCCATTACACTACATCTTGTCCTCTCCTGTTACGATCCCAAGTAGCGCTGTTTCAGAAGGATGATTGCCTCCAGTCCTGAGCCCAATCAGGGGCGTAGTGGAGGCACCCGCCGCCCACGAGGAGTGTGGGTGCCCCCAAGATTCCCTGATCAGGAAGGGCCCCCTCAACCCTAAAGCCATGCTATTTGATGCCTGCTTGCAAAGCCACGGAATGACAGTTAAATGCTAGGAAAAGTCACTCTGCTCTCCTGAGCCGAAAGAAAAAGAACTTACACACTGTTGTATATCGCTGGCAGTCAGAGGCGCAGCGAAAATACACCCTATGTCTCTGATTGTCCATGGTAGGGGTGTTACGCAGGCCCCTGCAGGCCGGGTGACGCAGGGGAGCCCTAAACCTTTCGAAGACCAATTTGTACGATTTGAGAGAATTTTGGGCCCCTCATCACATCCGGCAGGGGGGCCCCTCATTTCACATTACACCACTGAGCCAAGTGACTGGAAACCTGGTGCCATGAATGCAACCATTGAGTCATATGGCAACCAGGCGGGACATTACGGCCTATGATCTGTGGCAACCTCCGACACATCACGAACTCCACACTTTATGTTCGTATTCCACCATAAATAAATTAATTCAGGTGTATTGGCCAGCTTTCATCTGGCCACGATACCTATTTTATATCAAGACAAATCTAAGAGAAAGGCTTTGTAAGACCTCAACCACGGCCGAGCTGGGGAAGCAAAATTAGCCCTGGCAAGAATGCTCAAACCTGTCCCTCTACCTCTGTCTCCTCACACAACCTGTCTCTTTCCATCCATCCATCCATCCTATCTCTACCCTTTCCTCTTCTCTCTCCGATCATTTTCTCTTCATTTTCTCACTCTCTTTTTCTTTCTCTTCAAGCCTCCATAATCCCAAGCCTGTTGCAATTAACCTCAGGGAGCTGGGGCAAGTGACAGAGACACCAGGAGGAGCCCTGATCCGTCAAATCGGGCTCCAAGGGTTCCAGCCCACTGAGGAAATGCCCGTTAGAATAAATGGCCTTTCCGCCCCTGCCTCCAAATCAAGAACTATTGAGGTCTCAATTGGAAAAAGCTTGAACTAGATGCAGTACCTGATCGAATTTACTCACCTTAGCAACCTGAAGCCACCAACATATCTTGGGACCCATTATTTGATGTGCTGGATGATTAATTCTTCGCTGTTCCTGCCGCCCGAACGCTAATGAAAACTGTAAAAATACACTGTAAAGGAAGACCGACCACACAGCTCACCTCTCAGCTAGCAGAGACCAAGCACTTGAGACTCAGGGCCAGATTTACCTCTTACTCACGTAGCGCCGTGCAGTGCAGCGCAGCAGCTGCAAATGCTGTGCTGCATGAAAAGGAGAGAGGAGGAGAGTGCCTTATTTACTGAAATGTGGCACCCTTCTCCCCTTTCCCTAGCGCCGGCGCTGAAATCAGCTGCCGTGCGCCGAGGGCAAGGGTGCCTCTGTGAGTCTAGTATAAGTTTTGTACTGGAAGGGTACCCTTCTAGTACAAAATATTATGCAGAGATGACTTTAAACCTGTCCCCTCTTAGTATCAGCCGCGGTCGGTAGGGGGATGACCTGCAAGGCGGTGACGTGGGGAGGGGAGGGGGAGGGGCAGGGTGGGGGATAGTAATGTATGGATTACGGAGTTGTACAGGTAAGTAAACACATAAATAAATAAAACGAATTTTGTTGCGTGCACTGCATCACCAAATGCGATGCAGTGCGCACAACGACATTTGTTTTATTTATTTATATGTTTACTTACCTGTATTTGGCCGTATTCCGTAGTTTACTACCCCCCCCCACCCTGCCCCTCCCCCGCCATCGCCCGGCAGAACTCCCACCACTTACTGCTACTGCTCAGTGTCAGAGTCCTGTCTATGTTGGACTTGCCAACGACCGTCTACATGGCCAACCATGAAAGCCTCCTTTTATAAAGGCCAAAGAATGCAGGATTTGGTTGGTAGGGCACTTAATTGAATTCATGGGCTTATTCACAAGCCCCTTGCGCCGCTAGTGAGTCATTTTTAATATGGGAAAAGTGGCGTCCTGGTCGCGCAAGGGGCTTGTAAATAAACCCCTCTATGTTTTCTTTCCGCTAGATCTCATGTGGTCTGACTCTTGCCTTTTATATCAGGGCCAGTTAATTTGTCTCGTGTTCCTGTAGGCTTTTCTTCCCATTTTTTATCTGTGCACATCAGGCCCTTTCCAGATCTGATCTGATCTTCCTTGTTCTTTGTTCATGAATAATTCTGATTATGCTCAGATCATCCTGGAGCTTAAAACCCTAAAACCTTCTAACACAGTTCATCCTTCATTGACTGTGTAGGTGCCCTTGACAACCAGATGAAGATGACCTTTTTCAAACTCAATCCCACCAAGATCAGGGGAAGAGTTATTGCTTGTTGGGCAACTCCGCATCACACTGACCTGCTCTCACACAAGGTTTTTTCCTTATCTGATGCAAGTCACAGTTTGGCCATTATATTTGCCTCCTCAATGAGCCTCTATATGGTTATTTATCTGCTGGGCCTAACCTCAAGCTATGCGGAAACTGTTTCACTAGTACCAACCAGGTAATTTTCCTGCAAAGATTCTGTCAGGGACTCCTGGAATATCTTTTGAAACCCCTGCAGAGATGGGAAAATGTTACTGGTCAGTGATCTGATATCTGAAATACCCACACAGAGAGGACATCACCACAGCTGGCACTGATAAACTGGCTGGTCCCATAAACATGCGAACATTAAGTTATTATGTACAGTGTACAAAGCAGTCAAAGGAGAGGGAGTAGTGCACCACCAGGACAAATTCCAGAGGTATGAACCTCAGTGATCACACATTTATCTAAGACAAACCTGGTTATCGCTCGAGCATCTGTCACTCTCTGTGGGTGTTGTTCTCTTACCTTCCAGGCGGCTCATACGGGGCGAGAACCCATAATAAACTGTGAATGATTGATGGATAGCTTCAGTTTCATAGGCTGATATAAACTTGGTTGTTCAACCATAAATATGGAATCACACCCCTGTTCCACCCATCAGAATGGTTCAAAGAGACTGAATGATAGTACAGATGCAAACATAACATAAACTTAACCTAAACATGGAAGTGTTTATCCTCCTCCAGGACTAGTTGTCCTTCCCCCGTACTAGAATACTGTCATCAATTGCCCACCAGTCACCTCACTTTCTTGTAGAGTGACTGGATGACTCATGTAGACAAGCCCTGGTAGTTTGTTTTAAGCCTATGGATATAATAATTCATGCAAAGTTTACCAAATTTTTGATTCTAGCAAAAAAGAAATTAGAAATCAGTGATTTGAGCATTGAAAATATGGACGTTATTAATAGCTAGATTAGAATTCTGAAATGCACACGCAAATTTGCCAATAAGTAATGAATTTATTAACTGTAAATTATTCCCATTTTAAGATTGGCCTTATTGACTTGCAATAATGGTTAACTAAATTAGTGTATATAATGTATTCTCTACTATTTGCAGTGGATATTCGCTCATCTATGGTTTAAGATGGATCTCAGATTTATGGTTATGTTTTAATATGGCTGGGCGAGATTCACAGAACTAACTTAAGACAAAATCTCAAACTTACTTCCATTTTGGTATTCACAGAAGGCACTTACTCATTTCGGTATTCACAGAAGTTAGGAGTCCTAACTTTAGGACTCCTAAATACCTTCTGTGAATACCGAAGGTCTTAAAGTTTGGATTTTTCACAGTTTAGGAGTAGTAAAGGTAAAACTCCTAACTTTACTACTACTAAACTGAGAAAAATCCTAACTTTAATGAGTACCAAAATACCAAAATGAGTAAGTGCCTTCTGTGAATACCAAAATGGTACTAAGTTTAGGATTTAGTCTTAAGTTAGTTCTGTGAATCAGGCCCGCTGTGCATTGATGATTTTCTATTTGTAAGATTTTAATTAATCATCCAATCAAGTAATTATTATTAGTATTATCCTGCTCCAGTACCAGTTGTCCCTCCCCTGTGCTAGAATACTGTAATCAATTGCCTACCAGTCACCTCACTTTCTTGTAGAATGACTGGATGACTCCCTCTTAATGGGACATACAACATTCTACCTTTGAGCTTTCATTTCAGAAACTAGTTTATTTCATAGGCTGAACTTTGAATTTCCAATTGCCCTGATAACAGTGGTTTGTAAAAGGGGAGCCTAGAATTCGAACTCTGGTGCTCCTGTGTCATGAGAGATGCATCATCACACTACTTATGTTTTAGGCCCTTGCTTGAGCATATGTTTATTATGTACATTCTTACTAATTGGGAAATAGGATATTATGACTGTAAAACTATGTATTATATTTCTAAAAGCACACTTTGGCACTCTGTAACATAAATAAGTAAATGTATGCATCTGCCATTACTCATTCTTTATTATGAGTTTCTTCAGAGCGAAAAGTTTATTTATTTTATTGATTTATTTATTGAGTTTTCTATAGCGCAAACTAGAGTTGACTTTGGAATCCACCAACCTCCCACATTAGTCCTACTGGGAACCTAACAAGAGCATCCCTCCAATGTCAGAAAGCGGAGGAGCTAGTGATATTTTGAAAATTAGTAGCCATGTGGACTCATTTTACAAATATCAAGTTACATTAGAACTTTTAGAAAAGTTTCACATTAGTTTGTTTAAAATAAACTCAAACACGGGGAACAAATCCTATATGTGGTTTAATTGATCCTGTGTGCTAAGGATTCCCAGATGTCACAGTCAGTGCATTAAATGTGCAGGTACTATCCGGTACTGAGTACCTGCACTTCTTTAATTTGAAAGGGAGAGTACCTGCACTTCTCAGCATTGTTTCAGTGCATTTCATGGGACAGAACCAGCACTTCTCGGGAGCAAACAGATACTCCATCTAGAGAGTACTTGCACTTCTACATTTCCATTTAAAGCACAGAGCACATTTCCACCTACCTCAAGCCATTTCATTGAATCATTATTCCGGAGGGCTCAATTCAAGATAACCAGGACTCCAGCTCCCAGAATGCATTAGGATGTTAAATGAAGGACATGAAGTCCTCCAGTAACCCTACAAGGTATTTGCAAGTCCGGTGTAGTAGTATTTCAACAATACATAAAGTTACAAAGCTGTGAGTTTTGTGGTGGTGAATATGGTGAGTGAATAAAATGTTCAGGACAGCACATGCATTAACATAGCTGGGAAGGTCACCGGGTCCATGCGTGATGTTTTTTCCTTTAAATTCTGGGACTTCTTGCCTTGTTTTCTCCATTATAAAAGAGGACTACAAGTTCCAGAATTCAAAGCAAAAAGCCTGGTCTGGAGCATCACGTCATGCATGGATCTTGGGAAACATGGTAGCTATGAATTCAGATGAGATATGTGTTACATAACCTACATACAGTTGGCAGTCGGGATGAAAGGGGCAGGGGTATAAAGGGCTGAAGGTGAAAGCCCTCAGCCAGGCCTAGGATTTCAGCTCACATCAGTTTACATTCTAGTGCGTGCAGGCCAGCGTTCATAATAGCGAAAGTGAAACTACAAGAACCAGCATGCAAATTTATATGAAGAAAAAAAGTCAAATCTTAATGAACATCTTGTGGCACATGCAGCAAATTCAGGCACTTATCCTAGCGAGTATGGAAACTTCAAAGGGCTATCGAATTCTGGAGCCTTCGTTGTCAGTAAATACATTATTTTTTGTAAAGAACATAAACAGTGATTTGTATGAGCTGTCTCTTAAAAAGAAAAAAAATGTATTCCCCTGACAAACATGAGCTTGCTAACGCTGTGGAATTGATATTTAACTGCAATTCTCCTTCTGAACATAGGGGGCAGCAGAGACCTGGTTACCAAGAAATCCCTCGAGGCTTTGCACAGTTCCACTGAGTAGCTCACAGTCCCCCTCAGACATGTCTGATTCACTGATAGCTTATCTGCTGTTATGTGTATAAGGGACTGGTCACAGTATAGCCAAGAACAGGAAATGAACGGGCCGGCAACGGATGCAACACCTCTTTGCCTGCAGCTCGACTGAAACCATCATGTAATGAAAACTTGGCGTAAGTGAAAGAAAATGAGGGAGTAACCCTCCCTACCTCTTCCCACGTGCATAAAAAGTCATTCAGCACGTATGATTTTTTTTTCTTCTAGGCAAAGAACGTGAGTGCAACAGTGGATATATTCTTTCGATATGAAACATAAAGGTATGAAAATCAACTCATGTCACAGCGTTTAGCCAAACTGTGTGACCCTCAGCAAATCAAGGTTTCTTCATGATTCTCTGCCTTATGACTAAATAAAATACCGACTGTGTGATCTTGGGCAAGTCATTGTAATAGCACGTGTATCAATACTGAGGTGTGAAACTGAAGCAACTTGGAGCTATTTCGTTTGGTTTGTGGCCTAGAAGGAAGTCCCTTTCTGGTACGAAGCGGAAGTGCCCTGGTGAAGGCACAGTCAGCTGACTTCCTCCCAGCAGGTTTGTACATTTGGTAAAGTAATGACCATATAAAGTCGTTCTTTATCTGATGGTCCTTCACCTCACAGAAAGTGACTATCTAAGAGGGAAAAGACAATTCGTTTACGCACCAAAAGTAATATAAATAATGGACATATATTTCTGCAGACATAAATAATTCAATTTAAACTTTCTGCTCATTTTAATAGAGTACCTGAAATACATCTAAAATACAGATATAAAAACCTTCGTCAATGTACACTCCCTAAGTTCTTTTGGTGCCGTAAGAGATCCCCTTGGTACCTTTTGGAGCAACAGAACGCCTATCATAATATTCATTCATATAGTTTTTTTTTAAACACTCTGTTATTTAACAGTTCAGCAAAAGACAGATACATAGCATAATGGTGCAGTGACATTTTAATAGATTGAATACAAATCATGACACACAATATACCCAACAGAACCCCCTCCACCCACCAACTCAGCCGACATTTGTGAGGGACTCAGATGGACCTGATAGTGTCCCCACCAGACCAGAAGAAGCGAAATTATTGCAAGCATTGCCCCTGTAAGCATTCCATGTCCCCCAAATTTTTGTCCACTTTTGGTGGCCAACCCGGATCTTCATACACCACCCTCTTGGTCGGATAGGTAATTAGCCCCCCTGGGAAAATCCACAAGCTGATAAGCCCTGTCCCAATATCATAAGCGGTGCTGTAAGGTAAGAAGAACCACCTTGCTCCCTCAGGTGTGGCCTAGGCCACCAGAAACTAACAAAACAGAGTCCCCAGACCATAATAAAATGGTGGCTCACATGTATGTAAAAGTTCAAGTACACAATGAATCAATCCTCTTTGGGTTCTCTTTTCTGTTATTTCTTTTCGGTGGATACTTAGCCAACACATGTTTTGTCGCCTGGTGGTCACACTGTCCCGTGACTTTTTCAAGGCTAAGATGAGAGAAACAAAACTATTGTGGCACCAAACAAATATAAGGTGTATAAGGCAGAAAAGACACTTCACCGTGATTTACGAAGAATAGGATCTCAGCTTTCTGACCATTGGTGATGAGCAGCCGGATCTCCAACTGGTGTTGGAGAACTTTGCAACTCTAGGTTCCCCACATACGTCCTCTGATATAAAAACCTCAGGTTTGTGTATCGATGGTCGCCAATGTAATGGCCTTTCAAGATGTTGGTTAGCGAAGCATGTACCGAATAAAAAGTGTCAGTGAAGGGGAGGATCTCTGTGGTTTTCCTCACTTAACTGTAGTAATGTCAGAAACAGTAGGAGCCTGAGAACATAACCCACTACGCCTTCATGCCACACACTATAGACTTCCCTGCAAACCTGGGTTGCTAATGGACGATCACAAACTCCAGAACCTGAGCTCACATTTTAATGTGTGCAGTGAGAAGTGTCTCCAAGTAACTCCTTGCCATGTGTGACACCTTCAAGATGTCCTGTTTAAAGACATATTTTACATTTATAGACAACCGCAAGAGGAGCTTAAGATGTAGGAGTGAAATATGATAGGGTGTCTTAAAGTTGTGTTCATGGGAACAGGCTGCATTTTAAGTTACATTGACTCGCATGTTGTTGCTGAGGATGTGTTATTTGAAGAAAGCCAGGTTTTAAGCCAGTTTAGTGAAGGATATAGGAGTCCTTAATACATCGCCTCCAGTAATCTTGATGATGGGCCCAATAACAAAACCTTCCGACCTACTGTGATTACAAGTTGTGGTATTTCACCAGGAGATCTCAGCTGCAGAATGCAGCCAAAATCTATGGGTAACGTATGCTAGAAAACATACTGGTATCAGTGCTGAAATACAGATGTGCACATGTTATTTCCCTACCAATCAAATTAAGGAGGGTTTCTGCTCCTCCCTGTTTCAGTGGTGTACTATAAATGATGGGGCCTCCATACATAATTGTGAAAAGCAGCAAGTCTCCTAAGACCCCCAATGCTGCCCGGTGCAGGGACACCTTTAATTCACTTGTGATTTGCTATCAAAATAATGAGGCAGGTGCTGGAACTGGAAGGCAAGAATAAGGTTTATTACTCCAGAGGAGAACACATCAAATCAGACACCGGGATGTCTCAGGGAGGTGCTCTAACTGCATCTCTTTTGGCTCTTCCTTTTATACAGGTTTGACACAATGCATCTGTTTTATTGACATGGTTACACAAGCTTGAGTGCCCACCCCGGGCAGGTTACCACACAAACCCAACAGTAATTATCCCCATACCCAGGTCAAAACAGACAATGTTATCTCGCAGCTGGACCTTTCTTCAGGGTCTAAAACATGTGAGACCGGCCAGATCTAAGAGTCTGTTCTGTTGATAGAAACAGGTCCCATTGTTGGCAAAAACAAGTCTTGCTGTGTGCAGTGCAATAAACCATGTTTGCAAGAGTCTGTTTGGTATTTGGAACCTGTTTGTGTAAGAGTGTCCATGGGTTTACCTGTAAACAGAAATGAGAGGAAAAACGAGTTTGGGGCAGCAAGTGGCACTAAGGTTTGTCGTGACAATAGGGTTTATAGCCCCCAGCACACATATCAGGTTTGGTCAGAGAGTCAGAAGGATGCTAGCAAGAACAGGGTGAAACAAAGGTGACCAACAGGGTACAAAATGGCTGTGATGTGTAAAATGGCTGCAGCTTACGTGCACATAGAAATACCCACTAAGCAAGATGGCGCAGGCAATGTTCACGACCGTCATTTTACCTTTAACAATATGCTGTGGTGAACATAATTGAACGCCGCTTATGTACACCTAAAGTTTATCGATTTTAACATAATAGAGTGAAGTATGAGTCCCCCCCATAGCCCACAGATACTCGAAGACTTTGGACTGACAGGAAGCCCCCCTGCCCCCAATGGGTGGGTTCCCACCTGGACCACAAGGGCTTGTGTTACACCTCCACCCTCCTTCCGAAGAGATACTGACTCCCTGGTATTGGTATTTCAAGGCAAGGGAGATACTGGGCCAAATTTGTCCCAACTCAGAATCAGTATTGGATTGATGTTGTGGGTAGATTTTGGAACAATATAGCACATTGTGGGGCATACTGAATGAGCCGAAAAAGGGAAGACGATTCAAGTGAATCTGGGTAAGAACATTTGACAACTGTATGGTAAGAGATAGACCACCTAAGGTAGTTTCTTTCCTTCCACACCACCACCAAACATTTCCGCTCCGCCCATCAGGCCCTGGCCGCCATCCCACAAATCCGCAGGAGCACCGCTGGAGGAAGATCCTTCTCCTACCTCGCTGCAAGGACCTGGAACTCCCTTCTTCTGCATCTCAGGCAATCACCATCTCTGCCTCAATTCAGTAAAAACCTCAAGACTTGGCTCTTCAACTGCAGACCTGCCCCTCCCCCATCCCCAACCCTCACAGCACCTAGAGACCCTTATGAGTAAGTAGTTGCACTCTGCAAAACCCTGATTGATTGATGTGTGTGGCTACACCCAAGACCTCCTCGCTAAAAGCTGACAAGCAGGAGATTCTAGTCTCCTTGTCCATTCAGATATGATCATAAGGGCAACGGTATTGGGCAGTCGACTGATACTGTGGTAAAGGTAAAGTGAAGCAGACATTATTCTATTGTGACACCCAATCAGAAAGCATACATTCTGACTCAAAAGAAAAGGAGAACTTTGCTACATCAACTAGCAATGTTGCTATATTGTACGAGCAAGAGATGACTCTATGCTCGCAGGACACAATGTTTGAACAATAGGCTTATGCGGTGCACTCAGATCAATGTAGTCTGTATTCACTTCAATACAACTGATGGGGATAAGGTGGCATATTTCAGTAAATAACTAAATAAAGTCCCAGCACTGGGGCATTGTGTCCACATTGATGTGGCATTCCCTTGTAGCTCAGTGTGATGCTCTACCGAGGACAGTACATGAAGCGTCCCAGCAGACCTTCATTGTAACACAGACTGCACCATGGTGGGTCCACACCTGGGCTGTGCTATCCTTTGAGAAGCCCTGTGTGTATGTTCAAAAAGTGTACTGTATCTGTGTACTTGTGTACAACTGGTGTACCATCTTGGCATATTTGGTTGTTGTTCAGAAGTCATGCTTATCCTTCGTAGCGTTTATAGCTCTCATTCTAACCTAGCTTCCATCATCATTCAATTTTTTTAAGAAGTCCAAATTCCATCTGTCCTTGTCCAACGAGTATGAGAAGCCACATTCTGGCACAAAATACGAGTCCGATGGAAGGTTGAGCAGTGTCAACTGGTGTTTCTGCCATGAACACCATCTTATATCATGTGGTCTGTGATTTATCAGTGCGCGTTTAGCTGGTTAGTTTCGACCAATCTTTGACTTGTACACTACAGCTATTTCTCGAACCAGTATATCGATAGAGAAAAAGCATTGCTGCCCCATTGACACAAAGCTCCTCGCTATAAAATATAAATGCCTTCAGTTGCTGAACATCTATAGAACCAGCAACTGGAGTAACTTGGATTTGGGACGTGACAAGCCACCCGACAAGTGATATCGGGATTAAGCAGCTATGCTTTGGATGAAATGTAGTTATTTTTTATCATATGTAGCATGAATGAAGCATATCTTCATCTGAATAAAAAACATATTTAGTTCCTCTTCAAGGAATACTGTGGACGTTAGCAAATTTTTTTATAACCGACGTGTTTCAACCAATAGCGGATATTTCTCAAGGATGTGCGAAAAGCTTCAACTCTCAGGAGCTGTTTCGTATTTGCGCCTGGTCCAAGTCTTGATTCCTTGTGATCTGGTGTAAACATCAGAAATGCAGTCTGGCTGTAACACACTCGCTATTGAGAGAAACTCGTGTCAGCTACAAAATGTTTTGTTATGTTCCAGACTGTAAATTAAAGAGGAATGAAATGAAGGAGCCCTTTTGCACCAGACTAACATATATTTCAATTAAGTCTACATGTAATAAGGAGTAAATATATTTTATCCCAAGAGAATGGTGGTAGCGGCCTTACTTTAATGTAATGCATGATCCAGAGTCCTTAGTTTGAAGCAACATTTATCAGTCTTATTATGCTACTCACTAATAGACATTGGAAGCACCCAGGCAGTAGGGGTTGCTCCATGGAGAGGTGCCTAAAAGCATAAATGACCCACACAACATGTGGTTTAAAACTTGGTAATAATGTTTTCAGGTTTTGCTGTGAATTTCTGTTAACGAGGTTAGCAAGATGGTGTTTAGAAGTTACTACCGACAGCTGAAGCAACAGAAGCATGGTTGTACGAATGTACAACCACAGCACAGCTACTACGTATGTGAGAGTGGTCAAGGTCAAGATTTAAAAGGAGTAATTTATTCATTTACTTTATTGATTGTTTGCTGTTACAACATGACAGGTGGAGCACATGGGACTGGAACCAAAGATAAGGTCTTAGAAGGTGCAGCTAAAAAGTCAATATTCAAACATACAGCATATGTTTGTGTCAAAGCTCCTTAAATACCGTTTCCTTTCATGATTTAAGGCCGAAAGGACAGGCAGAAAGGGAAGTGAAATGGAGGTATGAGGACTAAGTACGAGTGACATCATATCCTATGTCTGCTAGGAGAGCTGGAAGCCAGAAGATTTCTGGATTTGTAGGATGAGGAAAGATATACCACTAGAATATCATTGGCAAAATATAGATGTATGTATGTACGTATTTGTTATTGTATAGCACAAACCTTGCCAAGAGGCATCAGAGCACTGTACAGCAATAAAAGGCAAGTCCTGCAACACACTGAGGCTAAAATATCCTCCACCAAGATGCTATGGAGGTAAGTATATATAGGGAAGTATAGATTTATGTTGCTTAATGCAACATATAAGTATCTTGATTATATATATGTGTGTATATATATATACATACATATATATATATATATATATATATATATATATATATATATATGTGTGTGTATATATATATATATATATATATATATATATATATATATCTATATATATAGATATATATAGATATATATATATATATATATATATATATATATTTATTGAACCACACAATGTCGAGAGGAGCACCTTAACAGTTGGTGCCTGCGGCGAGACCAGGACAGTGTCTCGCTTTTAATTATCCCGCAAAGATGATAACGATGCACTTCTTTTGGCTACAAAAAGTTGTTTTATTCAGTTGCAAAGTCTTTGCAACTGAATAAAACAACTTTGTGTAGCCAAAAGGAGTGCCGCGTTATCATCTTTGAGGGATAATATATATATTTAGATACAGTTTTTTGAAGCGTTGCACAAGATGTATATCTACATGTGTATATGTATACACATGTAGATATATATCCTGTCAATGTACGAGGCCACTTGTAACGCTTCGCAAAACTGCTAATAAAATAAAGTAGCTGCCTTGTGGCACTATAATCAGGCCACAGCGAGCTAACACCTATATAGACAGATAGAGCTGGTTCTCCAGGGGCGGGAGAAGAAAATGTAATTTCAATTTGCAAATGATGAACCGACCATGTGAGGATTCGACCCCGCACTCACAAGTTGCCTTACTTTGCACGGTACTTATTTCGACTTCCCAAACTTTAAGTAAAGATTTGCCCTACTATGGCATGCGGTGCAACCCTTAAACCAAATATTTCAGATCATAAACCAAACTTTCAAATATTACCCAGTTTTATGGCACTCCTTTTGTCACCCAGAGAAGGATGACAGGCTGAGTTGGACTCACGGGGTTCAAAATCATGCCATTCGGGTGACAGCAGATGCCAGTGGCGAGCGTTCTAATTACCGAGTTGTCCTACAAGCATCCGTTAGAGAGCACAGCGTGAGTTCGGCGTGGGTCTGAGTAATGGTCGGGGAACATGGAATGCAGCCCTTGACTCTGTATTATGAGCGGATGTGTGTCAACCGGAAGCGGAAGAGCCTCGTGACGTTTCTCTGCTTTCAACTGATAAGAATCTCTGTAAAATAGGAGCTTATCCCAGAAAGTGTAACCTTCCCGTGCACCCGCTGAGGCACACTGTCTGCTGTGTTTATTGTGACTGTCTGTACTTTCTGAATTTCACTAAACATTTTTCTTATTTATATATATTTACAATGCTGCAGGGCTTTTTAAAGTGGCCCGGCGGCACGGTAGTAATATATAAATCATCTAAGCAAACAGACAAATGCGACAAGGCTTTAAATATACTGTTTAAACTAAACAGTTCCAAGAAGCCTCAGATATAAATTGTAGGGTCACATTAGCACGGGCAACGGGCCATCTGGCTACTGTTTTCTGGAAAGCTTCCACAGTTGGAGTAAGGCATTGGCTGGCGTCAGGAGGGGAGAGAGAGAGAATTAGGGAGTGAGAGAAAGAAAAAAGAGAAAATGAAACGAGTAAGAAAGAAGCAGGACGCTGGAAAGAAAAAGAGGGGGAGATTGAAAGAGAGAAGGAGGGAGAGCAATTGTGTAGTGGAGAAAGGGAGTGAATTAGTAGGTAGGCATGGGTAGGGAAAGGAAGAAAAGAAAGGAGGGAGGAGAGGGGAAAGGAAAGGAAAGGAAAGGAAAGGAAAGGAAAGGCCAAGCCTCCATTCTCTTTTAAGATAGAAACAAACTCACATAAAAGGAAGCATACTAGCCTTTTTAAAAAGTTAAGCATCATATATTAATGAAATGGTTCATCCTTCAGTAAGCACAATTCAATATTATACAGCAGCAGGTTGGATCTCCCCTTATTGTTTGAGTCACATTGACCTTTCCCTTCCATTTCAGTAGACTTATTTATTTTCTCTAAGTCCACAAAATGATGGTTCACTTTTCCTTGATCAAAGGATATGAGATGATTTATTGCGAGGATGATTTCATTTTGAGAACAGTGTGCTGCTGGATGGCACCCGCCAGTGCTTAATTTGGGCAGCCTGGCTTTAATCTCCTCACAAGGGTCCATGGCAGCCGCTGGGTGGATTGAGGCGGCTCCTTGACTGGCACACCAGACGCATAATCAGATATGAAGGTGCTATCTACAGGCAATGGGAATGGGATTCTGAGATTACATCACTACGCACATCCTGTACGGACAGGTGAAGGCCTTCGCAAGGTGACAGCATCATGCAGCGGGATCCAGATCTCCCTAGGAGTTTAGTGATGAAGTCAATGGAATCCACACTCAGGCACAAAATGACATTTGTGAGTTAAAAATTACATCTACAATTAATGTATTCCTGTGCTGGATTTATGTCCCAGCAACATTTTAGTGTTCACTGCTTTCCATTTTGTCACTTATATAATTTTTAGATCCTCATTAACGCCCAACCGTGAGCAATTTATCGTAGAACCATCAGCATGTCCATATGTAACATGCAATTGGAATTCAATTATTTTGGAACCTCAAATTAACCTCTTTTCGCTTTTGTAATTCATTTACTAGGAAGATTAATTACTCGCTTGTTTTCATCATTTGTAATTTAAATGATATCAAATATACTGTCATAACATAATAATTTTACACTTTGCAAAGTCACTCTTGTGGAAAATGACTAAAATCGGTATACATAAGCGGCGTTCATTTATGTTCACCATAGCCACTGTTGAGCGTAAAGTGAGAATCATGAAACATTGGCCACACCATCTTGTCCCTTTTAGGACCCCCATCGCGAAAGTAGGTGGCAGCCAGTTTTGTGTCACGACCTCTCTGCCCACTGCCAATAGCCTGCGCGCCTCTCCCCCTCACACCCCAGCCTCGCAAGCATTCCCCCGCGCCCCGACAGCCCCCGGTTTCTCCTGCTTGGACCATAAGCGCACCTCTAGCGCGACCCTGTCTCCGAGCCACATCCCGTGCTGAACCCCCTCGCTCTTTCATCTCATTCAAAGAACAGGCCCCTTTTTGATAACCTCTTCCTCCCTGCCCGATTGTCCAGCCCGATCCCAGGCCATCACCTAGCCGGACAGATGCAGTTTATTGCCCCCTACAGTAGGACCTCGCCTCACATCAAAGGAGCGGTGGTTAATCAATACCCTCACACCTCCAGATCCGACCGATCTCCCACTTTCCCGTTCCCAGCAGAATGTCCAGCTGCGCGACAACCACCACATGCTGAGGTTGAGGGGGGAACTCAACTGTAAATATGTGTGGGAACGGGGGTGAAGCGGGGATTCCGAGGATGTCTTTCCGTACATCAAGTATTGACAAGAATGTGTTTCATGTAATAAAGCAATAAACCTGTGTATAAGAGGCCAGGCCTCAAGGATGCGTTTAGAGCACCTCGAGAAGATACCCTGTTGTCTGATTTGACGTGTTCTGCTCCGTCGGAATAAACTCCTGTTTCCTGCCTTCTGTCTCCAGCGCCTGCCTCTTTGTTTGGTAATCTCGAATGGTATGAGAGGCGGCTAACGCCGGGCAAATACTGAAGGGTTCTTGGTCGAATTCGGCCCTACCTTTCGACAATTGGCCCCCACGTGGGGCCCATCAGCGACGCGTGGATCCAGTGAGAGAGGTCCCAACGACAGAGTGAATGACTGCAACGATCGGGAAGTGCACCTGCCCGATAGACCCTCGTCTGACAGCCGATCATCCGAACTTCACCGGTTCCGAGCAGACCTCTCTCGAGTGATCTACGGTCCTGACTGGGAACCATCAGGAGTGCCACAGCAATTACGGAGAATAGAGGACGATCAGGCGCTGGAAGCGGAAGACGAGAAACTGTCCATGCGGTCCGGGTAAGGTCGTGTAAACACGACGAATTGCGAATTGATTGTTTGATTGTTTGAAAATACTAGTATTACTCATTTGATTGTTTCTGAGAGATTCTCTATTTGCAAACAAGCACAGAGTCGCCATACTCTGTTTAGTCTTTGCAGATAGTGAAGGGTAGGTAACGCAGGCCTTTGCCCCCGTTGTAACCCGTCGTGCCTGCTTCCCTCTCCATTTGATTGATTGTTATCCAAGCATTTACTGTTTTGGAATTGGTTCTCTTTGGATCATTCTCTATTTACAAAAAAGCACAGAGTCGCAATACTCTGTTTAGTCCTTGTGAATAGTGAAGGATAGGTAACGCAGGCTTTTGCCCCCGTTGTAATCCGTCGTGCCTATTTTTATCCCTCATTTAAATGATTGTTTGACCGAACATTGATCGTTCGGAATTGGTTCTCTTTGGGTTATTCTCTATTCACAAATAAGCGCAGAGTCGCCATACTCTGTTTAGTCTTTGCGGATAGTGAAGGATAGGTAGTGCAGACTTTTGTCCCCTTTGTAACCCGTCATGCCTATCTTTGCCCCGTTTGTTGATAGTTGGTTCAGCCCGGACCGCTTATTAGAGGTAGATCATCCGGCTCCACCGGAGGGCACCCCTAATAAAAAGGACATATATATAAAAAATACGGATTAGCCGTTGTATCGTGCTAGCAAACAAAAACATAAAAATCGTTAGGAAAAACAAAAGGAATCGAGCAAAATCAGTAGGCTACTGATGGGATCTCTTTTCTGACCTCGCTAAAATAGAAACATTAGGAACAACCCCTCATGAGAAATATGAAACTAGTGAGAAGAATCGAGCTCGACGCCATGATGGCTGCAAGACAGCTCAGCTCCACCGCCCACCCCGCCCAAATAACGACAAACCCTATGCAAATATTATAAATATATACAACACTCCAGCAAAGTAACATGTTAAAACTTTTTATTAAACAACTATTTAAAACATTTTATTAAACAACTATTTACATGGCAGCCGGCTGCAACAACAAACCCAACGCATTCGCCGTCTGCTTAACGCTGTTCCTGTCCCGCCTTCAATGTTGGGATACTTTGAGCTACTTTTTAGTAGGCATTGGGCTATAAAAAGTCTACAAAAGCCATCAGCCGGCGAGGTAGCGTCGGTAGCGGCCCGTTGAGCGAATAGGCCGGAGGCTACCCAACGCGCCAAGGCCTTGCTGGCAGCCATCGGCCGAAGAGGTCGTTGGGTGGATGGCCCGGAAGCACCACGGCCACGATGTTGTTGTTCTGGCCTTCCCATTCGTCCGCCCTGAGGTGGCATCCAGCGAGCCACGGGTGGGGGGGGTGAATGCCTTGCTGATGACCCCCCCCCCTCTTATTGCCTGGTCCGACCATCATATATACCTGCGCCAGGAGACGGCGTGGGGTGCACTGGGAGGGAGAGGCGGCGCGAATGAGCCTCCCCCACCTCCCCAGGTGGAGGTTCCTCAACTGCAGCAGGGCGACCCTTAGCGTTTCACTCGCCGACCAGCTGCAGTGGGGCAACCTTTAGCGTCTCACTCGCCGGCCAGCTGCAGTGGGGCGACCCTTAACGTCTCACCTGCCGGACAGCTGCACCAGGACTGCCATTGGCGTTCCACTCGGTTGGATGACCGGGGGACCCGCTCCGGTGGACGGGGTGAAGAGCGGCTGCTGCTGCGAAACGCTCAAAATGGCGGCCGACGCCCCGGATTTGGGCCTGGTCCATTAGAATGGCTCTGGGCTACCTTGGAACTCGGATGCTTGCCTGCTCGGGCATGAGCCCCACTCTTAAAGACGTCCTCTCAGTTTTAAAAATTCCACGAAAGTCACTGGCCCTCGACTCCCGCAGGCTTCCGGTGGGGGCCACCGCCACTGTTGCTCGACTATCCCCCATGGATATGCCACTGCCCCGGGCGACCGCCACCTTATCCACATCTGGTATCGAAGGAAAGACTGATTCAACGTATCTGTGGAGGGATACACCTGCTGTCCCGCTCTCCGGAGTGGCCACAACGTTGTCACAAGATGGTGGTGCTCTCATGCTGACACCGGCCTTTGTCCGAATTACTAAGAGACACTGTAGACTGCCAACTCGATCAGCTCCGGTGGGACCTCAGCGTAACCCGGTAGGGAAGATTTTGCCTTCCTCGCCTTTAAGCCGCAGTCCACGCCGCTTGTCCTCTCTGTTGGCGCTAACGAACTTTTTGAACTACCGAAAGGGATTCTGGTCCGGCCGCTAGTTGTCGGAGGCATTTGGACTATACTCTGGACCCACCCGGCCACGCCCCAAAATGGCGCCAGTATAGGCGAGACTTGCAACTCCTTATGACGTTTTAGTTACGTAGCCTTGATATTATGGGATATGTATACGGTCCTTGAGCACGTGGCGGGCGGGGAAGGGTACTGACTGGGCATGCAGACAACCCTACTGATATTGGTTCTTATTCACTATTGATTATTGTATTTTCGAAGTAATGCTACTCATGATGCTCGCCCATGGTATGCGTATAAACGATTTTATTGTAACTGATCTTTTTTTACTTTCAATTATAAAATCAACCTTCATTGATCCTGCAACCATTTGTCTCGTTTAAGTTTTTCCAATTACAATGGCTCGCTCATTACGTACTCCTATACTACAAGTGTAATCTCTCCTTACCTCATACATTTCCCGTCTGCCCCGTGGCCGGCCTGTATGGTTGGAGGCCCGTATTTTTATGCTGACATCTTTTTCAATCAAGGTTTTAAAAGAAAAAAAAAAAAGAAAAAATATGTAGAACTAGCCTCATATCAGTCACTTAGATTGGTAGGTTCTCGGATAAAGGCTACTATTTTCGAAATAAATAAAGGACAAGTAAAATGAAGCAATTTTGGTTATGAAAAATTAGAAAGGCATGGTACATACGAACAATGCGAAAAAAAATAGTCAAGATCTGTTGTATTTTTTTCATTCCTGCAGCATAAGCAATAGGTAAAAGATTCGGATATTTAGATATATCTATGAATAGGACAATAGACCAGTTCCTCTGGGCTGCAATGCCGAGATGCAAGGTACTGCTTCCCAAAGAAGATAAGTTAGGCACGTGGTAGGTAAAAACGTTTTCGTGTTTTTGCGCGCTGATGTGCTTTGTACGCTGTCACCCCCCCCTTCTCTTTCTCTGCAGGTTAATATCGGAATTTCAGCTGGAGTATGGAGAAGACCCAGAATGCACCGTGTTACACGCAGAAAGAAGAAGAATTGTATGGTATGAATGCGCGCGTGTGCCCCGATTTGTGTTGTATGAATGCTCATGTGTGGCGCACGTCTGGGTTGACGGACGAATGCTTTTTTTTGTATGACTGAGGTATGGATCGAGCGGTTAATGGAATAAGAAAAACAAGCCCGAACATGATACCTGCATGTGAAGGACGAAAAAGAATATAGCACTTACCCTACCTAGGAACGACTCTCTCCCTCTCTGGAGCTAGTGAATGGGAGAGTGGCCTACGCCAGAAACTTGAAGGGTTATTGTAGTACCTCGGACCCCAACCGATATCCCAAATGAACGCCCTAAATGACGCGCACCAGTGAGTCAACTTAATGTGCAGACTAGATGAGAAAAGTTAAGGATACCCCGGGTTGGGGTTCATCCAAAATCCCCCCTCAGCCCAGAAATTAGGGATATTGTCATGTTTTAGATTCACCCCTCTTCTTCCATCCTCATAGAAAAGTCAGAATTGCCCCATCGCACATCCGACAGACACCCCTCCTTTACCTCAACTTGGGTCGTCATTTGTTAGATGTTGGAAGACCCCACCGTGAGTATAAGTACGACTGGACCAGTGTCCGACCAATTAAAAGGAGTAAGTATTTATTGAAGCGAGGTTACCAACAGAAATTGTCTGCTATTAGGAAGGAAGGAGAACGAAGAGCTCGACCCCCAAATGAATTAAATGGAGTACTGAAAATATGCAACACGCATGAAAAGGCTCTTTCGCCAAAAATAGCCCTCTGTTTTATCTTAAGTTTTCGTACTTGATGTATGTACTGTCGCACCCTATCTGGTATTTGTGTATAAGTAAACTATGAATTTATGTTTTTCCTCAGCTTGTGTTTTTTACGTGAAACTGACCCGTACTGATCTATATGTGTGTGCACTGAATAGCCTATTATTGTACACGTCTCTCTCTCTCTCTCTCTCTCTCTCCCTCTTTTTATGTTGTACGTGTACTAATAGCCTATTTGGTACGCACGACGCTCTCTCCCTCTGAGGGCTCCCTCGCTCCCTTTTGAATAAATGACGACACTGTACCTCGCCGGTACGGGAATAATTGGCTTTTAGACACGACAGTGTTTGAACAAATTGACAGAAACAAAACGATCGTATTTTGCCATATTACTGCCTCTCCTTTCTGTAAAATGATGAAACTCAATTGGCTGAGAAAGAAAGGACAGGTGAGACGACTGATGTCCCCTAATCTGACCCTTAAAAAGGGAACTATATGTCAGTGGCTTTTGTCTTAAGTACTTTGGTAACACCACCCTCATCGTTCGGATTACCACCGCCCATTGTACAAAAATAGAATGTCCGATACGTCCCCGTTCCTCCAGAATGGTCCCAGTTCTGTACCAGCCGTCCCAGAAAATCTTACAGACTGTAGCTATAGTCCCATGATAACAGCATTTCACATTTTTTTATAAATTAACAGACCCTGAAGAAACATATAGCTCAACGGAATTTGTTTTAAGACAAACGCGAGTCTCTACTGAAGGAGCCGGTTTGAATTCGATAAACTATGTAATTTTTAGATATCAGACTTCTTGCCACGTTCGCAAATATAACAAGAGTAAAACGCCAGACAGAAATGTTGTTTGAAAATAAAAAATAAAAAATGCCTGCAAACCTACACCACAGCAATGATTTATGACCGATAAACGTTTCCCCAACTACTTGGGGTTGGGAGAGAAATTAAAGTGTGTAAACGTCTTCCCCTGCCAATTCTCTAAAAATAGTTTTTATACTCATTTAAGGATAACGTGCAGTCGTCGGAGGAGAGGGGCCGGATGTGACTCACAGCCTGGCTGCAGATCGGGGAATATCTATGACCTCGACCAAGGTGGAGCCACGGAGCAAAGAGTTGCGGGACGAGGCACCATTCTCAAACGTGGAAAGTGAAGGAAAGAAGGGCTGTCCAGAAGCCCCGGCATGTTGATGAGCTCGTGCCGAAAGTCCCAGCCCATTGTACCCGATTGATGGGCCCACTTGCTTGAAATTTCTGCCCTCCTTGGTCCGTTTCAGATCTGATCCCACTCCACCCTCTCTTCCCTCGGCCTCCCAAAGCACGCCCCCATAACCCCCCCCTTTTTTCATATGGAATTTTTTGAACTTGACTCTGAGGACAAACACAGGACTGTGGTCCAAGAGCAAAGAATGGCCACACCCTGCAACGTGAGATCTGAAGTAGAGCCGGACGCATAGCTCCCCCGCCGGTGCTCAACAGCGCCAACGAAAGAGGAAGAACGATGAGAGCCTACCAGTGATGGCTCGCTGTAAAAAGAGACTGGACAGACGAACCCTTTTTGAACATTGCCACATCTTGACTGTCCCTTGTCAAGTTGAATTTCTTTCCCAACCGCTTCGTATTGATTACCACCCAATTGAGTTTTCATAACCTTACATCGGTCACTTTTCAATTGTACAAGGATAACTAAGAAGGCGTTAACTCTATACCTTGATGATTGTAGAACACCAGTTATGCACATGAACATGCTGTTTAGTTTTGATCCCCATGGAGTCCAGACCTCAAGTGATAATAGCCCTTATTCTGCCAGAACATTTTCTGTATGACATCATGCTTGTATTCGAACGAATTTCCTACATCGTCTAAATAATGTCCCCGTCTCCAAGGTCTAACGTATGACACAGCTAATGTAATTTTATATGCACTGCCTCCTCGCCTATCGCATTGACTACATGTGGTTATGTACGATTCTGTCAGCATTTATAGTAGGATTATTTCCATCTGCCCGTAATGCATACGGGCTACCAAAGACCTCAATAGACAGCCCAGCCACATACTTCCCTTATTAGTATAACTAAATGTCAGCTTGTACGTCCTTACCTCAGACATGAACAGAAATGAACTAACTCATGATAAAAACTGGGGACTGTGGAAAATAACTAAAATCGGTATACATAAGCGGCGTTCATTTATGTTCACCATAGCCACTGTTGAGCGTAAAGTGAGAATCATGAAACATTGGCCACACCATCTTGTCCCTTTTAGGCCCCATCGCGAAAGTAGGTGGCAGCCATTTTTGTGTCACGACCTCTCTGCCCACTGCCAATAGCCTGCGCGCCTCTCCCCCTCACACCCCAGCCTCGCAAGCATTCCCCCGCGCCCGACAGCCCCCGGTTTCTCCTGCTTGGACCATAAGCGCACCTCTAGCGCGACCTTGTCTCCGAGCCACATCCCGTGCTGAACCCCCTCGCTCTTTCATCTCATTCAAAGAACAGGCCCCTTTTTGATAACCTCTTCCTCCCTGCCCGATTGTCCAGCCCGATCCCAGGCCATCACCTAGCCCGACAGATGCAGTTTATTGCCCCCTACAGTAGGACCTCGCCTCCCATCAAAGGAGCGGTGGTTAATCAATACCCTCACACCTCCAGATCCGACCGATCTCCCACTTTCCCGTTCCCAGCAGAATGTCCAGCTGCGCGACAACCACCACATGCTGAGGTTGAGGGGGGAACTCTACTGTAAATATGTGTGGGAAAGGGGGTGAAGCGGGGATTCCGAGGATGTCTTTCCGTACATCAAGTATTGACAAGAATGTGTTTCATGTAATAAAGCAATAAACCTGTGTATAAGAGGCCAGGCCTCAAGGATGTGTTTAGAGCACCTCGAGAAGATACCCTGTTGTCTGATTTGACGTGTTCTGCTCCGTCGGAATAAACTCCTGTTTCCTGCCTTCTGTCTCCAGCGCCTGCCTCTTTGTTTGGTAATCTCGAATGGTATGAGAGGCGGCTAACGCCGGGCAAATACTGAAGGGTTCTTGGTCGAATTCGGCCCTACCTTTCGACACTCTTAATCCAGACACACAAAGAGCTCTTCGTCCTGGTTGTGGCCATATGGAGACTCAGTTTGTACTTGTGTGATGTACATAGATTCTGTCTGGCCTTCCTCTTGCTGTCCCCAGCTCATTCAGTCTTGTATACTTAAAAGTTGGAATATTTCAATGGGTCTGGATCACCCTTATGTACATACTCATAATAGCAGCTACTGGGCTGCTGTGGTCTTCCTGTTTGATCACTCTGATGTGTTAAAAAATGTGATTTGATTATGTAAGGGGCACATTGTACTCCCCACATATTAAAGTTCTGGTTTAGTGGCTAGATAACAGAAAGTCCACATTGTCTTATTTACCCCCCCAATGGTGCTGGGTAAGCTTTGAAACTGGTGAGTCGTAAAAAGGAGACCTGTATTATATCCGGCGAGCATGTCCTACCCTCTCCAGGATGGATGAGTAGGAGGTGGGTGTTATCTTTCACCTCCATCCAGGAAACTATTTAAACTAGGGGTAAATGGTGCATTTGTAAGGGTGATTTACCGAATATATCCATCTTAAAGCTTTGTGATTGACAGACAGCTCTGAAAGAGAATCCATGAAAATGACCGGGCTCCGTGAGGCCTTTGTTTTACAAATTTGAACATTCTGCCCTCTAGGGGTGGAATGTTCGGATAGCCTTAGAGCCCTGGGTAGGAGGCTCAACCCGCAATGAAAGGCAAGCTCCCTTGTTAAAGGCCCTAGCTGAATGCCGGAGCGGGCCTTTAATGACCGGTAGAGCACGCCACTACAGGCTCTAAGGTTATAGTAAATGAAAATATCATTAGGGACCCGCAGAGCTGATCTCTACTGCCAGTAACCCATATAAGCTACAAAGACACATTTAGCTCTCACACTTCCTCATCCATAGCACTACTAAGTGCTACGCTCCATAAAAGGAAACATGTTGGTCATCAGGCACAGCATGGAAACACTTCCGCATAGGATCTAAATAAAGCAAAACACTGCTAGCTACAATCGTGCAATCCATGCTGACAAGCCCTTCAGCAGAGAGTAGTAAGTGCTATATAAAAGCCTCAATACAATATAATACAATAACAGAGGGCAGAATTGCTTTAATATAAACGCACAACTTAATTCCTTTTAACCAAAATGATTTGATTGGGATATGACTTTACATGGTGTACAAAATTCCCCTTTTTTCTTAAAATTGTGTTCTTGACGAAAGTCTATTAAAAACTCTCCTTTAAAACTATTCATTTTTCCTCAGTTTACCGGGCAAAATGTATTTCGAAAATCATAAATTAGACACTTAATTTTGATAAAAGTAGTTAGTTTGTTGAAAATACACAGGAAGAAATGAAAGAAAGCTCTAAGCAGCTGCGAGTTACTTAGTGCCGGGCTGTGTGTCGATAATCAGTGTCCTTGGGGAGACTGACGTCATGTCACGAGTGTTTGGTGGTCCCCAGAGCTTCCTGCTTTTAAGAAATTGGTCAGGCCTACCAGGCAGGGGACGACAGATGTCTTGCATCTGGCCACAGCCCAAGACGCCTGAGGAGGGTGGATTTGATTTATTTCTCCAGAGGGATTTCAGGGGACACTTTCCCTCGGCCCCCTTACAATTGATTGGCTTTCAGGCCATTTGGCAGGACAGCATGACGTCAGGGGGCGGGATGTGGAGAGCCAGGCCGCTGCTGCAGAGAGAAATCCGTTTAATATAGGTTTTTCGTTGCCTCTTTGTGGTCTGGTTTGTTTGGCTTCAGAGGGTGGGTAGTCAGAAGTCTTTTGTACAGTTCTGAAGAAGGGACCCATGCAGTTTCTAAAGTTACTGTACATTTCAAGCAAAAACCATAGAATTACAGTCAAAAGTTTCTTTGGTATCCATTGCAATTTTCTATAAACCAAATTCATCAAATGTGCGTTAGAAATGTGTGTGTGTGTATATATATAAATATATATATCAATCAAATATTTATATTTTCCACACGTAACAGGATACCAGAATAGGAAAAATCCACGAGCTCGCTCAATCATGTTTGTAAAGTTTTATTCTTTGTTCACAAAGGAACGCGTTTCGACCACGTCTATATATATATATATATATATATATATATATATCTATATATATATATATAGATATATATATATATATATATATATATATATAAAACTTTTTTTCGGTTTTTTTCCTTTCGTTTTTTGGTGCTTTTATTGTGCTAAATGCAGTGGTAAAGGATACATTTCACAGAGATCTATAAAAATTGGGAAATACTGCAGGGTTCGCTGTGAAATATGTGTTTCATCATCACGCCAGCTCCCAAATCACTCTACAGAGCGTAACCATTGTCACTACGAGAATGCAGCAATGCAGGACAACATTTTTGGGCAAGGGAATCTACATTATGCAGCAAGAAAACACAACTTATGTAACGTAATGCACGAAATTCCTGACAGTATTATATTGATCCAATTGAGCTGCATATATATACATATATATATATATATATATATATATATATATATATATATATATATATATATATATATATATATATATTTACACACATATGCGTGTGCATCTATGTGTGTGTGTGTATGCATGTGTGTAATAACTAAACAAACAATAACTTTCCTTCAACTATGTAACTATGTTTTTCGGTAATTTACTGAGTTTTTTATTTTTAAAAGGAGCTTTA
The DNA here is from genome assembly GCF_964261635.1 of Lissotriton helveticus. Taxonomy (NCBI): domain Eukaryota; kingdom Metazoa; phylum Chordata; class Amphibia; order Caudata; family Salamandridae; genus Lissotriton; species Lissotriton helveticus. The sequence goes on along the minus strand of NC_136071.1, from coordinate 176,969,047 downwards.
GCAGTTGAATACTGGACCATTGTCCGTGCATCTGTCCCCCTGTTGTGCATGAACAAAAATACACACAGAGATCAGACTTAGAAGTCAAGTCTTAGTTATCACACCTTCACAATTTTCTAATGATATACTTTGTTGGGTCAAATCTGCTGAAATTAATGGAGGAGAAGGCCCAGAAGAAAGGGAGAAAATGAAATTTGGTGTGTAAAAAATGATTCGGCATGCTTTGCCTTATTTCATGTCAAAACTTGGAATAAGAGATATTTATAACAAGTGATTAATACATTCCTTATCCTTTGGTTAATGGTATTTACCTGGTGTGGTAAATACGCATCTCTATTTAGACCAACTTGTAATGAGGGCCTTAAATAAATTGGCACTGATTGGCTACTCCTCAGAGCTGGAGTGGGAAAGCAAACCTTCCCATGCAATTGAGTCAGACCGGCCACGAGGGGGGGGTGGGTGTACATGAAAAACACTGCAGCTGCTTTTTGTTACAGGGGGCTGATAAAACCAGCCCCCGGTTACAAAAACAGCCCACCGGTGGTCCAAAACTGGTCCCCACCCTGGAGGCCCACCGGGGAAATGCCTGGTGTCCGCTATGGCCAGCCGGCCCTGCTACTCCCCAGCTTCCAAGAACTGAACATATAATCTGAAGCCCCACTCTTGTATTTGGAAGATTCACTTTGACTCAGATAAGCATATGCTGTATATAAGCAGATACCGTATATAACGTGGATGTTTTCTCTTCAGTAATGGCAGGTTCTCTATTTCTCTTGGATTTAGCAGATAATTCTTTCTGTTGCTCTCTAGCGCTTTGACGCACTTTGAGTTCCTTTCCAGTTCCATTCTATTTCCATACCCTGCTGTGATGCCCCGTGAACTTGAAGCAGCATGCTCTGGCCCTTTTCCTCAATCGTAGGACTAAGTCTTATACCCTACTGAGGTCCAGCTGGAGGATCGCTCACACTCTACAGCGCCTGGAGACCCCCTGGGGTGACAAGCCATGCTTTACAAGCCCAGATGATTGATTGATTGAGCTGTCATAGTCTTTGGCTATAGACGCAATAACGCAACAAAAAGAAACCCTCACCAGTGTCCAGAGCAGAACACCCAAGCTCACCTATCTAGGAGTGCTGGTGGGGTGAATGGTGCCTGTGACTGATGGGTACAACTGGGTGGGTTACCACCACCATATACCCTTTCCCTTACTCACCAGTCTCCACCCAGCATGGAGGGAGCATCGTCTCATCATCACCATCTGTGGCCCAGCTGCAGCAAGAGGTTTTCACACTTTGCCTCATGAACCTTCTTTGGTGATTGGAAGACCTGGTTTGCTTAGACACTAGTAAGATCCAGAGGCTTACAGAGGCCAGAGGTGGTCCTTTCAGGTGACTGTCGGTGCACAACCCCCTTTCTTTAAAGCATCAGACAAGATCCGTCTACCTTCTGCTCTCAGTACCAAGATCTTCTTTCCCATTCTGGAAGGGCAGCAATTGAGCCGATGTTGTTTTAGTTCTCAACAAACACCAAACCCTAAGCCAAGCGAAAAATCAATGGTTTGCCAGTTTCATAACTCTTAACAATGTTCAGTGGCACACATGACTTTCCATTGTTGAAATATTGTTCCTCTTCCCCATAGCTGTGTCTATTATACAGTGTATGTGTTATCATTTTTTTAGGCCCAAGCCTACAAGACAACACAGCTGCTCGGCTTGCTAAAGACATCATGGAGACATTCAGAAAGCTTCCCTGGGAATGCATTCCGCCCATTGCTGACCATTGGTTTTGTGATTTGTAATTCACATTTGATTGCTTTCTATTTGCTGGCTTTATTTGTTTGAGGCTGCTAGCCAGCTTGAGTTCAGAGGCCTATACCTTATTTACAGTACACTTGCGAGGACTCCCTTTTTGTAAACAGGACTTTAAATCGTGTTCTTATCTTGCCACATTTGGTTGGCTATTAAGAGAGAGGTCAAATGTCAGGATCTGTCTTCCAGGGAGCTTGGTGTTTACTTTTCTTTCTCTCACTTCAAAGTGAGAGGAGTATTTATGTGATAATCATGCTGGCTGGGGCAGGGGCGGGGCTAATTCTAAAGTGTGGTGGATACAAACATTTTAATAGGATCAAAAAAAATCAATACACTAGGTGATGACATTTCCTCACACTATAATTTGAGCGCTGTGTACTTTTATCAGTAAAACTGTATGTCTGTGCCAAATGTAATTGTCATTTCAATTGAAGATGTGTTGTCTGTAATTACAGTGCGCAACCACACCAGGCATACCCCACTTCACCCCATTAACCTCTACTCTGCACCACTCACGCTACTGCACTCTTCTCTGTACCACTCCACACTTAGCTACTTCACACACTCCACGCCACTCAGCACTGCGTCACTGCACTCTACACCACTCAACACTACGCCTCTGCACTCCACTAGGCACCATTCCACTCTATGTTACTTCACTACACCTCTCTACTCTACTTCGAATCACTCTTCTCTATGCAACGCACTCTACTCTACTATGCACCACTGCACTCTACTCCACTCCACTCTACTCTACTCTGCAACACTGCACTCTATGCCACTGAACTCTACGCCCGTACATTCTACTCTGTACCATTTCTCTCTACACCAGTACATTCTATGCCGATCCACTCTGTGCCACTCTAATCTAATCTGCACCACTCCACTCTATTGTGACCACTCCACTCCAAGCCACTTCCCTTTACTCTGAAACATTATTCACTTTTCTCTCCACTCTGTGCCACTCCCCTCTGTGGAACTTCTATCTATGCTGCACCTATCCTTACCACTCTCATCTACCCTGTACCATTCTACTCTACACCACTGCACTCTACTCCAACCACTACACTCTATGCCAATGCACTGTATACCACTATACTAAAAACCAATGCACTCTACGCCAATCTAATCAGATCCACTGTAATGCCACTAAATTCTACTCTGCAACTCTCTGTGCCACTGCAAAAACACCACTGCACTCTACACCATTGTACTCTATATCACTGCACTCTACGCCACTCGATTCTACACCACCGAGCTCTACACCAATGCACTCTATGCCAGTCTACTATACACCCATGAATTTTACAACAGTCGACTCTGCAACTCTGCACTCTCAGCCACTCTACTCTTTCCCACTCTATTCTATGTCATTGCACTCTACCATGCACCACTCTACTCAAGGCTACTCTATGCCAATGCACTCTATGCCAATACACTCTAGGGCACTCTACTCTGCATCACTCCACTTTACACCAGTGTACCATACCCTGCACCACTCCACTCTGCACCACTCCATGCTACACCACACTACTCTACATCACTACACTCTATGCCACTGCAGTCTACTCTGCACCACTCTACTGCACTGTGCGCCAATGCACTGTACGTCACTACACTCTACCCCACCTTACTCTGCATCACCCCACTCTAGGCCACTGCACTCTACACCAATCCACTCTAAGGCACTCTAAAATACTATGCCCCACTGCACTCTACGGCACTCTCCTCTATGCCTCGTCACTCTACGCCACTTCACTCTACTCTGAAACAGTCTACTCCATGCCCACTGCACTGTATGCCACTCTGTTCCACTCTGCGCTATTCCACCCTACGTCACTGTAATCTACCCGGTGCCACTCTATTTTACTTTACACCACTGCACTCTACACTAATGCACTCTGGCCAATGCACCTCTATGCCAATACACTCTACACCACTTTATTCACAATCAATACACTCTGTGCCACTGCACTGAATGCTCTACTCTGCCACACTCAATGCCACTGCATTCTACACCACTGGACTCTACGCCAGTGCACTCCACAACATTGCAATCTTCGTCACTGGACTGTACGCCCCTCTGTTCTACTCTGAAACCACTACACTCTACACCACTGCATTCTACGACACTCTGCTCTGAAACACTGCACTCTGAACTTTACACAACTCTACTCTGCGCCACTGAAATCTATGCCAGTGCACTCAATGCCTCTGTACTCCTCGCCACTCTAACCTACTGCGCACCACTACACTCTGACACTGCACTCTACTCCGCTTCACTACTCTCATCTCTACTCTACTTTTCAGCACCCTACTGCATGCCAATGCACTCTACTCTACATCACTCTACTCTAGGACCCACCACTCCACATTGTGTCACTGCACTCTATGCCACTGCAATCCATGCTGCGCCACTCCCCTCTGCACCACTCTACTACGCACCATATCACCTACACTCTATGCCAATGCACTCTTCATCACTTTACTCAAAACCAATGCACTCTACACCAATCTACTCTGCACCACTGTACTTTACACCACTTCTCTATAGGCCTCTCTACTTCACTCTACAACACTCCCCTCGTTGATGCTCTACTCCATTAAACTCTACTCCACTCTACTCCACACTATGCCACTCCACTCTATAACCCTCTACTCCACTATATGACACTACTCCACTCTACAACGCTCTAAGCAACTCCCTCTACTCTACTCCATGACATTTTACTCCACTCTACTCTACTCAACTCCACTACTCCATGCCACTCCACTCCACACCACTCTATGCCACTCCACTCTACAACACTCTACTCCACTCTATCCCACTCCACTCTACGCCAATCTACTCCGCTGTACGCCAATCAACCCTACAACACTCTATCCCACTCTATGCAACACTCTATATGCCTCTGCACTCTACTATACACCACTCCACAACACTCTATGCCACTCCACTCTATGCCACTCCACTCTATGCCACTCCACTCCATGACACTCTACTTCACCTTAACACTGTACTCCACTATACTCTATGTCACAACTGTCTGCACAATACTCCACAACACTCTACACTACTCCACTCTACGCCACTCCATGACACTCTAATTCACTCCACGCTACTCTACTCAACTCTACACCACTCAATGTCACAATCTGAACTTCTCTTACCAACTTTGGTGCACTGAAATGGTTCCTGACTTCGGTTCTTAAAGGTTCTGGCCTGTCTGAGCTAAAGGCGACCCTTTCCGGTAGCCACGGTGCTGCTGACAGTGTAACGCCAGTGCAGACTGTGCCTTCCGGAAGGGGTCCCAAAGAGGAAAAACCCCAAATGGAAAAAATCTCTTACTGCTGGTGGTAAACGGCTGGTTCTTTGTGGACCAAAGGGAGTTATCCCTCATGGCAGACCAGAGGACAATGGACCCACTTGGCTATCCAGGTGACTATATGGAACGGCGAGATCTCTGGATCTCCCGGAGTCACCAGCCATTACAATCCAGCCCTGGAACTGGCTTATACGCAGGTTGGGAGGGGCAGACAGACTGAAGCTGGTGACACCACTGTGGGATTCAAGAGCGCTGGCGGAGTTACGAGGGGTGACAGTATACAGGAAATGGAATATATTAGGCATCTTAAAACTAGGGGACCTATAGAATGAAGCAAGGTGACTTTCCTTTGAGAAATTGCAGAGGCAATATCACATGACAGGGCGCCAGTTCCTACACTATCTGCAGGTCGATTCTTACCCGCCAGATTGGCCAGTCCCAAGACCTAGATGAGGAGAATCCATTGGAATACAGCGTGGTAGGGGACCCCCTACATGAACATGCCATTTTCCTGATGTATTCAACACTCCTCAACAATAGTCAACCGCCTACAGACACTGAGAGAGAAATGGGAGTGCAACTAGGGCAGACTTGAAGATTACGAATGGGGGTGGGATGTTGATACCCTGGGGAGGAATCTATCTGGTCTGGATTCCATCTGATGCAGCTGACATTACTGCATTGAACTTACTTTACCTGGACAAACTGGGCAATATAAACACCGACCAATGAAATGAGAGGGTGTGGCCAATGAGGCCCATAGCTACACACGATCTGGGAGTGTCCGAGTTGAGGGAATTCTGGTCAAACATACAACACAGGTTCTCATTGGCGAAGCTCATCCCCCCTCATCTCCCCATTTGGGGCCATATGTATCATTCCAAATTGCGATCGCAAATGCCGAAATTCGCAGAATTTCGCAAAATTTGCGATTCCTTATTTTGCGATTGCATTTAAGGAATCGCAAATTGCTATTCCTTAAATGCAATGTAAGAAGCACAGAAAAAGTACAATTTGGCCTTAAGGAATCGCAAATTACCAACAACTTCAAGTTGGTAGTAATTTGCGATTTCTTTGAAAAATTCACTTTTTTGCATTTTTCAAAGTGCCATGTGGCGCACATACATGCCCTAAGGGCATGTATGTGTGTCACATGAGCACACAAGTACATTTCAGGGGTGCCACAGGGTGTCCTTTTGACACCCTGGCACCCTTGAAATTGCATTCACAATTTGTGATTCTCTAATTGAGAATCGCAAATTGAGAATGTCTTCCCATAGGAATGAATGTGGAGGTATTGCTTAATTGCGAATTGCAATTTGCGATTCGCAATTAAGGAATATATAGGATTTGCAAAATTATTTGCAAATCCTATATACATAGCGTTTTGCGATTCTCAAATAGCGATTCTCTAAAAATCGCTTTTTGAGAATCACAAAACCAAAGTTTCATACATATGGCCCTTAATCTCCCTGGGCAACTGAGGTGGCGTGACCCTTGACAGGAACACACTCCTCTCATGCAATACGGCCCTGGTGGCAGCAAAAAGAGGCATAATCCGATACTGATGGAGAGTGGGGGCCCATCACTGAAGGAATGGAGGCCCAATATGGAGGGGTGTAGACAGGCTGAGGAGCCTATATACCGTACGAGGGGATGACCCCAGAAGTTCACTGACAGGAACACAAAGGGGAGTGAAGAGGCCAGCCCTGATTCCGGGCTCTGGCTTGTGTGTCTGGCTCTGAAGTTCTGGGGACAAATCGAGGGAGTGGAAGGCTCTTATTGGAGAGGGTCACAAGGACTACATTTGGAGATTGGTGTCCTGTTGTCAAGAGACCAGACCACACAATGTCCGTAGACTATATCAAGGTTATCTATACTGCTCACATGCCGCAACATGCGGGGTTCACATTATTGTTGCCTTCAACACGTTACTGTCTGGTATGATAACATGCTCAATAAAAAGATATGAAAAAAATGTGTCACAGCTTGTGGTACACTGTGTCACTTCAGGTGTTCTTTATGCCAAGAGAGAGCCCCAAGGGCAATGTCAGTACACCGCAGGAGGCACAAGCTGCCCATCGAAATATATCATCAGTCCATAAACAACGGATCAAGAGGATAGATGGACAAATTGTCTTGATGTTGTTTATTCTTGATTTTCACTTCTAAGAGATTTATTTATATCCTGTTCTTAAAGAAATGTGTTTCGCCCTTTAGTACATTCAGACTTTTCCAAGGCTTTTTTCGCTAGGACTATGAAGCACGACAGTCTCTCAATGTACACTCTTCTTGTAATGTACTAAATGGTCAAACACAACTGTAGATTCGTATTAATGGTAAGTGAGACAGTCTGTGTGGCTTCAAACAGAAGCTTTCATATATTGGGATATACTAAAAGAAGAAAGTTATATAAAGAACAGTTATATAAATATGTTAGTTAAATATATGATGCAATTGTCATATGGTTGAGCCAGATAGGCTCTGATTAATAGCCTTCTGCAAAGTAAATTGGTAGATAACACAGAACATGATGTATCAACACATTTCCCTATAGACAAAGATTGGGTCAAGCCCTTTCATTAATCAGGCCCAAAGTCTGTACTGGACTGAGCAGTGGGCTACACCATTCATTCTTTTTACAACAAGCATTGCTAACAGTACTTGTATATGAACGGTTGCTGCAAGGCTGATCAGGGGTTTAGAACATGTATCTGCAAATCATGGACACAAACAGGATGTTCCGCTAATTCATTTTTCATTTCTTTCCTAGGTTTTGTCCACACCTGTGATCGTTCTCGAGGTCCCCTAAGGCTCTAGCAGCTAAGAGATGCTCAGCCAGGTCATACCACAGGAGTGAGATGAGACTGCACAACAATGGGTGTCAGATTAAAGAAAGCTCTATTGGAAGTGGTCTGTTTTGAGCAAGGTACATGATGCAACCACGAAGATTCCCCAATGGAGCAGTAAAGGATGCATGCTGACAATTGGTCTGGCAGCTGGTCATTTTACAAGCAGCTCCCACAGCTGTTTTTTGACACAAAGACCTATCTACTAACAATGGTACACAAAACGTTGCACCAATAAATAACTCCCACTCAAGGCAGATGTTAAATTATTGGGGCAATATTAAAATTTTTCCTAACTTTTCAAACTTTGCTTGGGTGCTTCTCTGCACAGTACATATCCAATATGGGGGGTGGGGGTAGCACTTTGTCTAGGCATAGTATTTTGTACTGGAATAGTACAAAACCTATGCTAGACATCACACACACCTTTGCACTAGGCAGCCTAATTGTGCGTCAGTGCTGGGGAAGGAAGCGGTAGTGCCTCATCTTATGAGATAGAACTCAGAGATGCTCTCTTCCCCTAGCGCAACGAAGCGCTGCAACGTTGGTTGCAAGCTGAGCTGCAAATTAGTAAATGTGCCCCCTTAATTTTAGCACTGCTGCAGCCTTGGTACTAAACAGGGCAAATTATGCTGATACCAGTGCATAGAACCACATGTACACGTTTGTTAAATGGTATTTATTCACTCAGGGGCAGAAGGAAAAAAATCTAACGATTGAGAGTCACAAGAAAAAGGTATGTTTATACTCTGATATTTATTACTGTTCACATAACCCAGCTTGGAACACCAGTTTGCACCGATGAGCTGAACGTTTGCTGCTGCAACAAAGCAGTGATCGGCTGCTCGCGGGTTTGAGTCCCACCTAGGCAGACTCAGACGTCCATCCCTTTGAATGTTGCTAAACTGAGCACCAAGAATGGGTAATAGTAACATCTGCTCCTTAAAGAACTTGGAGATGGAAGAGATGTGGTAGGAAGCCATATATAGCACTTAACTGCCAACCTCTTATCGTTGACTCAGCGAAATCGCTGGGAATAACTCTGGACAGAAACCTCAGTATGCAGAAGCACATCAGCACCGCAACAAAAGGAGCAAACTTTCAGATGAATACATTGAGAAAACTAAAACCTTTCCTGCCTGAAAAGGACTTCAAATTGGCAGTACAAGCGCTAGTTATTCCAAGATTGAAATATGGGATTGTATCTCTCTGCGGCCTTCCCAGATCCTCAACGGCCCCTCTAAGAGCTTCAATCAATGCAGCAGCCAGACTTATTACCGGCTCCAAAAGAAACTCACACATATCCCCGTACCTAAGATCCCTTAGCTGGTTACCTTTTGAAGCCAGAACTCAACTGAAAATGGCATGCATGACGCATAAAGCCATTCATCACAACACTCCCAGATATCTGGCACAGAAACGGTTGCCTTCATTTGGCAACAGAGGTTCCAGAAGTGCTAAAAACCTCTTTTTGAAACCACAAAGATTCAACAAGAAGGAAAACATACAACCGAGCCTTCTCGGGAATGGCGCCCAGGATTTGGAATGCTTTTCTCCTAGAAACTAGACTTACTCCCTCTACTGCATCCTTCAAAAAATAAGTGAAATCTCTTCTCATGGCTAAGCTCTCTTGAACCTGGGTTACTGTGATTATAAGCTCCTATTCTTGATCTTTATGGAACTATATATTACTTACTACTTACCTATGTATCTTCGATATTGTGATTGTACTATGCTTGATTTTTATGGATCTTTCTGTTATTTACCATATACCTAAGTATCTTCTATATCTACCTTGTAAAGCGTCCTGATACCCGCAAGTGTCTTGTTCGCGCTATGTAAAACCTTCAAATAAATAAATATATAAAAACAAGTTACTACAGCTACAATACCATTGCAATGGTGCCCGGGAGTTCTGTTTGCACACAAACCGGATGCTCATCCAGGCTCCTAGCGCTATTTCCATCACCATTCAGCCAGTCAGGGTCAGACTGGCCTATAGGGCAATCAGGCAGTGCCTGATGGGCTGGTTTGACAGACTAAAGTGTGGACCCGTTTTTTGGCTGTTTGTGGGCTTGTTTTATTGCCTGGTAGGACTGCTTTGACTGTTGATTTCACTGAGATTACCACAAACATTGCCTGCATCAAACACAAATGAATGCAGCCTCTAATTCCTTGCAAAATACACATATACAGTTTGTGTTTGCAAGTTAAAAGCTGGCTTTTTTCACATGTGGGCCACTTTTTTAGCCATCTGGTTCGCTAATGGAGGTCACTTTTACTTTGGTGCCCAGGCATATTTTTTTGTTCCAGTCCAACCCTGCAGCCTGTCATATTTGTGTGCACTTCTCCCATGCTGGATAGCATGATGTGCTTTCGTTAAAGGGATTGCAAGACCCACAGTACTGATGTTACGCTGAATGTATACATGAAGCGGATGCAGTTAGTGTAACAACCATTCAGTCTCCTTTTTGATAGGCACATGCACACTGGTTCATCTCTGGCTCCCCAGGTCACCTCAGATTCCTCTGGGATCCCTCACCTTGCTTTATGACAAGCCTGCTTGTACAAGGCTACCTCTGGTTTCTCTGGAATATATCTACTACTCTGCGAGTCCCCCAGTTCCTACTGGTTACTGCTGTTTTCTCTCAGTTACTTTCAGTGCCTCTGTGTCACCTCTGCTTTCTCTGGGTTACTTCTGGCTTGCTGGTCAAACCTCTGATTAATTTAGGTTAAAATATGTTATTTTGGTTAATCTTTGCGTCCTCTAATGTGTCCACTAGTTCATATGAGGCCTCTGGTTCCTCGGTAACTGCTAGTTCCTTCGTGCCACAACTAGTTCCTGGGTGTTACTACTTGTGTTACTCTTTTCTCTGGTTTACACCTGCTTACTTTGGATTGCATCTGATTCTTCTTCGATAAATCTGGGTACTCTGAGTCAGTTCAAGCACCCCAGGCATATCTTTGCCCCCAGGATTCTTCAAATTCGTCCAAGTACATTTTGGTTGCCTGTGTTACTTCTGGTTCTGCCTTCTTACCTCTGGGCCCTCTGAGTTACTTCTGAATTTTGTCTAACTTCATCTTCCCCTGCATCACTTCTGAATTGTGTCTAAATCAGCTTCCTCTGGTACCTCTAAAATGTGTCTTACTTCAGCTTCCTCTACTTTGCATCAGAATTGTGCATAACTTCAGCTTCCTCTGGGTTACCTCTAATTCCTCTGTTCACCAGAGATTTCTTTGGAAGACCTCTGGCTCCTCTGGGTTCACCTCTGTTACCCTCGGCTACTTCTTGTTCTTCTGAATCCTCTATGTTACTGCTGTTTGTTGTTTTGTATTGCAGGCATATGCCAAAAATAAAAAAAGAAGGGAATAAACATGGCATTGTGTAAACATGACAGCCATATGCTTGCAACAAACATTTTAGGTTAAAGAAATACACATCAAATATAATTTTAGTGGAACACTGAGAGTGCTTCCTAACAGACCCCTTTAGTTTTAATGATCACAGGAAAATTGGGAATGGTGAAGAAAATAGGCGAGGCTAATAAATTAAAGTTTATATTCTGCCACTGATTTGTTTAGAGACTCAGTAATTCATCATAAGTGCAACCAGCCACTCATCTCTGTACACATGCATCCATGCACTAACTCAGTCTTGCATTCACCCATTTACACCACCACAATAAAACATACACGAACTCAACAAGATATACAAGCTAAAATTCAAAGAATAAAAGTAAAATCACGTAAAATGAAATCTAGCAGTTGGTGGCCACCTTGCAATGGCATTGAATGTAATGTAAAACATTTTAAGGTGTAGCTTGGCTGCAACATTTGCAATCAATGTGTTGGCCATGCTGGGATGCTAAAATAATGATACTCTATGAACAATACCATTCCATAATGGTTTCATGGTTTAGAAACAGGGTCCCGCGGGATGCAGAGCACTGCAGATGAAGTGAGAAGCGAGCAGGCACTGTCTGGTAAGCTTTAGTGTGCTCTAGAAAATAGAAATGAAAATAGGAGGAGAAAAGAAATGAAAGGGGACCTATAAAAGGAGAAAATGGAAAGTCTGGAACTGAAACACTCTAATTTTCAGGCAGATCGGACAAATGACGCATCACCCACAGGGAAAGAGAGCCAATGGCTTACCAGTTGATCCATGCTGTATGGAAGCAGAGTATAAATAACATTCCTTAACCCGTTGGCAATGGCCGACGGCAGCACTACCTCGCTGGTGCTGCCGTCGGCCAATGGCCGACGCGACCGCACCCGTTTTTTAAAACGGCCGCACTGCTGCAAAAAAGCGGAAGCAGCCAACGGGTTAAAGTGATGTTACAGAGTATAAATTACATTCATACAGACCAATGGCAGAAAATGACTGACTCATCGTCTGTGTGTGTGTGTGTTGTGTGTGTGGTGTTTGTGTGTCTGTGTGCGTGCTTGAATGCATGCATGTGCGTGTGTGTGTGCCCTAGACATTCACTGAAAAGCCATAGTAAAGATATGTTATAGTTTTTCTTTTTTGTATTTTGTATTTATTATTTTATTGAATTTATTTAGAACACATAACAGTGCACAATGAGGATTACAGTGAAGATAGCTCTATGGACACACAGTAAATCAAAATACAATGATGTAGACCAATCCATCACAATCAGTCACAGCCAAGAGCATAGAAAAGGACTTTGCAGCTAGCAGTCAAGAGCACACATGAGTCCACTCATCCAACTAGACTGAAGAAGCCTATCTATATCTTCTATAACATAACAGCATGAAAACACAGTGGTACATCACTACATTATAGTGGACTTCTTGGGATGTGGGAGTAGGTGGAGAGTCATCCGCATGAGGGCATTACTCTGTCTGTGGCGAGAGCATGCCACTTCTCATCGCCAGGAAGGTCACCAGTGAGTCCCGTATATCTCTCAGCCTCGAGTTTACAGGCATTGAATCCCAGTAATACTCCAACTGTTCTTGACAGTAGACTGCATCACACAGCCAGTGGTTGTGTTTGGGTACGGTCAGGCACAAGTCCTAAAAAAAGAAGTGGGGGGACTAACCTAGTTAATCAGAATGCAAGTGGCATCACGCCGCGTGATATCACAGCGTGTGACATCACAGCAATTGGCACCACAGGAAGTAGCATCACAGGAAGTGACATCAGATCTTAAGCCCTCACATATATGTTTAACATGTGTATCATTCGTACATTGGAGCGCATTTCGAGCGTACAGGGAAATCCTCCTGATTCATGCAGAAGATTCACACTTTTGTAAGCTACACACAAAACAATGTTGCCTTTTGTCAGCGTAAACTTCCTCTACCCATAGTTCTTTACAAGAAAAATAGTGATAATTAAATTATTTCAACGCCTCCTCAGGGGTAGTAAGTGCTATTTAAATTACATTTATTTTGTGTAAATACTGGGAAAGACCAACACATCTGACATTCTTACAGTACATGCATATCCAGTTAACAGAGACTGAACAAAGTGAAAAGCTGCCTCTCTTAAGTATGTGTGAAGTGCTACCAAGGTGTGAGCCTTTGTTTCCTCTCCGCTTCATTGGCATCTAGGTGTGAGGGTCCTGACTGCTGCCAGCCAGGAGACTCGAACAAAAGGAGGCCTGATGACCCCTCAGATTCGGCCTTTGTTATGGACCCAGCAGGAGTCTGAACTAAGAAAGCCCCCTCCCGCCTGCACGTTGTTGGATCAAACGCAGAAAACAACGGGTAGGCGCTGCAGAATGTGTTCCAGTGTTTGCAAATTACACCCGGATGAGTTCAGCATACTTTTTCAGTGGAGCCTAACTTCTTCGCAGGGTGGACGGCGAAAATAGTGGGCGGACGCTGTCCACCTGCGTGTACCCCCGACTCGTGCCCTGGGCACGGTACATTTACCCCAGTTAAAAGCAACCCTGCGTTTCACTAGAGGAGCAGAACAGCGGTGAGTCTACTGGCGGATGGTGGAACGTCAGCCGAGCAGAGCGATCATCGGTACCCGTCCGAGCCCAAACTCGATAATCATCCCAATAGTGGCAAAGACCTCTGCCCAGAAGTAAGCGACCGCAGAGCATTCCCAAGCTAAGTGAAGGAAGGTGGAGGCAAGCAAGCCACAGCACAGACAGCGTGCATTTTCGCACCAGGTGCATCCTACACATACGGACGGGTGTACAGTAGACTTTATGCAGATATTTGAAATGTATTAATTGGAGTCTATAGTTCGAGCCGAGGGCAGTGGACTGGGTGCAGTATTATTTTCACTGCTCCTCGCTGACAGGAGCCTCCAAGTTGATGGAACACAAATCTGGGCCTTCCTCTGCATTAAAAGATATGGTATAGTAAGTGCTAAACATTTAAAGACCATAAAAACCCTGTAATTCTCCACTTATAATTTACTGGGTTAACTGCAACTTGTGTCCCCAACATCCACTGCTTATGACCTTGAATATTACATCACTGATGACATGTTAAATGACATAATTGATGACATCCGTGATGGCAACTCAAATGACATCGTTGATTAAATCATTGCGGCTACTGCTCCACAAATCACTCTATAAAAGGCCAGCTCATTTAAAAAAACAAAGCAGATAGTAAAGGGACCATTATCATACACAGCATAGGTTGACTGTGTGTACATGTGCACTTGTAAAACATAGGAACAGCGTAGTGCTGGAAACAGGTCTGATTCAGTACGGTAAAAGATATATGGTGCACATTCAGCTAGCCATGCAGTTTTAAGTGCAGGAAATATTTAATTTAAACAAGGTAGAGACTGACTGAAACTAGGGTGAGTTGCACACATATGTGTTGTCAAAATCTGTGAGGGAAAATAAGGCTTTACCTTATAATACATTATTCACCTGTTGATTTCTGTGTACATAATTTCGTTAAACAGATGTCATGCAGAGCTATTGATAACTTCTATATAATTTGGAGATTGATATCGTGCAGATATTTGTTTTGAAAAGTTCCATGAAAATTCTGAGATATTATACGTTGTTGTAGATTGTATAGTGTATGGGTGACTTACTTACAGACGGTTCTAGTCGCAGCATGACGGTAAGCTTTCTTTTAAAGGTGTATGCCATTCTTCTCATTCAGGAATATGTGTAGGTTACTTAACAAACTATGAAGGGTTGTCCATAGGGCCTGGCCGTGGATGCCTTATCACTGGCTAATACATAGATGTGAAAGACGTAAAGTTCTATATCAGATGAGGTTTTTAATAGGCACACCCCACTAAGGGTAAATAATGGCATACATTTTTTAACAGTACACAAGGTTTATTTGCTGATGGTTTTGAAGTCTACAGAGCCATTATGCACCTGAATACTGCTAAAAATGGAGCATACTATCAACTAAATCTGGGTGATTTCCCAGACATGTTTCATGTCCTACATGTTGCCAAAGGTAACTCCCATTAGCATTACAGAGGTGATTGAATATTGGATCTAGGTGTAAAGTGTTGAATACCATCCAGTTTGAAAATCATATAGCAAGCGGTCGGACAGGCAGCCAACTCTACTTTTTTATTAGTAGAAGATGTGTGTGGACAACTATGCCTCTTAGGCTTCCCCAAGAGATTCTAACTAGAATTATTGCAGTGCAAGTCTTCTAGCCCTAAGATTTGTTAAAGAGATTACTCAACACCAAAATGCTTGCCTACTGAGGTAATCTGTGTGATTTCATGTCCTAAATACCTGTATTCAGACTTTAACATGAACCCTAAAAGGCCTATTAGCTTTAACATAAACATTTAACAATAAATAATGATGGTCTACTGCCTTGGTTGTATTTTTCCATACTAAATAGATGTGACCTACAGCATCTGGAATAGAATTTATATAATGCACCAATCAGGTATATAACTTTTATCATTGGCTTTTCACTATAACCAACTCAGACCTACTGTATTGGTCATATGGTTTCCAACACGGCAACCATTAGGTATCTATACTACTATCATAAAGAAAGAACTTTGAACCTTTGAGGCGGGTAAACTCGGTAACCACAGCGCCAATCAAAACACCCAATACAGCGTTGGAAAGGTCAGGGTAAGCAGATGGTCATAGGCTATATATCAGCAAAAAATATATGTTAAAAGGGCAAAGTACGTTCTTTGCCAAAGTAGTCCCTTGGAAGTAGTGCCATGTCTGAGGTGGGCGTGTGCGCTAACGAGGAACGTGCTGACATCACCGTCATCATTTTGGTAAAGTTCAGGAAGTAAACCAGGAGCGCGAGGAGGAACGGCCAGGAGCACGAGGAGCAGCGACAGGAGCGCGTGGCTGAGGAGCGTCGGGTGCCCGCGGTGGGCTAAGGTACAGGTCCGACATGCCCAGGGGTAGGAGCGGCCACGAGCGCGGGGAGGAGCGGCCAGGAGCGCGAGGCTGAGGAGCGGACACGAGCGAGGGGAGGAGCGGCCAGGAGAGCGAGGCTGAGGAGCGGCGGCGGGGGTAAGTGTCACCCGGTCTTTGGCCCATGGCTGCACAGGTGGTTGGGGGCCTGGGATTCGAGACGCGAGAGATCTGTGGGGGCCCTGAAGGTGGTGGTTATGCTCCGGAGGACTGCACACTGAGCCTCATTGCCCCCGGACAATGTCGGGCGGGCTGCTAGTACTCTTATAAAATTAGAAATGTGCACAATATGAAAGTTGTCAAATCAATATAAAATCCCTTCAAAATGGCCTAATATGGATTATCTTAATGTAAATATTCTATACCCACAGTTTGAGTGGGTCACGAAAAACGAAACCATTGCCTACGATGATAGTATGTAACATTCCATATAAGAAAATACCTGCCTACAGGCTTTAGTACTGCACTATAACAAATTACCACTACAAACCTATTACTTTTATCATAGAATTGTTACAATAAGTAAATCAAGCCTGTTGGCTTTGTCATAACTTTTCATAATAAGCAGATTGAAACTATGGAATGTGCCGTAAACTT
Organism: Lissotriton helveticus; assembly: GCF_964261635.1. Taxonomy (NCBI): domain Eukaryota; kingdom Metazoa; phylum Chordata; class Amphibia; order Caudata; family Salamandridae; genus Lissotriton; species Lissotriton helveticus. The sequence goes on along the minus strand of NC_136071.1, from coordinate 176,952,107 downwards.
TCCCAGTGGACCAATAAAGCTTACAGCCTTTACCATTAATTTGTAGCATAACCAACACAGGCCTAGTGAGGTGTGCATAAGATGGCAACCCCCATGCATACAGTTTTAAAATGACAAATGTATTCAAAATTTAAGTTGTAAAATAATATACAGGGCTAACAAGAATCATCACAGTGAACATCTTCTACACCCAGGGTTTGCCAGAATGATTACGCAACATTAAAACCCTTGCCTACTACCATAATCAGCAATATTACATGTAAAAAATACCTACTTACAGCTTGTAACAAAGAATGATAACAATACACTGCTAAAGGCCTATTGGTTTTAACAAATGTTTCCCCACTAAACTAGGCCTTCTACCTTTGTCATAACTTCCCAAAATAAACTGATCAGATATATGGCATTAGACATATTATTTCCCAGTGAACTACTCAGGCATTTAGCCCTGATCAGTACCTTGTAACCATAACAAACTCAGACCGACTGTATTGAGCATGAACTTTCCCACTAGGCATCCAAGAAGCACACTGCAAGAAAATTACCAATGTATAAAAAATTATAATTGGCAAACCAAATGTATAACTCTCCTATGAGGGCCTAACAAAGATTATCACAGTGCAAATATTTCCTGCCACGGTTTGATAGAGGTGTAACTAGCACTAAAACCAATGCCTCCTACAGTAATCTGTAAGATTCCATGAAACAAATACCTCTCTTTTGAATTTAATCCAGAGTAATACCAATCCACCCTTAAATGCCTGTTAACTTTAACATGTGCTTTTCACAATAAATACATCAGGTTGATTGCCTTTATCGTAATTGTTCATAGTAAACAAATCAACCTAAAGTCTTATCATTGGCTTGCCGCCATAACCAACCCAGTTTTGCTTTATTAACCATAAGCTTTCAAAATAAAAAACATGCAATATAATCACTTGTTTTTAGTGGAAGCACACCTTTGGCCCATTCAAAAGCTATACTAAAAAAGTAATGTTGGTGGAGCTTAAGCCTGATTACAAGTTTGGTGGTCCATCAGGCTGCCAAACCTGTGGGGGCAGTCCCTGGACCACCAGACTGGTGGTTCAACTGCTGTATTATGAACACGCAGTGGAACCAGCACAGGACCACCGCAACCATCATGGATCCTGCAGTGGTGGGTGCGGCGGTCTGAGGCACCCCCAAGCATATTAGGAGTTTCCTGACTGCCTCACTTTCAGTGGTGAGCATGCCATTAAACGTGCAGTAGTAGGACACTTAGGGGGCACTACATGGACATGGAATAAATGAATGCACACCATGTGCCCCACCCTGTCTGCATGTGCCCCCTTTCCTTTAGGGCTTTGGCATTCCCATTGCGGTGTCTTTTTCATAAGCCCTTCCATGGGAACGCCAAAGGACCACTCATCAGACCAGGAGAAAACACCTAATCTGGCGGGCGGTCTGACTATCAGTTGGGCGGTTTGGGAGCGGGTGCTGGTGTGGTGGCCCTCTCCAGGACCGCCAAATTTGTAATCAGACCTTAAGACACTACTACTTCTCAAAGCTCTTTTCCTATTGATATCATAAGGTCAGCGACAGCTGTGATTTCAAGCCAGTCCTAAAAAGGATAAAGGATGAAAAGAAATACTTCCAAAGTGACATATTGGCTAAAAACCCCTGGTACTGCAATGCTCTTCTTTTTATGCAGATGTGCACGTGTTCAGGAGAAATTACGTCACTCACAGTCAATAATGCCAGTGGGTGAAGTGGGCTCACCCACAGGCTCTTGCTGTACACCTTTGCAGGCGGAAGCAAAAAATGAATGACAATTGAATATACCAGACCAACTGATGAAGAGGGATAATCCCACTTGGGAGGTATACATGTATGTATTTTTTATTTCGAAAATGTTGATTACACAATGCTGGCAAGACAGCTAAAGCTGTCAGCCTAACCTATGCTGACAGCCAGACCTAAAAATAAATAAATAGCAGGAAAGAGCTTTCCAGAAGAAGTCACCATGTGCAAACATGTTCATAGACCCCATAGAAAATAATTACTTTGCTAAAAGAAAGAACACTAACCATGGCCAAGTAAGGCGAAAATTGCCTTTTTGTCTCAAGAGAGATAAATGCCTATGTGTGATCAGGCCCAGCTAGCCAACAACACAAGTGTGAGGCTACTGAAATCCTCTCACAGTAGGCTGATGTACATTCATTTCAGAAGAAAACAAATCTCTTTGACTTTCTAAACACGGTGACACTGTGTGATTTGTGGGTCTGACCAGCCTCCATATGGTGCATGGCGAGCAAGCCTGACCACTACCCGGAGATTGGAGGGATACTCCCCAAGAACATTTGAAAAAATAGCAAAAATGGTGCATTCTACAATACATTTTTCATTGCACATTCAATAGTATTTGTTTTTAAAGCATAGTAAATGATGACCTTACAGTGGGCCAGGATACGGCAATCTTTATTGGGGCGCTTCAGTGATTCCCTCACTATCACCCTCCCATTTTCCTATAGCCCCTTTCTCACATGTATTTAATTTGTTTTATAGTGCCTATCATACCAGTGTAGGAGCATTTAGCATCACTGAAACAATGAATCATACGTGTTTAAATCAGTGTATATAGAAAATGTTACATAAGACAAAGGGTACTACAAGGTGTAGAATTCACGTATCATGCATAATGGTAAGTGTTTGGTCTGGGAGAGGACAAACTCAGGATTCAGAATGTAACACAGTAGTTAAGGTTGACTTTACTAATAAGAATTTATTTCTACCCAAACAAACTTTTTGGGGCAGAATTAGGATAGTGAAAGACTGGTAAAGGAAACAACATACATTTCTGACCTAGATTACAATTGTAACTTGTGAACTGCACAGTAACAAAATGATCTCTGTGACAAAAGTGGTAAACCATTGAGCTATGCACATAAAATGTTGGTCTCTGATCAGCATAGTTCACGTTCTTTGCAGCAGGTATATTAACCCTCTGCACTAATTTAGATGAGTCAAAACTGCCACTAGACAAAACTCTGATCTCTCTCCTGCAGGTACATTAATCACAGAGTTATCTTGGCACTTTCATTGTTGCCTGCAAAATGTTGGACATGCAAGGAACTCTGCAGTGCTTTTAAAATTGTTGCACTGCTAAACAAGCATTAGGAATGCATTAGGGCTCGGGTTTGTTTTAAGTTAGAGATAATGGCATTGTAAATGGCAATGTGTTTTAGGCACTCTGCACTACCACTCTGCACTCTGCACTACCAATCTGCACTCTGCACTCTCAATCTGCACTCTGCACTCTCAATCTGCACTCTGCACTCTCAATCTGCACTCTGCACTACCAATCTGCACTCTGCACTACCACTCTGCACTCTGCACTACCACTCTGCACTACCACTCTGCACTACCACTCTGCACTCTGCACTACCACTCTGCACTACCACTCTGCACTACCACTCTGCACTCTGCACTACCACTCTGCACTCTGCACTACCACTCTGCACTACCACTCTGCACTACCACTCTGCACTACCACTCTGCACTACCACTCTGCACTACTACTCTGCACTACCACTCTGCACTCTGCACTACCACTCTGCACTACCACTCTGCACTACCACTCTGCACTACCACTCTGCACTACCACTCTGCACTACCACTCTGCACTACCAATCTGCACTCTGCACTACCAATCTGCACTCTGCACTACCAAACTGCACTCTGCACTCTGCACTACCACTCTGCACTACCACTCGCACTCTCACTCTGCACTACCACTCTGCACTACCACTCTGCACTCTGCACTACCACTCTGCACTACCACTCTGCACTCTGCACTACCACTCTGCACTCTGCACTACCACTCTGCACTACCAATCTGCACTACCAATCTGCACTCTGCACTCTCAATCTGCACTACCACTACCACTCGCACTCTCAAACTGCACTCTGCACTCTGCACTACCACTCTGCACTACCACTCTGCACTCTGCACTACCACTGTGCACTCTGCACTACCACTCTGCACTCTGCACTACCACTCTGCACTCTGCACTACCACTGTGCACTCTGCACTACCACTCTGCACTACCACTCTGCACTCTGCACTACTACTCTGCACTCTGCACTACCACTCTGCACTCTGCACTACCACTCTGCACTCTGCACTACCACTCTGCACTCTGCACTACCACTCTGCACTACCACTCTGCACTCTGCACTACCAATCTGCACTACCACTCTGCACTCTGCACTACCACTCTGCACTACCACTCTGCACTACCGCTCTGCACTACCACTCTGCACTCTGCACTACCACTCTGCACTCTGCACTACCAAACTGCACTACCACTCTGCACTACCACTCTGCACTACCACTCTGCACTCTGCACTACCACTCTGCACTACCAATCTGCACTCGCCACCAGACACGGCGGACTCGTGGAAAATTAATGAAGTGACCTAGAGGGTGAGGATGGGATACTCCGCTACCATCGAGTTCGTAGAAGAACAAGATTACATACGAAAAACAAACAGCACAGAAAGCATCACTTTCGCGATCGCAATTGTTTAAACAAGCAGCACAGAAAGCATCACTTTTGCGATCGCAATTGTTTAAACAAGCAGCACAGAAAGATCACTTTCGCGATCGCAATTGTTTAAAAAAAACAGATCTGATGCATGTGATTCTCTACATTGCTGGCCGGCTGTTCATGCGCGCACACAGAGCTGAAGGGGAAAAAAACACAGCAGTGCACACGCTCCCAGCACCATCTGCCTTCAATTACCGGCACCTCGGACAGCTGGTAATTGAGGATTTATGTATTCTTCTGCGCGTGTCCGAACACTTTATGCAGGAAGTGGACATTGACAAATTCCTAAGTCCTATGGCGTGCTGCCTTACTTAAACACAGCCTTGCCTGGACCAATTACCATGCACATGGCAAAATACCACACGCAAAAAACGTGCGCTTTCTGGAATGTGGCAGCCCGGACCCCTTTCAGAATTCTTTTTTTTTCTAATACATAAGAGCTTGGAAACTCCGCCCCCACTTCGTGGTGACGTAGGCCCGAGCCCTAAAAACCAGCCCCCAGCAATAAAGCGGGCCCCAACTTTCCAGCCTCCCAGGAAAATGCCCGGTGCTCGGTATGGCCAGTCCCGCCTTGAGAGTGTTCCTGTAAGCAAGCACGAGTCTCATGGCTGAATTGCACCGGAAACTGCTTGGTACAGATTGTACTCTTTAGTACTACTCAGGATTCTGTTACTGAGAGATTCACAACAGTAACCACATGCGCAATTGGAACAGGCGTATGTTTTCACAAGTGTAAAATGTATGGCAAAAGTGAATCTTCCTGCCTTTTTTTCACCATGGGGAAACCATTGTTTACCCTTCAGAAACATGTTAACTAGACACCCATTAATAGTCAGAATTATATCCCACAATTCTCACCTTCACAGCAGAGGTGTAACTTTGGGGGGGTGGGGTTTAGGGTGTTACAAACCCCCTAATAAATGTATTTTCTTATAAATAGTTGGGTACAGGTGCTTTCGGTCAGGTATGGTGAGGTGTCTGTCAGATTTCACCAGGAAGTTTTACATATACACTTTACAAAAACGCACGCACTCTCTCACTCTCTTTTCAAAAGTCCTCGCAAATGTTGGTTATTTTACAAAATATTATGTGTTTTCTCACTTAGTACTCCTACCAATCAGCATTCCTCTCCCTTTCCACTGTCCCTTAGGCCTCTCTCATGCACCCTGCTTACCGTCTAATGAATTTTAACATTATATGCCAGCGTAATTGGAAAATCTGACGGTTCCCTCACACCGCCAATCTTACTGACCAGGCTACGCCCCTCCTTCACAGGGCTAAAAGCACAAAGGTAATTAGGGCGGGACAATATCTGGAAAGATTTGGTGGATGCCAACAAACTTACAACTTTAAATGATGGACTCATCCCAGAATGCCCCTTGGTGATTTCAGCACAGTATGTTCACCAACAAATGCTTCCCGCTGTTGACCTTCCTGCATTAACATCCACACTCAGCAGTTCCCCCATTGACCTGCTGCACAAGCATATTTGCTAGCTTTGCCCGTCACCTTCAACTCCTGTGTATCTTTAATTTTCTGTCTCACCTTTCCTCAGGTCATTATTTGTTGTTTGAGTAAGAGCAGTGTTTCATGTGTAAAAAAATCGGTGCCAGGTCTTTTGTTGGGAGGCCATTGCAGCTTGCACCATCCATTGCCCCTGTCAGTGCTGCCAATAGCAGTATCAACAAAACTACTAACCATCACACTCCTAAAAGTGTGACAATTCAGATTATTCCAGGCCGCCAAAGCTATAAGAATGGCTTGGGTGGCAGGTATTAGTTTTTTTTCTTGTATATTGAATTAATAAACAGATGTTGTTTTGCTGATCTCTAAATTAGACAGACAGTGCCACCAAGTGGCAGACTGTCATAAGTGCAGGTGTTGACATTTAAGTGCTGTGCTGAGCACCAGAAACCGCGGGCTCAAATTAAGCACTGACTAAGAGTCAATCTCAGGAAGGCCATCCAGTCATGGAGGTGGGCCGGAATTCCTAAATAAATCTGGATAGTTTCCCTGGTCCATCGGCCGGGTGTGGCCCACCTTTCATCATGGCTCCGATTTCTAACAGGATGGCCTCCATAACAGCCGCTCGCAACCAGTATTCCCTGCTTCACCTCTATTTTTTTTATAAAGGCCTTCAAGATGTTTTCCTGTCAGAGCCTGCCACATTGTTTCCACCCGCAGTTAGGAGCGGAGTAGGAATTGACTGGGGGGGAAGAATGCAGCTGTTCAATAGCTGCATACCAGAGAAAATGTGCTCACATGCATAAGCTATTATACTTGATGGATTTCTGTGAGCCAAATCCCATTTGCAAATGCAAATCAGGAACTGGATTTTTCCTTCGCAAGTGGTGTGTTTTCTCACACCTATGGCTGCAAAGAGTTTAAAAGATCGGGCCTTAAAACTTAATTTTATAGTGGAAAGGAGCTATTTCCAGTGCTTGAAATGGAAAAATAGAAGTGCAGGCACTCTGTACCAGAGTACCTGCTTGTTTCTGAGAAGTGCTGGTACTCTCCAATTAAAAGTATTACATTTCCCTTGAGAAGTGACGGTACTCTCCCCATCAAAATTAAAAAGTGCCAGTACTAATATTAGTTATCACCTCTATGCGGACGACACACAACTTTACTACAAGATTAAATCCCGCCATGACATCCATCTCCTCAACGATACCTTGAATAAAGTCCAAGCCTGGTTCCATCTCAACCATCTCAAATTGAATCCCAAAAAAACTGAAGTCATTCTTTTCACCCCCAAAAACTGCTCTCTACCCATTCAAACCTGGATCAATGACATCAATGCACTCAACTGCTCCCTCTCCACTTCTAACTCGGTCAAATCCTTGGGCATCAACATTGATAACAATCTTACTCTCATCCCACACATTAAAAATGCAGCGAAAGGTGCTCTCTTCTCCCTTCTCCACCTTAAAAAAATCAAACCTTTCATTCCTGCAGACGATTTTCAAAATCGTTGTCCAATCTCTTGTACTTTCCAGACTTGATTATGGTAACGCCACCCTTGCCGGCACCCCTAAAGTCCACCTTACCCCGATCAAATCTGTCCTCAACCTGGCTGCTAGACTCATCTCTGATTGTAAATGTTTCGATCACATTTCTCCTATCCTCAAAAACCTTAACTGGCTCCCAATTGAAGGTAGATCCACCTTCAAGTTGGCATGTATTACTCAAAAAAGCCCTTCACCAGAACGCCCCCTCTTCCCTCTCTAACAAACTACAAAAAGCTGGGTGCTCTAGGTCCTTGAGAAGCACCAACGCACTCGTCCTCATCCCCCCCGAGACTCAATTGTACAAAGACACAATCACGTGCATTCTCTGGTAATGCCCCTACGATTTGGAACTCGCTCCCCAAAGATCTTCGCTGCAACCCCTCCTACCCTCTCTTCAAAAAAAGACTCAAGGTGATTCTTCTAAATAAATATTGGGGCACCTAATAGTCCCTATTCTGATTCATTCCTCATTTCATTCTCCTCCACCCAACCCGTCTCTCTTATTTTCATACTACCTCCCCTCCTTTTCACACTACCCTTTTCTCTCCTATATTTCTATCCACCCTCATCCCCCACCTACCCCTAATTTACTCCCTTTCCTCAATCTCCTCTTTTAACTGATATGTTTGTTCACATGCCAGTTTGTATTCACTCTGTAACTGTGCTCTATTTTGTTATAGATGTTTATTTGTTCTTATGTTTATTATGTGTACTAGTTATGTATTCTTTTTATCTGTCTGTAAAGCGCTCTGATACTCCTGGGTCCAGTAGCGCTATATAAAACCTTTTAAATAAATAAATAAATAAATAATTCCCTCATGAATGTACAAGTTATATCATATGACCTTTAACCCATACTATGGGTCACCATAGTTGTTTAACAACCTTTAATTAAAATTTGAGGCTGAAGCATTTTTATTAAACAGGGGTTCGACCACTAAAAGCAGCTAAAGCAAAAGGAAAGGTAACATGTAAAAGATTTTAAATTAAATTGGTTACATCACAGGGGGTGCACAGTAGTCTGTATCTGTAGCAATAGAGACCCCAGGTGTGCATAATAAACCTCCTGAAGAAAGGTAAGTAAGCTACCTCAGCAATCCACGGTGAATGGTCCTTCAAGCATCTCGATGGGTGTCAGAGGTCCAATCACTGTAGACCTTACCAATCCAGCTTATTAGGACCCCTGAAATTAGTAGGAGATTTGCATTTGCACTCATAGTTGTCAGAGCAGCGGGTCATTAACTGGGTGAAATGAGAATCTGGAAGAGGTGCTAATAAATGAGTGCCTTGGGAAGGCTGCCATGGCTGTCATTTATAAGTCAATCTCACTTGATGAAGTGGATTCTGTACTGTATTACCCTCGGGGGCACTCCACAACGTTTCCACTCCATTGATTTCTGCAGTCAGTGATTCCAGACACACTGCTAAGCCATCCACGAACTATAAGAGCAGCCACTCGACCAGTGCTGTCACGAACCTTTCTAAGGTTACAGCCACCAAAGGTGCAAACCTTTCAAAGAGAGCAGACCACCGCTGCAACAAACCTATCAAAGGTGGGAGCCCACAGATTCTGTGGACCTTCCAAAGATGAAGTAGGATAGGCCACCGTCTCTGGCCCTGACCTTTCAAAGGTAGAGGCCCCCCACTGTCGCTAACCTTTCGCAGGTAGAAGCCCACCACTGTCGCTGACCTTTCACAGGTAGAAGCCCACCAATGTCGTTGACCTTTCACAGGTAGAAGCCCACTTCTGTCGCTGACCATTCACAGGTAGAAGCCCACCAATGTCGCTGATCTTTCACAGGTAGAAGCCCACCACTGTCACTGACCATTCACAGGTAGAAGCCCGCCACTGTCGCTGACCTTTCAAAGGTCGAAGCCCACCGCTGACACTGACCTTTCACAGGTAGAAGCCCGCCACTGTCGCTGACACTGACCTTTCAAAGGCAGAAGCCCACCACTGTCGCTGACCTTTCAAAGGTCGAAGCCCACCGCTGACACTGACCTTTCAAAGGTAAAAGCCCACCACTGTTGCTGACACTGACCTTTAAGAGGCAGAGTCCCAACACTGTCACTGACCTTTCAACGGTAGAAGCCCGCCACTGTCACTGACACTGACCTTTCACAAGTAGAAGCCCGCCACTGTTGCTGACACTGACCTTTAAGAGGCAGAGGCCCACCACTGACACTTCAAAGGAAGAAGCCAGCCACTGTCACTGACACTGACCTTTCACAAGTAGAAGCCCACCACTGACACTGACACTGACATTTCACAGGTAGAAGCCCACCACTGACACTGACCTTTCACAAGTAGAAGCCCACCACTGTCGCTGACACTGACCTTTCACAAGTAGAAGCCCACCACTGTCGGTGACAATTCACAAGTAGAAGCCCACCACTGTCGGTGATTATTCACAAGTAGAAGCCCACCACTGTCATTGACCTTTCACAAGTAGAAGCCCACCACTGTCGGCGACAATTCACAAGTAGAAGCCCACCACTGTCAGTGACAATTCACAAGTAGAAGCCCACCACTGTCTGTGACAATTCACAAGTAGAAGCCCACAACTGTCGGTGACAATTCACAAGTAGAAGCCCACCACTGTGATTGACCTTTCACAAGTAGAAGCCCACCACTGTCATTGACCTTTCACAAGTAGAAGCCCACCACTGTCATTGACCTTTCACAAGTAGAAGCCCACCACTGTCACTGACACTGACCTCTCACAAGTAGAAGCCCACCACTGACACCGACAATTCACAGGTAGAAGCCCGCCACTGTCACTGACCTTTGAGAGGCAGAAGCCCACCACTGTCACTGCCTTTTAGGGATAGCAGGACACAGCTGTCACTGACACTGACCTTTTAAAAGTAGCAGGACACAGCAGTATTGACCCATGCAAAATAACACTAATGGATCTGCCCTTATATAGGGAAATGAGGCCTCTATACTCTCCCTTACGGAGCGCTGTACTTTGCAAGATAGAATAAATGATCTGTGGTCGAGAAGGGAACTTGTTGAGTTGGGAATCGTGGGATGGTATAATGCCACATTTTACAAACTCTCCAATGGTCCAAAAAGGGTGACAAATGCATGTTGCACAATTTTTGCTGCTGGCATTAAAGGGAATGGCGAAAATAGCGTTCACTTCACACTTAACCTGGAACATAGTATACAAAGAAAAATATGGAACAAACTTATTATACATTCCATTTGTTTTTTTAAATAGGAACATAATATATAAGGAGGCCTAGCTATCATAAATGAAAAGAGTGCAAGGGCGCTGGAGCACAAGGGTTTCTCAGGGGTCTCAGCACTACAATTACGGAAGTCTTTCACTGCTCAGATGGGGCGCAAAGAGTCCATCGTCCTTGCTTGGTTTAGGAACCAGGTCTCTCCTGCTAACCCACCATATAAATACATATTTCCTCATTTAAGACGTAGATTGGACTCAGAGCCTAATTTAGAGTTTGGCGGTCGGGCAACTCACCAATGTGACGGATGGCAATTCCACTTTATTACAGGTGCATTACACCCTGTGGCAACTGTAATTAGGCAGTGAGGATAACCATCCCATTTGGTCCACCAAACTTCAAATCAAGCCCTCAGTTTGAAGCAAAGCCTGCTTGCTCCATATTTTAATTATCAAAGCAGCCAAAGTGAGCAGCACTGTCACTTGCAGTCCTTGTTCCTGCAACATCAAAAATGACGCGATTTGCATTCACACCATTTTTACCCTCATGCAGTGCTTAATTTGAGACGGTTGTTTCCAGGGCTGGACACCGGCACTAAATTGTCAACACCAGCGCTTTTGACTGTCTGCCACACGGTGGCACTGTCTGGCTAATTTAGAGATAAGCACAACAACAGTCAATTATTAATTTAGTACACATTGAAATCTGAATGTTACCTGCCGGCATGACATTGTTATAGCTTTTGGGGTCTGGAATAGCCCGAAATGTCACACTTGTAGGAGTGTGATGGTTAGTAGCTGCGTTGGTGATATCACTGAGAGCGCTGGCAGAGGCAGTGTGTGTTACAAGCCTCCTGATGAGAGCCCTGGCACATTTTATTTTACAAATTAAGAACTGCCTTCATGCAATCAGGGCCGGCGCTGGGCATGAGCAGTGTGGGCTCTCAAACTTGGAGCCTTGCGCCAATACGACACAGTCAGGGCCCTGCATGAAAGGTGCCACCTTGCAAGTGCGTCAACTTAGGGGTCCCCCTGGCCTGGCCTCACTGCTAGGGTGTAGGGAGGCGAACCCCAGGGTGGGGTGCAGTCCCAGCTGCAAAAAGGCACATTCCTCAGTTTTGTCCTGCAATTAGGCCTCCTCCCCCCACCCATGCAGAGGCACAGCTGGAGGACTTTTGCTCCCTGGCAGTTCTAAATCTCTCTGGAGATAAGCAACCCTCACACCTTCATCCCTTTATGAGCTGTTAAGAGGTCTCAAGTAGCTGGCTGAGAGGGAGGGGCCGCAGCTTCAGGAGCAGGGGGCATCTTTGGAGATGCAGAGTAACCCTGGGCGTAGTGTGCGGAGTGGGGCTCCGCGGAGCTACGCGAAGTGGGCGCAAAACTACGCCCACCCGCGCACTCCGCGTAGCCCCACTACGCACCGCCCGCCTCCCTCCCGCCCTCCCTAAATATGTAAATAAAAGGATAGAAAGGTTTTAAAGACACTTACCTTGTTCGCCGCGTCCCCGGGGCTCCCTCTCGCCGTCCCTGAATTCGCGCCGCCGCCATTTCGGATACTAATGCGCATGCGCGGGTGCCCGCGCATGCGCATTTCTCATGAGAAATGCGCATGCGCGGCCGCCCGCGCATGCGCATTAGTATCCGAAATGGCGGCGCGAATCCAGGGACGGCGAGAGGGAGCCCCGGGGACGCGGCGGACAAGGTAAGTGTCTTTAAAACCTTTCTATCCTTTTATTTACATATTTAGGGAGGGCGGGAGGGAGGCGGGTGGCGGCCGGCTACGCACCGTCTGCGGAGCGCGCGTAGTGCCGTCTGGCTACGCCCGCTACGCAAAATGCGTAGGAGACGGCACTACGCGCACTCCGTGCACGGAGCGTAGCTGGCCGCCCACGGTTAATGCAGAGAGCCCTGAATGGGTCAAGTCTATGCAAATTAGAGGGGCCTGCACATTCCCCTTCTGCCCAGGGCCCCAAAAACCCTAGACCCGGCCCTGCATGCAATCTCTACCCTCATGCAATCTCTCCTTCGTATGGTTGCTCCACCACATTTTCCTTACCTGCAAAAACTCGTAGCTCTGGCAAATGGGCTAAGTGGCAGCAGTGAGCACTAAACGAGATGTGAATGTAAGCCCCCTTTAAACCAGATTGGAATCAGCAGCGCGGGTCACGCCAGGAGTCGCAGCAAGATTACTCTCGGTATGTGAGGCGCCTTGAGGCCACGGCCTGTCGTCGACAGGCCGCTTTCATCAAGTTCGAACTCGCAACCCTACCTGATGCTTTCCCGCCAAGACCCAGAGGCTATGGCTCACCCTGCTGGGATACAAATAGTTACAAAAATGTTCTAGTCAGAAATTCGAGTTTGCCAAATAACTTCCTCGGGGCATTTGTGTTTCTCTTTTGAGACACGCTCCTCGCGCTACCGGTGAGATCAAGCGCTCGGCGTTCAGGCCCGCCCCTGCCAGCTGGCACCGCTCGAAGGTGAGGTGGCACGCTGCAAGAGGGCCTCGGCCGTGCCATGCACAGAGCTGGCAGGCCTGACTGGAATTAGGGCTATTAAAGGCGTTTTGCAGGTTATGTATTAAACAGCGAGTTAAAATCACGAATTCGATGTATTCATACAAGGTGGTAGGACCAGAATAACATTGTCAGGATAGCGTTTGACATAAATACATACTGCCTGCAAAAAAATTACCCAAAATGGTGTTAATAATAGAACATTCACACTGAAATAATATTTTTTGTTAACACGTGTTTAGAATACGACATTCACATCACACCACATTTTTGTACACAGTATCCTGACGTATGATCTGTACATCTATGCATGACTGCTTTAAAATTCATTGCTGCACCACTGGCCCATCAGGAGCAGGGATGGGTGAAATCTAGTGGCTACCACTCCAGTGGTTTTGGCTTCTGTCCCCAAGGGTAGGAGCCTGCCCATGGACAGGCAAACCCACAGCTCTATGAACTGTCTCTCAGCTCTTTCTGGTTTTCTTTCACTATGACTGAGATGTGTTAGTCCTTCGGACAATAAAATAATCTGAAACCACCCACTCATGTCCACGTTTGCTATGACAACGACAGAATGAACCACTTCCCGTTGGAGGGGTGAGCAGGGATTCTGTCTCTTTCACTATTGGGCAAGATCTTTTGCATATCAGAAGGCAATGATCAGAGACTGAGGAATGCTGGACGAACACAGGGGTACGCTGATGGACGCGACCGCCACTTACCAGTATCGGTGGAATATTTTCAGTGAACATTTTACAACTGTAAAGTGCAAGGTATACAAAGGCAGCAGATTTGCCCTACTAGCCATGGGACACACCAGCACTTCTTTGCATGACTGCTTTGCTTATTATTTAGAGTATCCGCACTTCTCAACCATATTTTAATGGGTAATTCGGCCCACGAGTCCCACGAGTCCTTAAAAATAAGGGAGGGGATATATATATCTTGCATGTGACTAAAAAGCATATGCAATCATGTCACATTGCGTGCTGTCAAAGGAAGTGACATCACTAAGGAGTGACGTCATGGTACTAGCACACCCTTATTGGAAAGTATTTATATAAAACAATTGTGTAAATGTATGTGTCCAGTAATGCCATTCATAATATCACAAGTTAATTTCTCTCTCTGTGTAAGGAAGGCTAATGTAGAAATATAAAATCATAAAGGTAGTGATGGCCCTAGAAATGACTCTGTGAAAACAATGTAGACACTCGTGTAGCACTTGGCGTGAAGTTTAAGCACCTCACTCCCCTTCCACTACATACATAAACCGTGATTGGGGTGTTTTTTGGAGGGAAAATGGCTTGTTCTTAATGCTGTGGATTTTGTGGGGTGTTTTTAACAAGAGATAAAATACATTATTGTCTCCCACCAATCAGTGCCACCTTGTTAAACACTGAATGCTGAATTAATGTGTGAGTGGAGGCCTGGGGGTGTGAGGTGTTAAAAAGTTCACTGCAGATGCAACCAGTAGCATGCAAATAACACCAATTGGAATAAAGGTGCCACGCCCATTCCTCCCTCAGGACAGTGACAGTTGGTGTTTAGTCCCTGAAATGAGTGGATGGGCGCTGTTTGATTAAGTAACAACCCCATTGCCCAGCTTGCCACCTCCGAATGGTATCCTATGAAATGTAGCAACCCATCTCATTACAGAGACTGGACTCCTAGGGGTGTATAATGGGATTTATCTCCACAATTTGAAAGGGGCTGATTTCAAACTCTGCAGTCCTGCCAAAAGGTATATGTTTCCTCTGCAAGTAGCATATTTTCAGGGTCTAAACAGTGGTAATGATCACACATTCTCAAAATTCAAGAAATGTTTAAAAGTTAAATGTCAACTCAAAATACGAAAGCAGAGCATGAACTGTTGACTGATCCCCACCAGTGCTTAATTTGTAAAAAAATAAGTGCCAGGAATCTAGTCAGTAGGCCACTTCCGCTTGGACTGCCCACTGCCGCTGTCAATTACAGTAACAGCATAACTAATAAGTCACACTCCTACAATACAGACAATACAGACAATTTTAGAACCCCAAAGTCAAAAGAATATCTTTCGCAGTAGGTGTTAGTCATTCTTAATGTATATTGAATTAATAAACAATAGTTGTTGTGTTTATCTCTGAATTAAAAAAACAGCGCCACCATGTGACAGACTATCATAGGTACCGGTGCTGACAATTAAGTGCCAGGGCCGAGCACCAAAAACCACTGGCTCAAATTAAGCACTGTCCCTGACCTACTCTTGACTTGACTTACCTTTCATTAAATATCAATACATTCCCTTCCCTAATTTCACAGTCGACCCAAATATATTGAAAGAAGTTATCCTAAAAAAGAAGAAACACACTCCTGACAATGCCAAGTGTCCAGGTCCAGTGTGTTGTGTTGAGCGTTGTCCCTCATGTGCAGACTCACAGAAGGTCACACTGCTATATATCTATGGGAGGCTTGAGTGTGAACAGAGACAGTCGACAATTCTATGTAAGTTTTGCGGACATGGCACTCCCTAATAATCACTCTGGGGATACTGCTGCAGAGGGAGCCTCATTGCATTCTACACAATGCCAGGGCTTTAAGTGAGGCGGATCCTGATGGGTCTCACACCCGGCAGCAATCAAAATCTGACTTTGAAATGGATCCCGGATGGGCCCTCTATTTACCTCCTTAACTTTACAGGAGAAAGCTTAAACCAAGTTCTCAACAAGGACCGGAAAAAATAACTCAGGTAGTACATGGCTGCAATGCAGTCACTGCTGACATTTCACGTTACTTCATCTTGCATTCCCTAAAAGTATTTGCTTTTTCCAGTTGTGTTTTTGTAGTTTTTTTCATGCAGCATGCGACTCTTGATTATGGTGCATCTGGTGAACTGAGTGGCCTCCATGAGTCTCAGTGAATTCAGGTTGAGGGTGGGTTTTTGAGACAAGGCACTACTGAGAACTCAGGAGCTGAAGTTCAAGGCAGTGCTTCTCACAGTGCCGGTCAGTGGGTTCTAAAGGCGTGCCGACAACATGCACATCCAGTCCATGGCCTCTCTGGGCCACTTGCAATTGTCTTTTGGTGAAAAGTGTGTAAAATTGGTGCACAGCTGTCTAAATATTAACAGTGCCAAAGGATAAGAAAATAAAGTACATACAGGTAAGTGAGTGGGTTGTGCGTGGAGGGCATGGACATGGTGATGTGGAGGAGATGAAGCAGAGTGATGAGACGGTGCTGAAGATGCAAGAAATTATGTGTGAGATGTTGATGTAAGACATTCAGAAGGATGTGGAGAGAAAAATAACAGAACTGTCTACCAGAGTGAGAGACCGAAGAGGGAGGTGGTGTGAAGGGGAGAACGAGAGTGATTGAGAAACTTTAAAGACCTCTACCACAGGCCTGAGTTATGTTTCATTTAAAGTCTCATATTTTCAGAATTGAAACCTGTTCAGTTCTAAATATTCTCAACAGATTCATTGTTGAGATTAATTTATTACAATCTTGACAAGCATTATCAAAGCCAATAAATCTGCCTTGCTTTGGGTGTATTTCCATTTTTGTGTTATATGTCTGGATTCAATAAGAAAGAACTGACCGAGGCACCCAAACACAGCACATGATTTCAGTTTACATCTTTTAAGCTATACTTTTACGTATATAGACAACACCTATTGGAGAGAACGCATAGCTGTGCTTCTTTGGTCACGCCCATTTTAGAGGACCGACCACCCCCAGCTTTTTCATCCCACTTAAATCCCTGGAAAAGGGTATATGAAATTGACTCACTTCTGTGCCATAGTGACATATGGTACCATAATTCTGCTGGAACAATCCTGGTTTAACTAAAGCCTGACTTGGAAAAGCATTGTGGATGGAGTAATACTGCTGGAAAGGGGTTTCGGCATGGTTCCCATAAAAAGCCAACACTCTTACGAGCATTTGATTTACACTAGCCAACTTACGCCGTGTTCATAAACACTTCCATTGGAGCATACCTGGAGCTTCCCAGCGGATACACTCGAACAAGCCATTGTGAATTTCATTTGAACAAGAGTAGTGAATTTAATTAACACAAGCGCTTTTCAAAGATTATCCCGACAGCTGAAAATGTCATTCAGTGAAAACCCTTTAGACTAATACTGCTTCAAGGCTGCTGATCAGTGGCTGTTTACCCACTGCCGCTCATGGGTAGGAGGCAGCGAGAGTGGAAGGGGATAAATCACCACTACTTGGCAGTAGGAATGGCCCCTAGGTAGTACATGGTTGCAGCCTTCTACTGATCTATTTTTTGCCACCTGAAGTTCCTTCCTTACTGGACAGGATATCCGGCTGCAGGAAATCATCTTGAGCACAGCTATAGACATGAACATGGCTGCAGCCCAGGGTGGGGATAAAACTTTGCCTCTGGTGAAGTGAGGCAGTTGTGAAACTCTGCCCGTCTTAGCAGGCCACGCGCCCTCTGAATAAGAACACAAGCAATCCAAGATGTGTTTTGGCCTAAACCTGTAAACACAAGTCAAAACTGTAAGACAAAAGTTAAACTCAAGCACAAATTCTTTAAACTTAAACCCCAATTCCAAACAGGATGATAAAGTCTGTTATGGGTAGAAACTCCTGTTACCTCACATACTGAATTCTGAATAAGCTAAGGGATTGGGAAATACCAAAGCATGCAGAATTTGGTGCAAATTCTTTGTGTTACTTTCACTTTGAAAAGTATCAACTTGGTATAGGAAGAATGTATCTCACCAGATAGATACATCGCACTGCGGTGTTGGTATTTACTGACTAGAGTACATTTCTAAACTACTAGCAAGAGGACTAACTCCAGCAGATATATTAGTTCCAGAACATCTCCAGAAGGGAATTTTAAGGGGGGCACACCTTGGGTCGCAGATAAAAGTGCTGGGACCACTTAGGTCATATAGACACACATATGTGTGAAATATTCAAATACGACTTTCTATACGTGTGTGAGTATATACATACCTATGCATATGTATATATTGATATATACACATGTACAAAGTCAGATTTAAATATTCTAAACAAACAACACTGCTGCTTTGCCGTGAGGGATATTTGGACAAATTAATGACTGTGGCAAGGTGCCTTGTTTGTTTTTCTTAGAGCCCGGTCCCTCTAGGAAGACCCCCACCCTACCCTCATGCAAACCCACAATCAGTACATTATACTCCAAGAGTGTGGGTATAAACGGCCATGTTTAAATACAAACACACATAAACATGACAAAATTGCATTTGTATATTTCACATTTCAATTCAACATTAACACTTTTAATATCTATAATCACAATCACATATCATAACCACCGGTTATGCAATATTCACTTGCTCCAGCACCAAGGGGCCCTCTGGCTCACATCTCCTAGTCTGAGACCCATGCAAGGCGCAACCCACCTGCGTCTTTGAGCGGTGAGCTCCAGCCCTCTGGTCCTTGTCTGCCATTTATGGGGCCCACCCCTCTACCACCAAGATGCAAAGGAGGCACGTAGGGAATGACCAGAGGCCATTACCCCATGCCCTAGTTCGTAACCTGGCGCCCTTGCCTCCCCAGCCGGTGTCCCCATTCTCCCTGCGGAGAGCTTACCATGTCTCCCCTCAGTGCTGGCCTAGGGAGTATGTAAGAAGGACTCCCATTAACCCTGCAAGTCAATGTTCTGTGGCCTCTTTTCCACCACTCCCCTCTCCTAACTTCGCCCCAAAATACCTCTAATTTCAGGGACGGGTGGATGGGAGATGGAGGCCCTCGAATAGTCCTGTATTTGTATTTGTATTTGTATTTTGGTATTTATAAAGCACAACTATCGCTCCGGAAGGAGCATCCTGGCGCTAACTGGAAAGTATGCATACAGTTTGGAGCTACAGAGGCAAGGTTAGATGGCAGCCAAGACATACTCGTCTGAGAGACTGAAGATCCATGTTTTCAGTTGTTTCCTAAAATGAGTTTCTTTGGTCTGTGACCTCAGGTGGTGGGGCATGGAGTTCCATGCTTTGGATGATAGATGGGTCAAAGTTTTACCCCCTTTGGTTTTTAGGTTGAATTTGGCGAGTTTTAGCAGGTTATTGTTGGAGGATCTCAAGGTCCTCTGGGGGTTGTAGTGTGGGTAGCGTTTAATTAGGTATTTGGGGCCAGTGTGGTTAAATGCCCGGAAGGCAACGATTAGGATCTTAAAAAGAATCCTTTTGTGCAGAGGCAGCCAGTGGAGGGTTCTCATAGCAGTTGATGCTGAGGACCTCCTGGGGAGTTTAAGCACCAATCTGGCAGCGGAATGCTGGACGCTCTGCAGTTTTTTTAGTGTGATTTTTTTCACACCTGCCATTAGACCGTTGCAATAGTCAAGGCGCGAGAGGATTAACGCGACGGCTACCGCCTTTCTAGCATCAGTTGGTAGGAAATCAAAGAATTTTTTTAGGGATTTGATAATCCCGAAGCCGCTTCCGGCCACATTCCTGACGCGTTGGTCAAAGGATAGGTCAGTATCGAATATGACTCCGAGGTTTCTTGCTGTTGTAACGGTCTGGGGGGGAGCAGTGGAGTCCTCTGGCCACCATAGGTTAGGACAGAAGTTGACATTTTTCCCCATGGGGAGGATTTCAGTCTTGCTTGTATTGCACTTAAGGTGGTTTGTTTCCATCCACAGAAAGACGTCTTTCAAGCAGTTTTTAAGATTTTGTTCGGCATTCGTTGAGTTTTCGTCTAACGGGACTATGAGTTGGGTGTCGTCAGCGTATGATGTAACAGTTATGCCGAATGATTCGATCAGGGAAATGAGGGGGATAAGGTAGACGTTAAAAAACAAGGGGCTTAAAATGGAGCCTTGTGGGACTCCAGATGGAATCTTTTTCTCTGCAGAGCTGAAAGGTCCTAGTGTGATGGATTGTGATCTTTCTGTTAGAAAGGATGTTATCCAGTCCAATGCCAGGTCGGAGATACCAATGTCCTTAAGTCTATCCAGGAGTATAGAATGGGAGATTGTGTCGAACGCTGCTGTGAGGTCCAATAAAATCAGCACAGCGTTCTTTCTTTGGTCCTGTAATAGTTTTATGGAATCAGTCAATTCTATCAGAGCTGTTTCCGTTGAGTGATGGGGGCGAGAACCTGATTGTTGGGGGTGGAGGATATTGTTAGTTTCTAGATGGTTTTTGAGTTCCCTGTAGACTATCTGTTCCGTAATTTTTCCCAAAACTGGGAGGAGTGAGATTGGGCGAAGATTGGTAAAGTCTGAGGGGGATTTATTCGGTTTTTTCATTAGGGGCTTTACGATGCCTTGTTTCCATTCTCTGGGAACAGTGCCTGTACTGAGAGAGGTATTTACTATTTTGTTTATGATGGGATTAACAACTTCAATCAACTGGTGAAGAATTCTAGGAGGGCAGGAGTCGGAGGGGGCACCTGACTTGCATGCTAGAATTACTTCCCGGGTTTGGGCTAGACTGACCTGTGAGAATGTTTTTAGATTTCCAGTTATTTTTCCTACTTGTTCCGAGAGGGTGGGGGACTGGGAGATTTGGTATGGGGGAAAGTCTTTCTGAATAAGGTTGATTTTCTCTTCAAAGAAGTCTGCTATTTGATCGCAGAAATCTTGGGAGGGAGGTATTTCAGGCTGTAGAGCTTTGGGATGAGTGAAGGTTTTAACTATTGCGAACACGGTTTTTTGTTTTTGCTTCGCCTCATTGATGGCTTTGATGTAGAAGTCTTTTTTGGCGCTTTTTATAATGGAGTGGTAGCTCTTCCTTAGTTGGACATAGGAGTTTCTGTCCGTACTGTCGTAGGTTTTACGCCAATTGCGTTCACCTTTTTTGCAGAGTATATGGGCCTTAGCTAATTCTGGCGTGAACCAGGGGGCGTTTATTTTGCCTTTTTTATCTATTTTCCTGGTGCGTTTAGGTGGGGCGCGTGCTCTGATTTCATGTTGTATCCAGTTATGGAAGAGTTTGGAGTCCTGTTCTACGTTACCCGTCAGGCTAGGGATCTGAGTCTCAATGGTAGGCTTGAGTTTGAAGGTGTCTTCTACCGTTTTCCAGTTGACGTGGTTCTCTGAAAGTGGGCTGGGTTTGATAGAGTTTTTAGGGCGCGGGGTTCTGATGAGGAACGGGATCAGGTTATGATCTGCCCAGATTTGTGGGACAGGGGTTTGGGTTTCTAGAAGGGGAAAGTTAGAACAGACCCCATCTAGTGTGTGTCCGGCTAGATGAGTGGGTTGCTTGACCCTTTGTTGAAGGTTGAAAATTTCCAATGTTTGGTGGAAATTTAGTGCCTTAGCGTCCTCTGTGGAGTCGAGGTGCAGATTAAAGTCGCCCAGGAGAGTGACGTGTGGGTATCGGGTCAGGAGCTGGCCTAGGGCATCACTGAGAGTTTCTAGGAATCTGGTAGCAGTACCTGGGGGGCGGTAGATAAGTCCTCCTGAGAAGGAAGCGGACTCATTAAGTTTGATGGAGAAACCAAGGGATTCGGCTCCTTTTAGGGAGTCAAGGGTGAAGGTATGGCATTTGAAGGAGTTGCGTAGCAACAGGGCTACTCCTCCGCCTCTCCCCTTCAGTTTGTCTTGCCTGAAAATGGTATAGCCTTGTGGGAGGGCAGCGGCTAAGTCAGGATTGCTGTTATCCGTAAGCCAGGTTTCGGTTATGAGAAGGCAGTCAAGGTCTAATTCCTGGATGAGATCTTTTATGTCCTAATGTGTCCTGGGGCCTGGTGCGGGAAAAAGAGGAAGTTCGCAGGTGTCCCCAGGCACAAATAGCCCCTTGACTCCACCCCCTCCTGTGCCTGTTCCCCCACCAGAAACACGTCACTCCTTGACCCGGAATTAATCACTACGGCCGGTAGCCAATCGGGCAACCTGGCCGGACTATGGGGCGGGGCGTGGGTCCAGGGTCCGTGCCCTAATGGCGCACTTGTTAACTCTTGCGCTTTCTAGTGTCACCACCTGCTACATTTACCAGCTGTGGTCGGGGGCCAGGACAAATAGAGATGGGGCACAGGCCCCATCTGGCCAACCTCAAGAGAAGCCATTGTTTAGTTGTATTCCTCCAAATAAGGCAAATCTAACGTATTCCATCTGAAGCAATCCATGCAAATATTTGCTTGCTCGAGCAGAAATTTTTAGGGCAAGAACACATTAATGAAATAATAAATAGAAGAGATTTATAAAGCGCCAACTGCCGTAAAAAGGCGTCATGGCACTAAATCGGATAAACAATCACTCAGTGGACAATGAAGAGGAAGAGCTAATAAAAAGGCAGTTTTTGAAAAAGTTTGCGTGATGCAGGGTAGCCAGTAATGAGGAAAATTAGGTAGTCACAATGTGTTTCTATTTACCTAATTATATATCGCATTATGTAAAAGTGAAAGGTGGGAGGATACAGTGGCATCTCATGTTTTACCCTTCAGGTGAGATGGTTTGATTGTCATTTATGAATTTTTGCTGGAAGGTCTATATTAGTGAACCAATTCAAAAGTATCACTGATGTACGGATGTGGCTAGGAACGTAGGGATCCTTCCTGACACGCGTCTATCCTTCCATCACCAGATTGCAGCTGTGGTCAAGCCTGCTTGCTCGATACTAAGAGCCCATAAATCGGTAGTACAGGACTAATACTGTCCAGATTGGACTACGCTAACGTACTCTACATTGGTCACCCCGAATACCTTATGCATAGACAACATAAGATTCAAAACATGGCAGTTCGCCTGCTATTTAAACTCCCTAAGTCTGCTGCTGTCTCTCAATATTGCATCCAGCTGCACTGGCTCCCCTTGGAAAAAAAGGGTTACCTTCAAACCCTGACGGTAGTGCATGCAACCTACTACAAAACCGGCCCGTCTACCTATATAAAAGACTTTTCATGTACGGCCCGTAACCAGCAGTGGCCGGGGTAGGTAAGCGTGGTAGGGTAGGGTGGGCGGGAGGAGAGTCAACGGAATAGGATTTATTTAGTTATTTAGTTATTTTCCCTATTCCATCGTCTGTAGACTCCCCCCTCCCGCCTCACCGTGATTACCTGCACCGGCCGCTCCTGTCCTCAACAACAACTTTGTTCACAGACAGCTCTTCTCTTGTTCATACCCTGTATCAAAAGGAAGAAATGGGGTGGCTCGGCCTGTACGGTCCTTGCTGCCATATACTGGAATGCTCTTCCTCGTCCCATTTGATGCATCCCAGACAAAAAATTGTTCCGTAAACAATTAAAAACCCATCTGTTTAAAGAATAAACTCTGCCTACTTTCCTATTAGAGTGTTCTACCTTAGTGCCAGGACACTCTAATAGTAGCTGCACACTTTATAAGTCACTTCATCCAATCATCCATTCATTTAATGTATATTAATTATAACTCTTAGATTATATACTGAATTGAAATTAAACGAAATTGCTATCATAGCCTAATGCAATATACAGTAATGCAATCGAAGTGACTGTATATATTTTATTGACTGCTATGGCTTTATGTGCTTTCATGGCTATATAGCAGAAGAAAGATTTAAAATAACAAAAGGGTAAGACATGCCTTGAGATTTCTATTAACTGGAAAAAAGTGAGAGAAATTGTAAAATTAGCACTCAGAGGGATGGGCTTTGAATTGAGTGTATCAGAAGAGATAAAGTCCATCAAACGAGAAAAAATTGAGATTTCCAATTTTCAGTAGCATTTGAGCCAAAAGAGAAAATAAATGCACACAAAAAAATTTAGAAACCCTCCTCCACCCAATATCTTCACCCACCACGACTGCACAAAAAACACTACCCGTACTTAGCTCCCCCAATTCACATGCATCCTATACACTCTTCCATTGTTATACCATCATCAAGGTGCCCTGAAACTCCAGTGTCCAAATGAATTAAAGTGAGGAGACGTGGGTGTGTGATATTTTAAGCAGTGGCACACCGGCATGGGTCGTGGGTTGGGGCGGTCGAGGTGGGGGCGGGGGGGTCACGATTGCAGGAGGGAGTGCGCAAAATAAAGAAAAAAAAATAACTTACCTTGCTGCCAGGTCCTGCGTCTCAGCTCCTGCTCTCCTTGAGGAACAGGAAGCACAGCCAGGCCCCACTGACGAATCACAACGCTGCAATGCAGTGTTGTGATTGGTTTAGAGCGTCCTGGTTTGACGCTCAACCAGGGAATGGGGGCCTGGGTATGTTCTCCACGCAGGCTGGCATGCAGCCTGCATGGAGAACGGGGAAAGTGCGCATGACTGGTTTGGCACATCAGTCCTGCCCTGCTCCGAGAGCAGAGCAGCCCCACCCACCCGCAAAGCAGCACAAACATAAAATAACTGAAAGTTATTATCATTTTATGTTTCAGCTTCTCGCACTGCTTGAAAGCAGTGGGACGACGCTCCGAGGAGACGCAACACAAAAGCGTCTTATAATTTATACGACGCTTTTGTGTTCATGCATTTGTTAGTCCAAATTCTATTTCTAATTCATGGAGAGGGGTGAGGCCTAATGGCTAAAACTGCTGACTTTCAAACTGCGAACTCAGGCTCAAATCCCGGCTCTGGCTCACCATCCTTTGACTCTGGGCAAATCTTAAATAATCACCCGGTGCCTAAAATAACGGAGTGAATCTGGCTTTGTGTTATATAACCTGGGCTCATATAAAGCACTCTAATGCCCCTGGTCCAAACTCGGGCTACAAAATAAATACCACCTGACAAGAAGACTAGGCTCCTCATTCAAAGACACTTCCAAATGTAATTCATGCCCTCTCTATTATCTGAAGGAAGTCCTTCCATTTTAGAAAAATCTACTTTACATGACTATGGAAGTGCCTTCCCAGTGTGTTCTGCCAGTTATTGCAGTATTATCCTTCTACCTGTGTTTGGTACTTGTTTGTAACATGCACACGTCACTTTTCTCTTGTAACACACTGTTTTCTACCTCTTACATTTTGTTTGTTTTCGCTACCTGCACAAGTACCACCAGTGCCTACGTAACGTTTGTTCTTGTGTTTGAGTGTCCTCCATATATTGCAGTATTATACCTCTATGTGTACTTTGTACACTTTTGTAACCTGCACACGTAACTTTTTCCTCCTGTAATGCACCGTTTGCTACCTCTTGTATTTTGTTGGTTCACGATTGTCACTTTTGCCTCATTTAATGTAACGTTTGCTTTTGTGAAGCGCTCTGACACCTTCGGGTAAAGTCTGCGCTATATAAAAACGCATAAATAAATAAATAAAAAAAGTACACAATACAAAAGCCATAGCAGATCACTAATTGTTCATAAAGTGTAGCGCCCTGACACCTCAGAAGGCAACAAGTGGAGGCACTTCGGAAAAAAAATAAGGCGGTGCTCTATATGATTCGGCTCTTCCTCTTTAATGGCTTGTTTTGCGCATCTTTGTTTCCGAAAAAGGAAACGTTTTGTGTCAGGAAAAAAAATGTGCAAAGCTATTGATTTGTTGCACAACGTGTAACACGCTCTTTTCCGGTCCACTGGGCTCCTCCCCCAGGGCAGGCTAAGCCTCTTACATTCATAGGTCGGTGCAAACAGGAAATTTCCACAGAACAGCATTCCGACAAATGATACAACATTTCAAAAGTGGGGAGCCCCCTGGCCCCTGCCCCGGTGCCAAGAGCACACGCCCCTCAGCCTCGAAAACGGGAAGCGCTGGGAGGAAGTTGCTGCTGAGTGAGCTCGGGCCCTGTCCTTGCCTGGTTGCTTCTGGTGACTGGGTTTGGCCCGGCTACCTGACGGCAGTTTCTCCTTTTATGGAGTATTTGAGCGAAAGCGCGAAGCCCATTGAGCAAGAGCAGGGAACCTCCCTGGGCTGGCTTCAGAGGACGGGGTCATGTGCTCCGGGGCTGACAGAGAAAGGCATGCTCTGCAGAGAGGAGGAGGAGGGAGGGAGGAAGGGGCGGAGTAAAAGGAGAGAGTGGGGAGGGAGATGAGGGAGGAAGGAAGAGAGCGAGGTGAGGGGAGAGAAACAAGGAATGAAGAGAACAAATGGTGATAAAAGAAGGAGACAAGACTAAGGCAAGATATAGAGGGGGGTGACGGGTGGAAGGAAGGAGATAAAGTGAACACAGTGGCAGGAATGCAAGAGGAACAATGGGCAATAAAGGGGAAAGAGCGACTAGCCAATGAAAACAGTATAAGGGTGACAAACAGAATGACAAGAGGACGAAAATGTGGGGCGAAGAGAACGAGAAAGTAGAGGGATGCGGAGGTAAGGCAGAGAAGGAGGGAAAGAGTGGATGAGTCAGCGATACAGGAGGAAGGGACGAGGGGGTCGAGAGTTGCGAGGAAAGGGAGTGGTGGTGAGAGCAAATTCAGATAAATAGGGAGACAATGTTGGCAGAAGTGAGGAGTGAATAATGTGATGGATGGAAAATAGAGAAAATCTAGATGAAGAATAAAAGATACAGAAAAGTCAGAGGGAAAGGGGGGAGGAGGAGGGGTGAAGAGAGCAAAAGTAGGCACTGCAAGGGAAAGAAAGAGGAGAATAAGAAATGAGAAAGATGATAAGGAGGGAGGAAACAGGCAAGGAAGTGGAAACGGACGAGACCAAAGAAAGCAAGGGGGGACATTGGGGCAAATGTAAGAGACAGGAATAGGAGAATGAGAACGTGAGGGATAAGCGAAGTGAGAAGCAAATGAGAGAGAGAGAGAGCACCATGAAAGAAAACAATACGGATAGGGAGGGGGAGAACGAGAGAGGAACACGGGGCTGGCCCAAGGCGGAAAACGAGACAGGCAGGGAGAAAATTGTTTCATAAGAAAGGTGGAGATTTAGCAAACGAGGGAGAGAGCTAGAAGTAAATGCAGAATGAGGAACAGAGGAAATAGTGGAGAGAAAGGAGGGCAATTAACATAGCAACTTTAGCAAGGAGAGGTAAAGAAATTAGCAGCTTGGCTTGCGGTGACAGGTGCTCTTATCATGTCAAATGAGGCTATCTCCCAGCATGGCGAGGCGCCCCACCTTAAAAACAAAAAGAAATACAGGCAGATGCATCTGAAAGATGAGAAAAGGGAGAGGCGCCAGGCCAGGGGCGATGCAGAGGCTGGTTCGCGGCGCTAGCCAGCCCCCCCCCCCCCCCCCGCCAGGGGGCCGCAGTGGAGAAACCCCCACGTGCTCTCCAGGCAGTGTCTGCCAGCTGCAGCCAATCATCAGGGGCCGCACCCGATAAAGGAATCCCAGCGGCCGCGCGGATATGCAAATTTGCAATAGAACGCGTCCTGTGAAATGTGCGCGTGGAGGGCTTCCGCCTGGGCCTTGAATCGTGGAGTGAAATTCCTGGCGTTTGGGCGTTGTGGTTGGCTGATACAGGCGGGAAGTTTATTATTTCCACCGCTCCCTGAAGTGTATGCTTTTCGTGTCTGATTTCCTCACCATATTCTGTAGGTGGCTTGTTTATAATTACAAAGATTGTTAAAATAGATTGCTTCAAACTTTGAAGTGGAAGTATTGCTCCCTTTGCTCTCTAAACTGTGTAAATAAATCCAGACTGTAAAACCAGATCACTACTTCCAGAAGAAATCTAACCTGTATGCTTAAAAAGTGCCACAGAGGAGTAAAGGGGCAGCTTCCCAGGGCAGCTCTGATCTCGCCTACCCTGGGGCAGCACAAACATGAAAGGGAGGCTGGATGTTTGAAGCTACGGGTTGGAGTGTCACTTTGCAGGTAGCAACCTGTTCTGCACTTTATGAGGGCAAGTAGCAACCTGTTCTGCACTTTATGAGGGCAAGTAGCAACCTGTTCTGCATCTTATGGGGGCAGAAATATCCCTGCAGACGGATAAGGTGAGTGGTTGTGTCCATCTTCAAGGGATTAACAGGAGTGATCTGGGGCCCGGAATGGTGCCTGGCAAACTGCTCGGCCGGCCCCCCTGTGGGGCGGGGAGGTTGGGTGTGTGGCTGAACTGTGTACTAGGGCCGGTTTCGACCGATTTTGTTACAGGGGACCGATATTGCCACCCCCGCAACAAAACCGGCCCCATACCTGGCGGCCCACTGGAGAAACGCCTGGTGCCCGACCTGTCTGAGACCCCTTTCCCCCCACTTCATACGGCCAGTCCGGCACTGTCTGGAACCCCTTTCCCCCACTTCAATGTGCACCTTTCTGGGGGTACACTGACTATGTGCTACCTATATTTGGTGCACTATCGTTGCACCTCCCAACAGCTCCTTTACCTCTGCAATCGCTTATGTAGAGCCCAAGGGCAAAGTGTTTAGTCGTTTCAATGGGTGTACACTAACGTGCAAATGAGATAATGCCCACTCAAGATTGCATTTGCACAAAATGTGCATAGGTGAAATCATATATGGAAGGGCCTCACAAGCATCTTCAGCCCTTCCTATAATACCAAAGTGTCTCGGTGGCAAGCAGTTGGCACATACAATGATACTGCCCAAGGTTCTACTGTCTAAAAATCTAATTTTAGCAATGCACTGGTGTTTGAAAGGGACATTTGCCATGAATACCATGTTTCCATTTTAAAAGGAACACCCCCAAAATACCAAACGACTGAATCTCTTCTAAGGCAGGAACAACAGGTTTGTGGTTGGCACCACTGTAATTATGTGGCAAAAGACGACCATATTATGTGTTATGGTTTCCCTAAATTATGCATCAAGAGTAGGAAATTATGCAGTATTATGCAGCACATTTAGTGGCAGGTATTATTTAGCTATTTTGTCAATTTAATTTGCATTTAAACTGTCTGGTCAAATGTTTCACCTAAGTACTACTTTAACACCTGAACATAGCTATGAGGAACTAAAAGTTAATCAGTTAACCTTTGTAAAAGGTCTGCCTCTACACAGTACCATGTTCCATGTATGTAGTTTTTTTTTAATAACTTTTGAGCGGTTTGACCAAAAAACAATTTTGTTATGTTGACATCTGCAATGGAGGATTATGTGGTATGTGACATAAATCCAGTTATGCTGAAAAAGCAGCCGCCGCAGAATCACATGATTCTAGTGATCTTGATTTTGACTGAGAAAGGGAGAGACGTGCCATAATTATTAATGGGGTGAAAAGCCATCAAGATGGCCTCACATTGTTCAAGACAATGCTGCTTATAAATGGTTTCATTATGTTTCTATCAAAAGATACATGGTATACACTAATATTGGCTTTACAACCATACTCACACATATAGTATCTACTGTTGTAGAAAGTCTGTTTGTACACAGAGTGGATACAATCACCCTTTTTATTGGAACTCATTTTCTCAACGTTAAAAGAAGGAAAGACTAAATCGGACTACAGGAATCCGACATCTTTCACTGGTTACAAACACCCCTGAAGCCAGTGCGTTTACCTACTGAGCTATCTTAGAGTTTTCTCTTTTTCATAGCAAGCTATTTACAGTACTCATGTCCTAAACCTCGTTCAAGTAGGCTTCACATCTATGTCAGAACCGCCCAACCAATCCAGTTTGCCTCACACTCTGTTGTATACAGATGTGCCACAAAATAAGAATAGCATAAGTGGCGGCTGGTAAATGAATGGGTGAGGGAGGGGTTACAAAAACAAATAATAATAAAAAAGAAAACTTACCTGCTGGTCGCCAGCCGCCACCTCTCTTCTGACGCAGGTAGTACCCAGGCTCCCCTAGGCAATCACGATGCTGCTGTCACCAGAATGCCAGCAGCATCGTGATTGGTCTGAGCGCCATGGTCCAGCGCTCAGAACAGAAAGGGAGTGGGAAGCTGTGCATGTTCTCCACCCAGGCTGTACAATACAGCCGATGGTGGACATGCTAAGTGTGCATGACGGTTTGGCCGTCCCAAGACGGCCGGCCAAACCGTTTATGCACACATGGTGCAGCAACCAGCCGCGGCCGGTGGTGGGAATTTCGTTGCGCTCACCGCATCGCATTTGTTGATGCAGTGCACGGAACAAAATTCGTTTTATGTATTTATATGTTTACTTTCCTGTTAAACTCCGTAATCCATACATTACTACCCCCCACCCTGCCCCTCCCCCTCCCCACGTCACCGCCCGGCAGGTACTCCCACCACTGGCCGCTGCTGGCAGCAACCACTCCTCCTTCTGGAGTTACGCGAGCCCAGCAACCCCCCCCAACTTGGCTGCAAGCTCAATACCAAAAATAAAATTATAAAATAACGTTTCTTTTATAATCATTTTATATTTCCTTTGCCTTGCCCTTAGAGCAGTGGGGCGCCGCTCCTCCACCTTAACAGGGGAGCCGCCCCTGAAGAGCACATTTGCTCAAGCTATAACGTGAACAGTGCAATTTTAGCACATTAGAAAAGGACAAATGTCAAAGCCAAATTACATACCTTCTCTAATGGTGCAGCAGGGAAATTCTGCCAAATTTCAATGATTATCAGTGATAAATGGCACAGGCCTACTTTAGGAGTTTATGTTAACTTAGGGGCCTTCTTTTGAGCAATTGCAATTCTCTTTTACAATACACGTTTCTTTGTCTCATCTCTTTCCACATAGGTTTCATGTCTCTTTTCTGAACCAACCAACACATTCCGGTTCCTGTCTTCACCGTATGTCACAACACGGAAGTGACACCTTATCTTGAGTGTAACTTCGTCAATGCAAGGAGCCACCATTTCATTTCTCAATCAGACATTGCTGTACCCTGCGTCACAACTTATGCTGAATGTGTGCTGTGGCTAAAAGTGGTGAGCACCAGCACTCATTTTTGGAGACTGGGGCTTATTTTTCATTATCAGACTTTGATCCAGACCAAGAGAGAGGAAGGTAGGGCAGAGGGAAATAAAGAGGAGGAAAAACATAGAAAACAGTGACAACCGGAGACAGCAGGGAAGAAAGCGAGACAGGAAGAGTGAGATAAGAAAAAGGCTATGATTGTGAAATTACCACTGTTAAAAAATAGGATGTATGACGTTACAACGCATACTTTTACAACGCATGCCTTTACAACGCATTTTTTACAACGCGAAATCCTTTACAACGCATTCCATTACAACGCATGCCATTACAACGAATTTCCTAAAACTACCATTACAACGCATTCCATCACCACGTATACTACCTTTACAACGCATACCATTACAACGCATACCATTACATTGCATGTATGGTAAGTATTGGATAGTGTAGGGGTAAACAATACTATTCTAACTCCAGGGGGTGCAACAGTAGGGTAAGTATTGGACAGTGTAGGGGTAAAAATTACTATTCTAACTCCAGGGGGTGCAACAGTAGGGTAAGTTTTGGATAGTGTAAGGGTAGTATGCATTGTGATGGTATGTGTTGTAATGGTATGCGTTGTAATGACTGCATTGTAATGACATGCGTTGGGATGGTATGCGTTGTAATGGTATGCGTTGTAATGACTGCGTTGTAATGGCATGCGATGTAATGGATTTTGCGTTGTAAAAGTTTCGTTGTAATGGTTGTTTCCCAAAAAATGTGTTGCACTCAGAGGAACCTATCTTCACCTTCTGAGCGTCTGCCTTTATAACTCCCCTGCATCACCAGAACTTCTGGCTCTATCCACACTCTCATCTTCTTACCACGGAGCCAGGATTTCCCTAACGACGCAACACCAGCCCATAGCTGTGTCATTTCATCCACCCTTCAAGCCCCAGCATTATTACACACCATGCCCTGTAATCTGTTCTGCCATCTTTTCACACTTCTGGCTTTATCCACATGCCACTTGTCTTCTCTAGGGCACCCACATCGCCTGGTTGGCTCTTAATCTCTTCACAGCCTTGGAATGTCACCAAACCCTCCTCCACCAATCCCTTTGCAGGCCCTGTATCTTTCCCCGGCTCTAGTATGGCTTTGCAGTCCCCTACTCTTGATAGTCCAAGTGTTACTGCACAGCCCCAGCCCCTCCTCCCTCCCACTGTCCCAGAGTCCCTCTGAGTTCCCTTGAATCTCCCCGGAGGCAAAGCATCTCCCCACAAGCCAGCCTCTCACCTCCCACTGTCCCAAAGCACAGCATCTCTCCACAAGCCAGCCTTTCTCCTCCCACTGTCCCAAAGCACAGCATCTCTCCACAAGCCAGTCTCTCTCCTCCCACTGTCCTTGGCCCCTCTGTATTCCCTTTAACCTCTCAGGAAGCACATTATCTCCCCAAAAACCAGCCTCTCTCCTCCCACTGTCCCAAATCAAAGCATCTCCCCACAAGCCAGCCTCTCACCTCCCACTGTCCCAAAGCACGGCATCTGCCCACAAGCCAGCCTCTCATCTCCCACTGTCCCAAAGCACAGCATCTCCCCACAAGCCAGCATCTCTCCTCCCACTGTCCCAAAGCAAAGCATCTCCCCACAAACCAGCCTCTCACCTACCACTGTCCCAAAGCATAGCATCTCCCCACAGGCCAGCCTCTCACCTCCCATTGTCCCAAAGCACAGCATCTCCCCACAAGCCAGACTCTCCTCCCACTGTCCCAAAGTACAGCATCAGCCCACAAGTCAGCCTCTCACCTCCCACTGTCCCAAAGCACAGCATCTCCCCACAAACCAGACTCTCCTCCCACTGTCCCAAAGTACAGCATCTGCCCACAAGTCAGCCTCTCACCTCCCACTGTCCCAAAGCACAGCATCTCCCCACAAGCCAGCCTCTCACCTCCCACTGTCCCAAAGCACAGCATCTCCCCACAACCCAGACTCTCCTCCCACAGTCCCAAAGCACAGCATCTCCCCACAAGCCAGACTCTCCTCCCACTGTCCCAAAGTACAGCATCTGCCCACAAGTCAGCCTCTCACCTCCCACTGTCCCAAAGCATAGCATCTCCCCACAAGCCAGACTCTCCTCCCATTGTCCCAAAGTAAAGCATCTCCCCACAAGCCAGCCTCTCTCCTCCCACTGTCCCAAAGCATAGCATCTCCCCACAAGCCAGCCTCTCACCTCCCACTGTCCCAAAGCACAGCATCTCCCCACAAGCCAGACTCTCCTCCCACTGTCCCAAAGTACAGCATCTGCCCACAAATCAGCCTCTCACCTCCCACTGTCCCAAAGCACAGCATCTCCCCACAAGCCAGACTCTCCTCCCACTGTCCCAAAGTACAGCATCTGCCCGCAAGCTAGCCTCTCACCTCCCACTGTCCCAAAGCACAGCATCTCCCCACAAGCCAGCCTCTCACCTCCCACTGTCCCAAAACACAGCATCTCCCCACAAGCCAGACTCTCCTCCCACTGTCCCAAAGCACAGCATCTCCCCACAAGCCAGACTCTCCTCCCACTGTCCCAAAGTACAGCATCTGCCCACAAGCCAGCCTCTCTCCTCCCACAGTCCCAAAGCATAGCATCTCCCCACACGCCAGCCTCTCAGCTCCCACTGTCCCAAAGCACAGCATCTCCCCACAAGCCAGACTCTCCTCCCACTGTCCCAAAGCACAGCATCTCCCCACAAGCCATACTCTCCTCCCACTGTCCCAAAGTACAGCATCTGCCCACAAACCAGCCTCTCACCTCCCACTGTCCCAAAGCACAGCATCTTCCCACAAACCAGCCTCTCACCTCCCACTGTCCCAAAGCACAGCATCTCCCCACAAGCCAGACTCTCCTCCCACTGTCCCAAAGCACAGCATCTCCCCACAAGCCAGACTCTCCTCCCACTGTCCCAAAGTACAGCATCTGCCCACAAGTCAGCCTCTCACCTCCCACTGTCCCAAAGCACAGCATCTCCCCACAAGCCAGACTATCCTCCCACTGTCCCAAAGTACAGCATCTGCCCACAAGTCAGCCTCTCACCTCCCACTGTCCCAAAGCACAGCATCTCCCCACAAACCAGACTCTCCTCCCACTGTCCCAAAGTACAGCATCTGCCCACAAGCCAGCCTCTCACCTCCCACTGTCCCAAAGTACAGCATCTGCCCACACGTCAGCCTCTCACCTCCCACTGTCCCAAAGCACAGCATCTCTCCACAAGCCAGCCTTTCTCGTCCCACTGTCCCAAAGCACAGCATCTCCCCACAAGCCAGTCTCTCTCCTCCCACTGTCCATGGCCCCTCTGTATTCCCTTTAACCTCTCAGGAAGCACATTATCTCCCCACAAACCAGCCTCTCTCCTCCCACTGTCCCAAAGCAAAGCATCTCCCCACAAGCCAGCCTCTCACCTCCCACTGTCCTAAAGCACAGCATCTGCCCACAAGCCAGCCTCTCACTTCCCACGGTCCCAAAGTACAGCATCTGCCCACACGTCAGCCTCTCACCTCCCACTGTCCCAAAGCACAGCATCTCTCCACAAGCCAGCCTTTCTCCTCCCACTGTCCCAAAGCACAGCATCTGCCCACAAGCCAGTATCTCTCCTCCCACTGTCCCAAAGCACAGCATCTGCCCACAAGGCAGCCTCTCTCCTCCCACTATCCCACAGCACAGCATCTCCGCACAAGCTAGCCTCTCACTTCCCACTGTCCCAAAGCACAGCATCTCCCCACAAACCAGCCTCTCTCCTCCCACTGTCCATGGCCCTTCTGTATTCCCTTTAACCTCTCAGGAAGCACATCATCTCCCCACAAGCAAGCCTCTCTCCTCCCACTGTCCCAAAGTACAGCATCTCCCCACAAGCCAGACTCTCCTCCCACTGTCCCGAAGTACAGCATCTCCCCACAAACCAGACTCTCACCTCCCACTGTCCCGAAGTACAGCATCTCCCCACAAGCCATACTCTCACCTCCCACTGTCCCAAAGTACAACATCTGCCCACAAGCCAGCATCTCACCTCCCACTGTCCCAAAGCACAGGATCTCCCCACAAGCCAGACTCTCCTCCCACTGTCCCAAAGTACAGCATCTCCCCACAAGCCAGGCTCTCCTCCCACTGTCCCAAAGTACAACATCTGCCCACAAGCCAGCATCTCACCTCCCACTGTCGCAAAGCACAGGATCTCCCCACAAGCCAGACTCTCCTCCCACTGTCCCAAAGTACAGCATCTGCCCACAAACCAGCCTCTCACCTCCCACTGTCCCAAAGCATAGCATCTCCCCACAAGCCAGCCTCTCACCTCCCACTGTCCCAAAGCATAGCATCTGCCCAAAAGCCAGTCTCTCTCCTCCCACTGTCCCAGAGTCCCTCTGTGTTCCCTTGAATCTCCCCGGAGGCAAAGCATCGCCCCACAAGCAGACTCACCTCCCACTGTCCCAAAGCACAGCATCTGCCCACAAGCCAGTCTCTCACCTCCCACTGTCCCAAAGCACAGCATCTCCCCACAAACCAGACTCTCCTCCCACTGTCCCAAAGTACAGCATCTGCCCACAAGCAAGCCTCTCACCTCCCACTGTCCCAAAGCACAGCATCTCCCCACAAACCAGACTCTCCTCCCACTGTCCCAAAGTACAGCATCTCCCCACAAGCCAGACTCTCCCCCCACTGTCCCGAAGTGCAGCATCTCCCCACAAGCCAGACTCTCACCTCCCACTGTCCCAAAGTACATCATCTGCCCACAAACCAGCATCTCACCTCCCACTGTCCCGAAGCACAGGATCTCCCCACAAGCCAGACTCTCCTCCCACTGTCCCAAAGTACAGCATCTGCCCACAAGCCAGCCTCTCACCTCCCACTGTCCCAAAGCATAGCATCTCCCCACAAGCCAGCCTCTCACCTCCCACTGTCCCAAAGCATAGCATCTCCCCACAGGCCAGCCTCTCACCTCCCACTGTCCCAAAGCACAGCATCTCCCCACAAGCCAGACTCTCCTCCCACTGTCCCAAAGTACAGCATCTGCCCGCAAGCCAGCCTCTCTCCTCCCACTGTCCCAAAGCACAGCATCTCCCCACAAACCAGCCTCTCTCCTCCCACTGTCCCAAAGCAAAGCATCTCCCCACAAGCCAGCCTCTCACCTCCCACGGTCCCAAAGTACAGCATCTGCCCACACGTCAGCCTCTCACCTCCCACTGTCCCAAAGCACAGCATCTCTCCACAAGCCAGCCTTTCTCCTCCCACTGTCCCAAAGCACAGCAGCTCCCCACAAGCAAGTATCTCTCCTCCCACTGTCCCAAAGCACAGCATCTGCCCACAAGCCAGTATCTCTCCTCCCACTGTCCCAAAGCACAGCATCTGCCCACAAGGCAGCCTCTCTCTTCCCACTGTCCCACAGCACAGCATCTCCGCACAAGCTAGCCTCTCACTTCCCACTGTCCCAAAGCACAGCATCTCCCCACAAACCAGCCTCTCTCCTCCCACTGTCCATGGCCCTTCTGTATTCCCTTTAACCTCTCAGGAAGCACATCATCTCCCCACAAGCAAGCCTCTCTCCTCCCACTGTCCCAAAACAAAGCATCACCCCACAAGCCAGACTCTCCTCCCACTGTCCCAAAGTACAGCATCTCCCCACAAGCCAGACTCTCCTCCCACTGTCCCGAAGTACAGCATCTCCCCACAAGCCAGCCTCTCACCTCCCACTGTCCCAAAGCACAGCATCTCCCCACAAGCCAGACTCTTCTCCCACTGTCCCAAAGTACAGCATCTGCCCACAAGTCAGCCTCTCACCTCCCACTGTCCCAAAGCACAGCATCTCCCCACAAGCCAGACTCTCCTCCCACTGTCCCATAGTAAAGCATCTCCCCACAAGCCAGCCTCTCTCCTCCCACTGTCCCAAAGCATAGCATCTCCCCACAAGCCAGCCTCTCACCTCCCACTGTCCCAAAGCATAGCATCTCCCCACAAACCAGCCTCCACCTCCCACTGTCCCAAAGCACAGCATCTCCCCACAAGCCAGACTCTCCTCCCACTGTCCCAAAGTACAGCATCTGCCCACAAATCAGCCTCTCACCTCCCACTGTCCCAAAGCACAGCATCTCCCCACAAGCCAGCCTCTCACCTCCCTCTGTCCCAAAGCACAGCATCTCCCCACAAGCCAGACTCTCCTCCCACTGTCCCAAAGCACAGCATCTCCCCACAAGCCAGACTCTCCTCCCACTGTCCCAAAGTACAGCATCTGCCCACAAGCCAGCCTCTCTCCTCCCACAGTCCCAAAGCATAGCATCTCCCCACACGCCAGCCTCTCAGCTCCCACTGTCCCAAAGCACAGCATTTCCCCACAAGCCAGACTCTCCTCCCACTGTCCCAAAGCACAGCATCTCCCCACAAGCCATACTCTCCTCCCACTGTCCCAAAGTACAGCATCTGCCCACAAACCAGCCTCTCACCTCCCACTGTCCCAAAGCACAGCATCTCCCCACAAACCAGCCTCTCACCTCCCACTGTCCCAAAGCACAGCATCTCCCCACAAGCCAGGCTCTCCTCCCACTGTCCCAGAGCACAGCATCTCCCCACAAGCCAGACTCTCCTCCCACTGTCCCAAAGTACAGCATCTGCCCACAAGTCAGCCTCTCATTGCCCACTGTCACAAAGCACAGCATCTCCCCACAAGCCAGACACTCCTCCCACTGTCCCAAAGTACAGGATCTGCCCACAAGCTAGCCTCTCACCTCCCACTGTCCCAAAGTACAGCATCTGCCCACACGTCAGCCTCTCACCTCCCACTGTCCCAAAGCACAGCATCTCTCCACAAGCCAGCCTTTCTCCTCCCACTGTCCCAAAGCACAGCTTCTCCCCACAAGCCAGTCTCTCTCCTCCCACTGTCCATGGCCCCTCTGTATTCCCTTTAACCTCTCAGGAAGCACATTATCTCCCCACAAACCAGCCTCTCTCCTCCCACTGTCCCAAAGCAAAGCATCTCCCCACAAGCCAGCCTCTCACCTCCCACTGTCCTAAAGCACAGCATCTGCCCACAAGCCAGCCTCTCACCTCCCACTGTCCCAAAGCACAGCATCTCTCCACAAGCCAGCCTTTCTCCTCCCACTGTCCCAAAGCACAGCATCTCTCCACAAGCAAGTATCTCTCCTCCCACTGTCCCAAAGCACAGCATCTGCCCACAAGCCAGTATCTCTCCTCCCACTGTCCCAAAGCACAGCATCTGCCCACAAGGCAGCCTCTCTCCTCCCACTGTCCCACAGCACAGCATCTGCCCACAAGCCAGCCTATCTCCTCCCACTGTCCCACAGCACAGCATCTCCGCACAAGCTAGCCTCTCACTTCCCACTGACCCAAAGCACAGCATCTCCCCACAAACCAGCCTCTCTCCTCCCACTGTCCATGGCCCTTCTGTATTCCCTTTAACCTCTCAGGAAGCACATCATCTCCCCACAAGCAAGCCTCTCTCCTCCCACTGTCCCAAAACAAAGCATCACCCCACAAGCCAGACTCTCCTCCCACTGTACCAAAGCACAGCATCTCCCCACAAGCCACCCTCTCTCCGTTAGCTCAGCATATCTCGACAGCCCCAACCTATCTTCTTCCACAGTCCCAGGGACTCTGCATTCCCTGATCCCTCCACAAGCACATAACATAATTTATGTATTTATAAAGCTCACGTTCACCACAAAGGGTATATTGGTCCTGAATAACAGATGTTCATTGTTACTCAACTCAATGGTGCTCGTTTTATCGACCTCAGAAGGATGAAAGGCTGAATGGCCTCGCCGGGATTTGAACCTGTGACCATGAGATCAAACAAAGGCCCCTAGAGTGGACACATTGATCCACAAATCCACCAGACATCATCATTCAACAGGCCCAGCCTCTTGACAGGACCGCATCATCTATCCACAGCCCTGGCATCTCTCCACAGGCCAATCCTTTCGCAACTATTCATGGCCTAACAAATTCCCTACATATCACCTAGGAAATAATTGCGCAATTGACTAAAACGGATTCAAACGATTATTTTAATGATTCAGACTAATCCGCAATAGTTTAAACCTGCTATATTAGATGCCACGTGGTATTTAAGAGCTATGGGGATGAGCCCCATAAGATCCCAATTCATTTAAAATATAGCATACACCAAATGGAATGCCTAGAAGTTAAATTACTCACTCTCAGATCTTTGTCTTGTTGACTCACTCGCTCAAGTGTTCACACAACCAATCAAGTCCCCGAGTCACCCTTTCAGCTCACTTATTCCCTCATTCACTCACTGCCTCACTCCAGCTGAATACTGTATTATTTCGGTTTAAACAGATCAACTATATTAAAAGACATGGGTTGCTTTTTTAATTTACATTTGCATGACTTCATGAACACACATAAAATGAGGATGCAAATTATAATATCCAAAACTACCCGTTATATTCAGCTCATGGATCTACCTTCTTGCACTAGGTTGAGATTTAGGCTCCAGTTTAAAGTTGTTGTTTTTTTTTGCTTCCAAACATGGGAATTGTTTTCGGTACCCCACCACAGTATTTCAGATGAACCAGTTATAGTTAGATTTTACCTGCCCAACCTTGTCACCTTTATTTTCATTTTATTCCTTTTCAAATACATACTATGCCTATAATTGTCCGTGTAGTTCAAAGTGTCTGCAGTCCTATCGGAATTTGTGTCCATAATTATTTAAT
This sequence comes from Lissotriton helveticus, assembly GCF_964261635.1. NCBI lineage: Eukaryota > Metazoa > Chordata > Amphibia > Caudata > Salamandridae > Lissotriton > Lissotriton helveticus. The sequence goes on along the minus strand of NC_136071.1, from coordinate 176,912,482 downwards.
TGTTAACAACTAAAATAGTGTACTGACTTATTGCCGAGTTCCTGTGCAGAAAATCAGCATGCTTTAACTCCTTTGCTGCGGCGGCTATTCCGCCGCAGCGCTAAGGGGGCGGGGCGGCTGCGCGGCGGCCGCATGCTGGTGACGGAACCGCTCCGTTACCAGCCGCGGTTGAGCTGTGCTCATGACGGAGCGGTTCCGTCATGGCCCCGCCCGCGCACGTATACTACCTTTACAACGCATACCATTACAACGCATACCATTACATTGCATGTATGGTAAGTATTGGATAGTGTAGGGGTAAACAATACTATTCTAACTCCAGGGGGTGCAACAGTAGGGTAAGTGTTGGACAGTGTAGGGGTAAAAATTACTATTCTAACTCCAGGGGGTGCAACAGTAGGGTAAGTTTTGGATAGTGTAAGGGTAGTATGCATTGTGATGGTATGTGTTGTAATGGTATGCGTTGTAATGACTGCATTGTAATGACATGCGTTGGGATGGTATGCGTTGTAATGGTATGCGTTGTAATGACTGCGTTGTAATGGCATGCGATGTAATGGATTTTGCGTTGTAAAAGTTTCGTTGTAATGGTTGTTTCCCAAAAAATGTGTTGCACTCAGAGGAACCTATCTTCACCTTCTGAGCGTCTGCCTTTATAACTCCCCTGCATCACCAGAACTTCTGGCTCTATCCACACTCTCATCTTCTTACCACGGAGCCAGGATTTCCCTAACGACGCAACACCAGCCCATAGCTGTGTCATTTCATCCACCCTTCAAGCCCCAGCATTATTACACACCATGCCCTGTAATCTGTTCTGCCATCTTTTCACACTTCTGGCTTTATCCACATGCCACTTGTCTTCTCTAGGGCACCCACATCGCCTGGTTGGCTCTTAATCTCTTCACAGCCTTGGAATGTCACCAAACCCTCCTCCACCAATCCCTTTGCAGGCCCTGTATCTTTCCCCGGCTCTAGTATGGCTTTGCAGTCCCCTACTCTTGATAGTCCAAGTGTTACTGCACAGCCCCAGCCCCTCCTCCCTCCCACTGTCCCAGAGTCCCTCTGAGTTCCCTTGAATCTCCCCGGAGGCAAAGCATCTCCCCACAAGCCAGCCTCTCACCTCCCACTGTCCCAAAGCACAGCATCTCTCCACAAGCCAGCCTTTCTCCTCCCACTGTCCCAAAGCACAGCATCTCTCCACAAGCCAGTCTCTCTCCTCCCACTGTCCTTGGCCCCTCTGTATTCCCTTTAACCTCTCAGGAAGCACATTATCTCCCCAAAAAACAGCCTCTCTCCTCCCACTGTCCCAAATCAAAGCATCTCCCCACAAGCCAGCCTCTCACCTCCCACTGTCCCAAAGCACGGCATCTGCCCACAAGCCAGCCTCTCATCTCCCACTGTCCCAAAGCACAGCATCTCCCCACAAGCCAGCATCTCTCCTCCCACTGTCCCAAAGCAAAGCATCTCCCCACAAACCAGCCTCTCACCTACCACTGTCCCAAAGCATAGCATCTCCCCACAGGCCAGCCTCTCACCTCCCATTGTCCCAAAGCACAGCATCTCCCCACAAGCCAGACTCTCCTCCCACTGTCCCAAAGTACAGCATCAGCCCACAAGTCAGCCTCTCACCTCCCACTGTCCCAAAGCACAGCATCTCCCCACAAACCAGACTCTCCTCCCACTGTCCCAAAGTACAGCATCTGCCCACAAGTCAGCCTCTCACCTCCCACTGTCCCAAAGCACAGCATCTCCCCACAAGCCAGCCTCTCACCTCCCACTGTCCCAAAGCACAGCATCTCCCCACAACCCAGACTCTCCTCCCACAGTCCCAAAGCACAGCATCTCCCCACAAGCCAGACTCTCCTCCCACTGTCCCAAAGTACAGCATCTGCCCACAAGTCAGCCTCTCACCTCCCACTGTCCCAAAGCATAGCATCTCCCCACAAGCCAGACTCTCCTCCCATTGTCCCAAAGTAAAGCATCTCCCCACAAGCCAGCCTCTCTCCTCCCACTGTCCCAAAGCATAGCATCTCCCCACAAGCCAGCCTCTCACCTCCCACTGTCCCAAAGCACAGCATCTCCCCACAAGCCAGACTCTCCTCCCACTGTCCCAAAGTACAGCATCTGCCCACAAATCAGCCTCTCACCTCCCACTGTCCCAAAGCACAGCATCTCCCCACAAGCCAGACTCTCCTCCCACTGTCCCAAAGTACAGCATCTGCCCGCAAGCTAGCCTCTCACCTCCCACTGTCCCAAAGCACAGCATCTCCCCACAAGCCAGCCTCTCACCTCCCACTGTCCCAAAACACAGCATCTCCCCACAAGCCAGACTCTCCTCCCACTGTCCCAAAGCACAGCATCTCCCCACAAGCCAGACTCTCCTCCCACTGTCCCAAAGTACAGCATCTGCCCACAACCCAGCCTCTCTCCTCCCACAGTCCCAAAGCATAGCATCTCCCCACACGCCAGCCTCTCAGCTCCCACTGTCCCAAAGCACAGCATCTCCCCACAAGCCAGACTCTCCTCCCACTGTCCCAAAGCACAGCATCTCCCCACAAGCCATACTCTCCTCCCACTGTCCCAAAGTACAGCATCTGCCCACAAACCAGCCTCTCACCTCCCACTGTCCCAAAGCACAGCATCTTCCCACAAACCAGCCTCTCACCTCCCACTGTCCCAAAGCACAGCATCTCCCCACAAGCCAGACTCTCCTCCCACTGTCCCAAAGCACAGCATCTCCCCACAAGCCAGACTCTCCTCCCACTGTCCCAAAGTACAGCATCTGCCCACAAGTCAGCCTCTCACCTCCCACTGTCCCAAAGCACAGCATCTCCCCACAAGCCAGACTATCCTCCCACTGTCCCAAAGTACAGCATCTGCCCACAAGTCAGCCTCTCACCTCCCACTGTCCCAAAGCACAGCATCTCCCCACAAACCAGACTCTCCTCCCACTGTCCCAAAGTACAGCATCTGCCCACAAGCCAGCCTCTCACCTCCCACTGTCCCAAAGTACAGCATCTGCCCACACGTCAGCCTCTCACCTCCCACTGTCCCAAAGCACAGCATCTCTCCACAAGCCAGCCTTTCTCGTCCCACTGTCCCAAAGCACAGCATCTCCCCACAAGCCAGTCTCTCTCCTCCCACTGTCCATGGCCCCTCTGTATTCCCTTTAACCTCTCAGGAAGCACATTATCTCCCCACAAACCAGCCTCTCTCCTCCCACTGTCCCAAAGCAAAGCATCTCCCCACAAGCCAGCCTCTCACCTCCCACTGTCCTAAAGCACAGCATCTGCCCACAAGCCAGCCTCTCACTTCCCACGGTCCCAAAGTACAGCATCTGCCCACACGTCAGCCTCTCACCTCCCACTGTCCCAAAGCACAGCATCTCTCCACAAGCCAGCCTTTCTCCTCCCACTGTCCCAAAGCACAGCATCTGCCCACAAGCCAGTATCTCTCCTCCCACTGTCCCAAAGCACAGCATCTGCCCACAAGGCAGCCTCTCTCCTCCCACTATCCCACAGCACAGCATCTCCGCACAAGCTAGCCTCTCACTTCCCACTGTCCCAAAGCACAGCATCTCCCCACAAACCAGCCTCTCTCCTCCCACTGTCCATGGCCCTTCTGTATTCCCTTTAACCTCTCAGGAAGCACATCATCTCCCCACAAGCAAGCCTCTCTCCTCCCACTGTCCCAAAGTACAGCATCTCCCCACAAGCCAGACTCTCCTCCCACTGTCCCGAAGTACAGCATCTCCCCACAAACCAGACTCTCACCTCCCACTGTCCCGAAGTACAGCATCTCCCCACAAGCCATACTCTCACCTCCCACTGTCCCAAAGTACAACATCTGCCCACAAGCCAGCATCTCACCTCCCACTGTCCCAAAGCACAGGATCTCCCCACAAGCCAGACTCTCCTCCCACTGTCCCAAAGTACAGCATCTCCCCACAAGCCAGGCTCTCCTCCCACTGTCCCAAAGTACAACATCTGCCCACAAGCCAGCATCTCACCTCCCACTGTCGCAAAGCACAGGATCTCCCCACAAGCCAGACTCTCCTCCCACTGTCCCAAAGTACAGCATCTGCCCACAAACCAGCCTCTCACCTCCCACTGTCCCAAAGCATAGCATCTCCCCACAAGCCAGCCTCTCACCTCCCACTGTCCCAAAGCATAGCATCTGCCCAAAAGCCAGTCTCTCTCCTCCCACTGTCCCAGAGTCCCTCTGTGTTCCCTTGAATCTCCCCGGAGGCAAAGCATCGCCCCACAAGCAGACTCACCTCCCACTGTCCCAAAGCACAGCATCTGCCCACAAGCCAGTCTCTCACCTCCCACTGTCCCAAAGCACAGCATCTCCCCACAAACCAGACTCTCCTCCCACTGTCCCAAAGTACAGCATCTGCCCACAAGCAAGCCTCTCACCTCCCACTGTCCCAAAGCACAGCATCTCCCCACAAACCAGACTCTCCTCCCACTGTCCCAAAGTACAGCATCTCCCCACAAACCAGCCTCTCACCTCCCACTGTCCCAAAGCACAGCATCTCCCCACAAGCCAGGCTCTCCTCCCACTGTCCCAGAGCACAGCATCTCCCCACAAGCCAGACTCTCCTCCCACTGTCCCAAAGTACAGCATCTGCCCACAAGTCAGCCTCTCATTGCCCACTGTCACAAAGCACAGCATCTCCCCACAAGCCAGACACTCCTCCCACTGTCCCAAAGTACAGGATCTGCCCACAAGCTAGCCTCTCACCTCCCACTGTCCCAAAGTACAGCATCTGCCCACACGTCAGCCTCTCACCTCCCACTGTCCCAAAGCACAGCATCTCTCCACAAGCCAGCCTTTCTCCTCCCACTGTCCCAAAGCACAGCTTCTCCCCACAAGCCAGTCTCTCTCCTCCCACTGTCCATGGCCCCTCTGTATTCCCTTTAACCTCTCAGGAAGCACATTATCTCCCCACAAACCAGCCTCTCTCCTCCCACTGTCCCAAAGCAAAGCATCTCCCCACAAGCCAGCCTCTCACCTCCCACTGTCCTAAAGCACAGCATCTGCCCACAAGCCAGCCTCTCACCTCCCACTGTCCCAAAGCACAGCATCTCTCCACAAGCCAGCCTTTCTCCTCCCACTGTCCCAAAGCACAGCATCTCTCCACAAGCAAGTATCTCTCCTCCCACTGTCCCAAAGCACAGCATCTGCCCACAAGCCAGTATCTCTCCTCCCACTGTCCCAAAGCACAGCATCTGCCCACAAGGCAGCCTCTCTCCTCCCACTGTCCCACAGCACAGCATCTGCCCACAAGCCAGCCTATCTCCTCCCACTGTCCCACAGCACAGCATCTCCGCACAAGCTAGCCTCTCACTTCCCACTGACCCAAAGCACAGCATCTCCCCACAAACCAGCCTCTCTCCTCCCACTGTCCATGGCCCTTCTGTATTCCCTTTAACCTCTCAGGAAGCACATCATCTCCCCACAAGCAAGCCTCTCTCCTCCCACTGTCCCAAAACAAAGCATCACCCCACAAGCCAGACTCTCCTCCCACTGTACCAAAGCACAGCATCTCCCCACAAGCCACCCTCTCTCCGTTAGCTCAGCATATCTCGACAGCCCCAACCTATCTTCTTCCACAGTCCCAGGGACTCTGCATTCCCTGATCCCTCCACAAGCACATAACATAATTTATGTATTTATAAAGCTCACGTTCACCACAAAGGGTATATTGGTCCTGAATAACAGATGTTCATTGTTACTCAACTCAATGGTGCTCGTTTTATCGACCTCAGAAGGATGAAAGGCTGAATGGCCTCGCCGGGATTTGAACCTGTGACCATGAGATCAAACAAAGGCCCCTAGAGTGGACACATTGATCCACAAATCCACCAGACATCATCATTCAACAGGCCCAGCCTCTTGACAGGACCGCATCATCTATCCACAGCCCTGGCATCTCTCCACAGGCCAATCCTTTCGCAACTATTCATGGCCTAACAAATTCCCTACATATCACCTAGGAAATAATTGCGCAATTGACTAAAACGGATTCAAACGATTATTTTAATGATTCAGACTAATCCGCAATAGTTTAAACCTGCTATATTAGATGCCACGTGGTATTTAAGAGCTATGGGGATGAGCCCCATAAGATCCCAATTCATTTAAAATATAGCATACACCAAATGGAATGCCTAGAAGTTAAATTACTCACTCTCAGATCTTTGTCTTGTTGACTCACTCGCTCAAGTGTTCACACAACCAATCAAGTCCCCGAGTCACCCTTTCAGCTCACTTATTCCCTCATTCACTCACTGCCTCACTCCAGCTGAATACTGTATTATTTCGGTTTAAACAGATCAACTATATTAAAAGACATGGGTTGCTTTTTTAATTTACATTTGCATGACTTCATGAACACACATAAAATGAGGATGCAAATTATAATATCCAAAACTACCCGTTATATTCAGCTCATGGATCTACCTTCTTGCACTAGGTTGAGATTTAGGCTCCAGTTTAAAGTTGTTGTTTTTTTTTGCTTCCAAACATGGGAATTGTTTTCGGTACCCCACCACAGTATTTCAGATGAACCAGTTATAGTTAGATTTTACCTGCCCAACCTTGTCACCTTTATTTTCATTTTATTCCTTTTCAAATACATACTATGCCTATAATTGTCCGTGTAGTTCAAAGTGTCTGCAGTCCTATCGGAATTTGTGTCCATAATTATTTAATTGTTAACAACTAAAATAGTGTACTGACTTATTGCCGAGTTCCTGTGCAGAAAATCAGCATGCTTTAACTCCTTTGCTGCGGCGGCTATTCCGCCGCAGCGCTAAGGGGGCGGGGCGGCTGCGCGGCGGCCGCATGCTGGTGACGGAACCGCTCCGTTACCAGCCGCGGTTGAGCTGTGCTCATGACGGAGCGGTTCCGTCATGGCCCCGCCCGCGCACGTATACTACCTTTACAACGCATACCATTACAACGCATACCATTACATTGCATGTATGGTAAGTATTGGATAGTGTAGGGGTAAACAATACTATTCTAACTCCAGGGGGTGCAACAGTAGGGTAAGTGTTGGACAGTGTAGGGGTAAAAATTACTATTCTAACTCCAGGGGGTGCAACAGTAGGGTAAGTTTTGGATAGTGTAAGGGTAGTATGCATTGTGATGGTATGTGTTGTAATGGTATGCGTTGTAATGACTGCATTGTAATGACATGCGTTGGGATGGTATGCGTTGTAATGGTATGCGTTGTAATGACTGCGTTGTAATGGCATGCGATGTAATGGATTTTGCGTTGTAAAAGTTTCGTTGTAATGGTTGTTTCCCAAAAAATGTGTTGCACTCAGAGGAACCTATCTTCACCTTCTGAGCGTCTGCCTTTATAACTCCCCTGCATCACCAGAACTTCTGGCTCTATCCACACTCTCATCTTCTTACCACGGAGCCAGGATTTCCCTAACGACGCAACACCAGCCCATAGCTGTGTCATTTCATCCACCCTTCAAGCCCCAGCATTATTACACACCATGCCCTGTAATCTGTTCTGCCATCTTTTCACACTTCTGGCTTTATCCACATGCCACTTGTCTTCTCTAGGGCACCCACATCGCCTGGTTGGCTCTTAATCTCTTCACAGCCTTGGAATGTCACCAAACCCTCCTCCACCAATCCCTTTGCAGGCCCTGTATCTTTCCCCGGCTCTAGTATGGCTTTGCAGTCCCCTACTCTTGATAGTCCAAGTGTTACTGCACAGCCCCAGCCCCTCCTCCCTCCCACTGTCCCAGAGTCCCTCTGAGTTCCCTTGAATCTCCCCGGAGGCAAAGCATCTCCCCACAAGCCAGCCTCTCACCTCCCACTGTCCCAAAGCACAGCATCTCTCCACAAGCCAGCCTTTCTCCTCCCACTGTCCCAAAGCACAGCATCTCTCCACAAGCCAGTCTCTCTCCTCCCACTGTCCTTGGCCCCTCTGTATTCCCTTTAACCTCTCAGGAAGCACATTATCTCCCCAAAAAACAGCCTCTCTCCTCCCACTGTCCCAAATCAAAGCATCTCCCCACAAGCCAGCCTCTCACCTCCCACTGTCCCAAAGCACGGCATCTGCCCACAAGCCAGCCTCTCATCTCCCACTGTCCCAAAGCACAGCATCTCCCCACAAGCCAGCATCTCTCCTCCCACTGTCCCAAAGCAAAGCATCTCCCCACAAACCAGCCTCTCACCTACCACTGTCCCAAAGCATAGCATCTCCCCACAGGCCAGCCTCTCACCTCCCATTGTCCCAAAGCACAGCATCTCCCCACAAGCCAGACTCTCCTCCCACTGTCCCAAAGTACAGCATCAGCCCACAAGTCAGCCTCTCACCTCCCACTGTCCCAAAGCACAGCATCTCCCCACAAACCAGACTCTCCTCCCACTGTCCCAAAGTACAGCATCTGCCCACAAGTCAGCCTCTCACCTCCCACTGTCCCAAAGCACAGCATCTCCCCACAAGCCAGCCTCTCACCTCCCACTGTCCCAAAGCACAGCATCTCCCCACAACCCAGACTCTCCTCCCACAGTCCCAAAGCACAGCATCTCCCCACAAGCCAGACTCTCCTCCCACTGTCCCAAAGTACAGCATCTGCCCACAAGTCAGCCTCTCACCTCCCACTGTCCCAAAGCATAGCATCTCCCCACAAGCCAGACTCTCCTCCCATTGTCCCAAAGTAAAGCATCTCCCCACAAGCCAGCCTCTCTCCTCCCACTGTCCCAAAGCATAGCATCTCCCCACAAGCCAGCCTCTCACCTCCCACTGTCCCAAAGCACAGCATCTCCCCACAAGCCAGACTCTCCTCCCACTGTCCCAAAGTACAGCATCTGCCCACAAATCAGCCTCTCACCTCCCACTGTCCCAAAGCACAGCATCTCCCCACAAGCCAGACTCTCCTCCCACTGTCCCAAAGTACAGCATCTGCCCGCAAGCTAGCCTCTCACCTCCCACTGTCCCAAAGCACAGCATCTCCCCACAAGCCAGCCTCTCACCTCCCACTGTCCCAAAACACAGCATCTCCCCACAAGCCAGACTCTCCTCCCACTGTCCCAAAGCACAGCATCTCCCCACAAGCCAGACTCTCCTCCCACTGTCCCAAAGTACAGCATCTGCCCACAACCCAGCCTCTCTCCTCCCACAGTCCCAAAGCATAGCATCTCCCCACACGCCAGCCTCTCAGCTCCCACTGTCCCAAAGCACAGCATCTCCCCACAAGCCAGACTCTCCTCCCACTGTCCCAAAGCACAGCATCTCCCCACAAGCCATACTCTCCTCCCACTGTCCCAAAGTACAGCATCTGCCCACAAACCAGCCTCTCACCTCCCACTGTCCCAAAGCACAGCATCTTCCCACAAACCAGCCTCTCACCTCCCACTGTCCCAAAGCACAGCATCTCCCCACAAGCCAGACTCTCCTCCCACTGTCCCAAAGCACAGCATCTCCCCACAAGCCAGACTCTCCTCCCACTGTCCCAAAGTACAGCATCTGCCCACAAGTCAGCCTCTCACCTCCCACTGTCCCAAAGCACAGCATCTCCCCACAAGCCAGACTATCCTCCCACTGTCCCAAAGTACAGCATCTGCCCACAAGTCAGCCTCTCACCTCCCACTGTCCCAAAGCACAGCATCTCCCCACAAACCAGACTCTCCTCCCACTGTCCCAAAGTACAGCATCTGCCCACAAGCCAGCCTCTCACCTCCCACTGTCCCAAAGTACAGCATCTGCCCACACGTCAGCCTCTCACCTCCCACTGTCCCAAAGCACAGCATCTCTCCACAAGCCAGCCTTTCTCGTCCCACTGTCCCAAAGCACAGCATCTCCCCACAAGCCAGTCTCTCTCCTCCCACTGTCCATGGCCCCTCTGTATTCCCTTTAACCTCTCAGGAAGCACATTATCTCCCCACAAACCAGCCTCTCTCCTCCCACTGTCCCAAAGCAAAGCATCTCCCCACAAGCCAGCCTCTCACCTCCCACTGTCCTAAAGCACAGCATCTGCCCACAAGCCAGCCTCTCACTTCCCACGGTCCCAAAGTACAGCATCTGCCCACACGTCAGCCTCTCACCTCCCACTGTCCCAAAGCACAGCATCTCTCCACAAGCCAGCCTTTCTCCTCCCACTGTCCCAAAGCACAGCATCTGCCCACAAGCCAGTATCTCTCCTCCCACTGTCCCAAAGCACAGCATCTGCCCACAAGGCAGCCTCTCTCCTCCCACTATCCCACAGCACAGCATCTCCGCACAAGCTAGCCTCTCACTTCCCACTGTCCCAAAGCACAGCATCTCCCCACAAACCAGCCTCTCTCCTCCCACTGTCCATGGCCCTTCTGTATTCCCTTTAACCTCTCAGGAAGCACATCATCTCCCCACAAGCAAGCCTCTCTCCTCCCACTGTCCCAAAGTACAGCATCTCCCCACAAGCCAGACTCTCCTCCCACTGTCCCGAAGTACAGCATCTCCCCACAAACCAGACTCTCACCTCCCACTGTCCCGAAGTACAGCATCTCCCCACAAGCCATACTCTCACCTCCCACTGTCCCAAAGTACAACATCTGCCCACAAGCCAGCATCTCACCTCCCACTGTCCCAAAGCACAGGATCTCCCCACAAGCCAGACTCTCCTCCCACTGTCCCAAAGTACAGCATCTCCCCACAAGCCAGGCTCTCCTCCCACTGTCCCAAAGTACAACATCTGCCCACAAGCCAGCATCTCACCTCCCACTGTCGCAAAGCACAGGATCTCCCCACAAGCCAGACTCTCCTCCCACTGTCCCAAAGTACAGCATCTGCCCACAAACCAGCCTCTCACCTCCCACTGTCCCAAAGCATAGCATCTCCCCACAAGCCAGCCTCTCACCTCCCACTGTCCCAAAGCATAGCATCTGCCCAAAAGCCAGTCTCTCTCCTCCCACTGTCCCAGAGTCCCTCTGTGTTCCCTTGAATCTCCCCGGAGGCAAAGCATCGCCCCACAAGCAGACTCACCTCCCACTGTCCCAAAGCACAGCATCTGCCCACAAGCCAGTCTCTCACCTCCCACTGTCCCAAAGCACAGCATCTCCCCACAAACCAGACTCTCCTCCCACTGTCCCAAAGTACAGCATCTGCCCACAAGCAAGCCTCTCACCTCCCACTGTCCCAAAGCACAGCATCTCCCCACAAACCAGACTCTCCTCCCACTGTCCCAAAGTACAGCATCTCCCCACAAGCCAGACTCTCCCCCCACTGTCCCGAAGTGCAGCATCTCCCCACAAGCCAGACTCTCACCTCCCACTGTCCCAAAGTACATCATCTGCCCACAAACCAGCATCTCACCTCCCACTGTCCCGAAGCACAGGATCTCCCCACAAGCCAGACTCTCCTCCCACTGTCCCAAAGTACAGCATCTGCCCACAAGCCAGCCTCTCACCTCCCACTGTCCCAAAGCATAGCATCTCCCCACAAGCCAGCCTCTCACCTCCCACTGTCCCAAAGCATAGCATCTCCCCACAGGCCAGCCTCTCACCTCCCACTGTCCCAAAGCACAGCATCTCCCCACAAGCCAGACTCTCCTCCCACTGTCCCAAAGTACAGCATCTGCCCGCAAGCCAGCCTCTCTCCTCCCACTGTCCCAAAGCACAGCATCTCCCCACAAACCAGCCTCTCTCCTCCCACTGTCCCAAAGCAAAGCATCTCCCCACAAGCCAGCCTCTCACCTCCCACGGTCCCAAAGTACAGCATCTGCCCACACGTCAGCCTCTCACCTCCCACTGTCCCAAAGCACAGCATCTCTCCACAAGCCAGCCTTTCTCCTCCCACTGTCCCAAAGCACAGCAGCTCCCCACAAGCAAGTATCTCTCCTCCCACTGTCCCAAAGCACAGCATCTGCCCACAAGCCAGTATCTCTCCTCCCACTGTCCCAAAGCACAGCATCTGCCCACAAGGCAGCCTCTCTCTTCCCACTGTCCCACAGCACAGCATCTCCGCACAAGCTAGCCTCTCACTTCCCACTGTCCCAAAGCACAGCATCTCCCCACAAACCAGCCTCTCTCCTCCCACTGTCCATGGCCCTTCTGTATTCCCTTTAACCTCTCAGGAAGCACATCATCTCCCCACAAGCAAGCCTCTCTCCTCCCACTGTCCCAAAACAAAGCATCACCCCACAAGCCAGACTCTCCTCCCACTGTCCCAAAGTACAGCATCTCCCCACAAGCCAGACTCTCCTCCCACTGTCCCGAAGTACAGCATCTCCCCACAAGCCAGCCTCTCACCTCCCACTGTCCCAAAGCACAGCATCTCCCCACAAGCCAGACTCTCCTCCCACTGTCCCAAAGTACAGCATCTGCCCACAAGTCAGCCTCTCACCTCCCACTGTCCCAAAGCACAGCATCTCCCCACAAGCCAGACTCTCCTCCCACTGTCCCATAGTAAAGCATCTCCCCACAAGCCAGCCTCTCTCCTCCCACTGTCCCAAAGCATAGCATCTCCCCACAAGCCAGCCTCTCACCTCCCACTGTCCCAAAGCATAGCATCTCCCCACAAACCAGCCTCTCACCTCCCACTGTCCCAAAGCACAGCATCTCCCCACAAGCCAGACTCTCCTCCCACTGTCCCAAAGTACAGCATCTGCCCACAAATCAGCCTCTCACCTCCCACTGTCCCAAAGCACAGCATCTCCCCACAAGCCAGCCTCTCACCTCCCTCTGTCCCAAAGCACAGCATCTCCCCACAAGCCAGACTCTCCTCCCACTGTCCCAAAGCACAGCATCTCCCCACAAGCCAGACTCTCCTCCCACTGTCCCAAAGTACAGCATCTGCCCACAAGCCAGCCTCTCTCCTCCCACAGTCCCAAAGCATAGCATCTCCCCACACGCCAGCCTCTCAGCTCCCACTGTCCCAAAGCACAGCATTTCCCCACAAGCCAGACTCTCCTCCCACTGTCCCAAAGCACAGCATCTCCCCACAAGCCATACTCTCCTCCCACTGTCCCAAAGTACAGCATCTGCCCACAAACCAGCCTCTCACCTCCCACTGTCCCAAAGCACAGCATCTCCCCACAAACCAGCCTCTCACCTCCCACTGTCCCAAAGCACAGCATCTCCCCACAAGCCAGGCTCTCCTCCCACTGTCCCAGAGCACAGCATCTCCCCACAAGCCAGACTCTCCTCCCACTGTCCCAAAGTACAGCATCTGCCCACAAGTCAGCCTCTCATTGCCCACTGTCACAAAGCACAGCATCTCCCCACAAGCCAGACACTCCTCCCACTGTCCCAAAGTACAGGATCTGCCCACAAGCTAGCCTCTCACCTCCCACTGTCCCAAAGTACAGCATCTGCCCACACGTCAGCCTCTCACCTCCCACTGTCCCAAAGCACAGCATCTCTCCACAAGCCAGCCTTTCTCCTCCCACTGTCCCAAAGCACAGCTTCTCCCCACAAGCCAGTCTCTCTCCTCCCACTGTCCATGGCCCCTCTGTATTCCCTTTAACCTCTCAGGAAGCACATTATCTCCCCACAAACCAGCCTCTCTCCTCCCACTGTCCCAAAGCAAAGCATCTCCCCACAAGCCAGCCTCTCACCTCCCACTGTCCTAAAGCACAGCATCTGCCCACAAGCCAGCCTCTCACCTCCCACTGTCCCAAAGCACAGCATCTCTCCACAAGCCAGCCTTTCTCCTCCCACTGTCCCAAAGCACAGCAGCTCCCCACAAGCAAGTATCTCTCCTCCCACTGTCCCAAAGCACAGCATCTGCCCACAAGCCAGTATCTCTCCTCCCACTGTCCCAAAGCACAGCATCTGCCCACAAGGCAGCCTCTCTCCTCCCACTGTCCCACAGCACAGCATCTGCCCACAAGCCAGCCTATCTCCTCCCACTGTCCCACAGCACAGCATCTCCGCACAAGCTAGCCTCTCACTTCCCACTGACCCAAAGCACAGCATCTCCCCACAAACCAGCCTCTCTCCTCCCACTGTCCATGGCCCTTCTGTATTCCCTTTAACCTCTCAGGAAGCACATCATCTCCCCACAAGCAAGCCTCTCTCCTCCCACTGTCCCAAAACAAAGCATCACCCCACAAGCCAGACTCTCCTCCCACTGTACCAAAGCACAGCATCTCCCCACAAGCCAGCCTCTCTCCGTTAGCTCAGCATATCTCGACAGCCCCAACCTATCTTCTTCCACAGTCCCAGGGACTCTGCATTCCCTGATCCCTCCACAAGCTCATAACATAATTTATGTATTTATAAAGCTCACGTTCACCACAAAGGGTATATTGGTCCTGAATAACAGATGTTTATTGTTACTCAACTCAATGGTGCTCGTTTTATCGACCTCAGAAGGATGAAAGGCTGAATGGCCTCGCCGGGATTTGAACCTGTGACCATGAGATCAAACAAAGGCCCCTAGAGTGGACACATTGATCCACAAATCCACCAGACATCATCATTCAACAGGCCCAGCCTCTTGACAGGACCGCATCATCTATCCACAGCCCTGGCATCTCTCCACAGGCCAATCCTTTCGCAACTATTCCTGGCCTAACAAATTCCCTATATATCACCTAGGAAATAATTGCGCAATTGACTAAAACGGATTCAAACGATTATTTTAATGATTCAGACTAATCCGCAATAGTTTAAACCTGCTATATTAGATGCCACGTGGTATTTAAGAGCTATGGGGATGAGCCCCATAAGATCCCAATTCATTTAAAATATAGCATACACCAAATGGAATGCCTAGAAGTTAAATTACTCACTCTCAGATCTTTGTCTTGTTGACTCACTCGCTCAAGTGTTCACACAACCAATCAAGTCCCCGAGTCACCCTTTCAGCTCACTTATTCCCTCATTCACTCACTGCCTCACTCCAGCTGAATACTGTATTATTTCGGTTTAAACAGATCAACTATATTAAAAGACATGGGTTGCTTTTTTAATTTACATTTGCATGACTTCATGAACACACATAAAATGAGGATGCAAATTATAATATCCAAAACTACCCGTTATATTCAGCTCATGGATCTACCTTCTTGCACTAGGTTGAGATTTAGGCTCCAGTTTAAAGTTGTTGTTTTTTTTTGCTTCCAAACATGGGAATTGTTTTCGGTACCCCACCACAGTATTTCAGATGAACCAGTTATAGTTAGATTTTACCTGCCCAACCTTGTCACCTTTATTTTCATTTTATTCCTTTTCAAATACATACTATGCCTATAATTGTCCGTGTAGTTCAAAGTGTCTGCAGTCCTATCGGAATTTGTGTCCATAATTATTTAATTGTTAACAACTAAAATAGTGTACTGACTTATTGCCGAGTTCCTGTGCAGAAAATCAGCATGCTTTAACTCCTTTGCTGCGGCGGCTATTCCGCCGCAGCGCTAAGGGGGCGGGGCGGCTGCGCGGCGGCCGCATGCTGGTGACGGAACCGCTCCGTTACCAGCCGCGGTTGAGCTGTGCTCATGACGGAGCGGTTCCGTCATGGCCCCGCCCGCTCAATGGAACGCCCAGCGCAGGCGCAGAATCCGCGCCGCGCAGGCGCGGCGAGCGGGCCGTGACGGAACCGCTCCGTCATCAGCACAGCGCCACCGCAGCTGATAACGGAGCGGTTCCGTCATCAGCATCAAAGGTGTTAAGAGACGCCTTATCTACATCTTGTGCATATACATCAAAAGGACAGGTGCACATACCGAAAGCAGGCTCTTGCCATAACATGTATTTGTAAAGCACACTTCCGCCCTAGGGTATCTTAGTACTGAATAACAGATGTTTATTGTTACCCAACTTAATGGTACTCATTGTATCGACCTCAGGAGGATGAAAGGCTGAATAGACCCACCAGGATTTGCGCCTATGACCATGAGGTCAAACACAGGCCCTTACAGTGGCTGCATTAGTCCACTAAGCCACCAGACCTGCAGTCTGTGATAGCTTTCTATATGTATTCGCCTTACCGCAAACCCTACCCTGAAATTCATTGTCCTGTTTGATATGTAGTGAAACATAACCACTAGAACATCAGTATGGCAGACATTCCACTTCGGAAGACCTAATAGTAGGGATTTTCCAGTGGGCAGTACCACTGAAAGAGTGTTGTTTGACTGCACTTCCCCTTGTTCAGACAAGTTTGTTCTAACCATTATAAGAGATGTTATAGAAACATTTTAGACAATATTTTGCATTCCGTATCCATTTAAGACTGAGCAAAGTAGGCAGTAAGGCTCGCTTCAGGAGAGTTGTTCCTTGCAACTACTGGTTCCCCATTACTCGATTGCTCACACAAAGAAATAAACACGCTTTTGGAAACATTGGGAGCCCCAAGTCAACAGGAATATACCAAAGAGCCGAGGGCAGGGGCTGGGTCTGGGTCTCTCCGATTCTCAGACCCGGTGGTAATTAAAAACAGACATCGAAAGTTGCCCCTACCGGGCCCTTTATTCATATCTTGAACTTTACTGGTAAAAACACTGTTCCAATTTTTTTTTTTATTTCAAATCTTTTTTATTAAAGTTCAAAACATAAGATTACAAAGAAATAGAAGGCAAACATACAGTAATGAGCTCGCGGGAGAGATACAATGAATAATGCATGGATAAATACAGTTAGTGCAGTCAACAGGAAACAATAAGATGCTAATGTCATATTACACTCGTGAGAAATACACAATCGATCCATATAATTGTGGAGCAGAGATAGCGTTGTCCCAGATATCCATACATATAGTCTCTGTTTCATGGAGCGGGAGTAACTAAAAAGACAAAGAGGACACAGAGGGAAGAAGGAGAGGGGAAGAGGTTAGACAGAGAGAAGGGAAGAGTACTGGAGAGATCTAGCAGCAGCAATAAGGTTTGAAGAAACTGCTTGTACCCGGGCAGACGTCATGTAGGTCGGGAGTAATGCCCAATGTTGCAGCAGCGCCCAGGAAGTGGCATGTTGAATCCTTGGCAGTGCACCTAAGGTGGGTCATAACAGAGTTCCAATGAATCGAGCAGACTCCAAAGTTTGGTGTGAGGTTTTCGCCAGGGGGATGAATATAGAACGTCATTGTTCGCGCCTCTCAGGGAAGCCAGCCATTCCTGCCAATGCGCAAAGGAGACGTCAGAAGCGCTCTTCCACTTACTCAGAATAATATTGCAGGCTAGTGTGAGCATAAGATCAAGGAGGTGTCTGTCATGTTCCCTAGGAATATTCGGTTCCAATTTTTAAACAATAAATACAAAACATGTTAAGGTAATCTACACCGGCGATATAGTTCCTGTTTATATTTCACATGGTTCACTTAATCTTGTATTCCCTTTTGCTTTTTTCAGAATGTTGTATTTATATATTTTTTTACGTAGCATATACTCTTGCAAGGTGCATACCTTGAACTGAATCGCCAGGTATTTATAAGGGGCCATGATTGAAAGCTCTGGAGTTGAGGATGAAGGCAGTGCAGATTTTTCACATTACCTATCAGTGGATCAAAGAATGTGTTTATAATATATGGTCATCCAATCCTTTGCTTCTCTGCAGAGCGAACAGATCCGTTGCAAATGTGATTTTTTGCAAATTTGTGTTTACAAGGTACATAGTTGCCACAATATTGACAATCTGAAGCTGAAAGGAAATGCAGGGCCTACAGGTGAGTGGGTGTGTGTTTTTGGGGTGTGGAAGCGAAGGCAAATTGAGGAAGTACATGCAGGAGGGAGTGAAAAGAGGGTGCTGAAGAGTGAAAGAGATTAGTTGGAAGATATGCAGATGGAGGAGACGTGGTGGGAAAAAAGGGTATTCTTGTCTAACATAGAGTGAACATAACGGAAGTGACTGAGACACTTAGAAGATCATTATCCCTTCCAGAGGCCTCAGTAATGTTTAACTCAAAGTTTAACAATTTCAGAATTTTCAATATCCATAATGTACAACAAAATCATCTATTGTTACTCATCTATCTTAAGCTGTTATTAGCGATTAACAAAGCCAACACTTGTGGCGGGTTTTAGATGTATATCAGTTGTATTGCTATATATCTAGATGCAATAACCGATATCACAGAGACGAACCAAAATACAAGTCGAATGGCACATGATGGTATTCAAGGGAATGTAGTCTACCAGTGTAAACCACTCACTCCCATAATTGCACAGACTGCGTCCCTTTTAGAGCCAACAGCCCCCAACACTTTTTTTCATCCTACTTTAAGACCTACCTGAGGCAATATTAATAGCAGACAGTGCTATACAAATCACTTTTAACCAGTGCTTAATTTGAGCGGGGTGGGGGCTCCAGTGCTCAGCACCCACACTTAAATTTTAAACACCAGCACTTATGACAGTCTGCCACATGGTGGCGCTGTTTGTCTAATTCGAGATGCACACAACAGTTGTTTATTAATTCAAAATTATTAAAAATGATTAATATTTGCAGCCCGAGCCGTTCTTATAGCTTGGGGGGCCTGGAATAATCTGAATTGTCACAATTGTAGAAGGGTGATGGTTAGTAGCTTTATTGGCGCGGTTCCTGGTAGAGGCAATGTGTACTGCAAGTTCCAAAGGACTCCTAACAGGGGCCCTGGCACTTATATTTTTACAAATTAAGCACTGCGGCTAACATATGATAGCATGGCTTAACATAACACATCCACTTAACATGGGACAATGGGGCAGGCCAACTTCTTCATCCTGGTTGTAGGAAGTTTTAATCTCTATATAGTCCCACTCCCTTGAGAAAAGATCTGGTCTCGGGCCTACAGACAGATTTTCAGTCTTTGCGGTGAGTGAATGCCCGAGTGTGACTATAATGCCTGGAAAGCAGGGCACAAGTCCTAAAACAGAAGTGGGGGGATGCTGACGTCACGACCGGAAGTGATGTCACGAAAGGTGGCTTGCACCATCAGACTCATTGCCTCCCCTCGCTTACCCCTTAGATGCCATTGCATCAGAGAAGCCAGCGCGTGAGCAGCGTTCTGAATGAGCCCCGATCTCACCCCAGAGAGGCCAAAGAGTGAATGTGTGGCTCCATTTGCTCCAGTTATCGAGCTCCCGGTAAAATAAGTGGGGGGACGCCGTCCACCCGCGTGGTACCCAGACTCGAGCCCTGCTGGAAAGTACCTTTTTTTTTACAATCATTTCCATTTGCCAGCATTGTAGAGAGCTGAAACATTGCCAGCAGTTCTTAACCGAGCACACCCTGCACTGGCGAGCAGGAATTTGCATATAAATCCACCAGCTGCAACATCAGTACAGAAGGACACCACACGGACAGGCGGGTCAGCCCGCAGATCTTTCAGTTTAACTTTCTAATGCACGGCGCTGCCTAAAATGTACATTTTTTAAAAACTTTTCACACAAGACACCAGCACAACACAAATGTCATTTCAAAGTGCTGTACAGTTCTCCAAACTTGTCGTGCTTCTATTGTTTAGAGGGATTTACATTGTTGGCGAAAAGCGAAGTTAGAACAATGGTGGCTTGTTTGTTTCTGATGCAGAAGTTGCAGTCACACAGGGCGTGGCTGGGACACGGGAACTCAACTTGCTCTGCGAGTGTCCAGAAAGGAGAAATAAGTGGAAAATGAATCAACGCCGTGGAAGGAGGAGGCGAGATAAACAGGAACATATGTTGCAGATTAATCCGGCGTCGTCTGTGCAGTTCTTGTTTTGTTTAATGTGAAACATGGCCGCCACGCCCGCGGAGTGGACCTCCCGCCGCCCGGTGTCCTTTGTTGCTCCGGGAGACTGGGGGTGGGGAGAGGCACTCCCTCCTCTGTGGAGACTGACGCCCTCTTAACCCTCCCTCCGGGCAGGGCAGTGACTGACACATCACATCTCGGGGCCTTCCCAGAATGCGCTGTGTGGATTCTTCGAATTCCCGCGCCCCATAGGATGCTGACAGACTTCTCCATTTAAGGGTATAGAGAGTGTAGGTGAGGCGGGCAGGTTCGTGGCGCCGCCGGGCCCAGCAGTAGCGAGGCAGGTGTTGCACGGTCGGAAAATGGGCGTGGCCACGGCAAGACCCATAGTTCGAAAATAAACAATTCATCTGCATACATGCCAACATTTTAGAAGAAAGCGGGAGGTTTTAAAAAATAATCGTTTACTACCTCTTGTATTTTGTTTGCTTTTGATATATGTACAACTGCCACCATTGCCTTATGTAACGTAACGTTTGTTCTTGTGTTTTGAGTATCTGCCTTTTAGTGCAGTATTATACCTCTATTTGTACTTTGTATGCTTTTGTAACATACACACATGTCACTTTTTTTCCTCTTGTAACATATCGTTTGCTACCTCTTGTATTTTGTTTGCCCTTGATACAAGCACAATTGTCACTATTGCCTTATGTAATGTAACGTTTGCTTTTGTAACTTGTTCACTTGTAATTTTTCCTTATGTTTCACTACTGTTCCTGTTGTAAAGCGCTCTGACACCTTCGGGTAAAGTCTGCGCTATATAAAAACGCATAAAATAAAATAAAAACTCCTCTGGGTCTATTCTATTGTCTTGTATGGGACTTGCAAGTAAGTGTGCTGCTACAAGGGCCGATATCAGAAAGGCAAAAACACCTTTTTAGGGCTCGCCTGCTGATGCGCTTCAGCGCATAGCTGGCGAAGCTCTATAGGGGCTTATCCAGTGTTTATCCACTGGCGATTCCACTGGCGATTCCTTCAAGTGCATGTGCTTTTTAGGTCATTGCGCTTGCGCAAGCCCTAAAAAGCGCGTGCACAATGCCACCAGCCGCCTGCCTGCCTGCCTCGCATTACCACATCAAAGGCAGCCCTCCGAGCGCATTTCTCACCCCCTAATTATTCACGGCCGGCCGGCAGGCACATCAAAGGCTGCTGCTGCCGTGACTCGCATTTCTCCTCCCTCCTCCCCTATCACTGCCCAGGCCGGCCGTACTTTCTCTTTACAAGGGCCCCCATTCCTGAATCACTTGAAATCTCTCCACATTATTTGCATTTTGTTAATTAAAAAAATTAACTTCAACACAGCGTTGCACATTTTTCTCGACTTCGGAAGGATGAGTCCCAATCTCATTTGTACAAAGTGTTGTAATGGGATTATTGGAGAGTTAGAGAAACGTGCTCACAAGTTACATTTTTATGCATATCATCTGAGTAAATAAACAATAGCATGGTGCCGTTTGCGTCCTTGACTTGATCTGGTTTTTATTTTTATTTTGCTATTATTCTCACAAAGGCTAAGAAGGTCTGCCTACTTTAGTATTAAGTGCTATACGTCGCATAAGCAACAGCTAACCATTCACTCACCCACGCAACGCCACTCACCCACGCAACGCCACTCACCCACGCAACGCCACTCACCCACGCAACGCCACTCACCCACGCAACGCCACTCACCCACGCAACGCCACTCACCCACGCAACACCACTCACACACGCAACGCCACTCACACACGCAACGCCACTCACACACGCAACACCACTCACACACGCAACGCCACACACGCAACGCCACACACACACGCAACGCCACACACACATGCAACGCCACACACATGCAACGCCACACACACGCAACGCCACACACACATGCAACGCCACACACACATGCAACGCCACTCAACCACGCAACGCCACTCACACACGCAACGCCACTCAACCACGCAACGCAACTCAACCACGCAACGCCACTCACCCACGCAACGCCACTCACCCACGCAACGCCACTCAGCCACGCAACGCCACTCAGCCACGCAACGCCACTCAGCCACGCAACGCCACTCAGCCACGCAACGCCACTCACCCACGCAACGCCACTCAGCCACGCAACGCCACTCAGCCACGCAACGCCACTCAGCCACGCAACGCCACTCACACACGCAACGCCACACACACACGCAACGCCACACACACACGCAACGCCACTCACACACGCAACGCCACTCACACATGCAACGCCACTCACACATGCAACGCCACTCACACATGCAACGCCACTCACACATGCAACGCCACTCACACATGCAACGCCACTCACACATGCAACGCCACTCACACATGCAACGCCACTCACACATGCAACGCCACTCACACATGCAACGCCACTCACACATGCAACGCCACTCACACATGCAACGCCACTCACACATGCAACGCCACTCACACATGCAACGCCACTCACACATGCAACGCCACTCACACATGCAACGCCACTCACACACGCAACGCCACTCACACACGCAACGCCACTCACACACGCAACGCCACTCACACACGCAACGCCACTCACACACGCAACGCCACTCACACACGCAACGCCACTCACACACGCAACGCCACTCACACACGCAACGCCACTCACACACGCAACGCCACTCAGCCACGCAACGCCACTCAGCCACGCAACGCCACTCAGCCACGCAACGCCACTCAGCCACGCAACGCCACTCAGCCACGCAACGCCACTCAGCCACGCAACGCCACTCAGCCACGCAACGCCACTCAGCCACGCACGCCACTCAGCCACGCAACGCCACTCGCACTCAGCCACGCAACGCCACTCACACACGCAACGCCACTCACACACGCAACGCCACTCACACACGCAACGCCACTCACACACGCAACGCCACTCACACACGCAACGCCACTCACACACGCAACGCCACTCACACACGCAACGCCACTCACACACGCAACGCCACTCACACACGCAACCCACGCACTCACACACGCAACGCCACTCACCACGCAACGCCACTCACCCACGCAACGCCACTCACCACGCAACGCCACTCACCCACGCAACGCCACTCACCCCACGCAACGCCACTCACCCACGCAACGCCACTCACCCACGCAACGCCACTCAGCCACGCAACGCCACTCAGCCACGCAACGCCACTCAGCCACGCAACGCCACTCAGCCACGCAACGCCACTCAGCCACGCAACGCCACTCAGCCACGCAACGCCACACACACACGCAACGCCACACACACACGCAACGCCACACACACACGCAACGCCACACACACACGCAACGCCACTCACACACGCAACGCCACTCACACACGCAACGCCACTCACCCACGCAACGCCACTCACCCACGCAACGCCACTCACCCACGCAACGCCACTCACCCACACAACGCCACTCACCCACGCAACGCCACTCACCCACGCAACGCCACTCACCCACGCAACGCCACTCACCCACGCAACGCCACTCACCCACGCAACGCCACTCACCCACGCAACGCCACACACACACGCAACGCCACACACACACGCAACGCCACTCACCCACGCAACGCCACTCACCCACGCAACGCCACTCACCCACGCAACGCCACTCATCCATATGCAAAACGAAAAATGTCAAACTCTTCTATTGCGAGACCTATTGCATTTTCAATGCTTGTTTTTTTTGTTACCTGTCAGGAGCACGGCGAAACTGCTTCAGCAGGCAGAGAGAGCATGCCAAAAATGTTGTGTACTGGCCTGCGGGAGCAAGTTACTGGCAGTGCATACTCCTTAGTCACACAAGACCTGTCCCTGTCAGCAGAAGCCCGTCGAACAATTGGGTTTTTGCATGCAGGAATCGGTGGTGTGAGACTAGTCTGGAAATCGGTAGTCTCCCACCAGAATCAGGAGGGTTGGCATCAGGAGCGGCCCGTGCAGGTAAGATCGGTGGGGATTCGACAGATGACGATGAGGAAAAATTAATTATTTATTTAATTTTCCCTTGTCGTCTGTCAAATCTCACCCCACCGCTCTTACGTGTACGGGCAGCTCCTGGTTGGCATTTATAATTCTGTGTCCAGATGGAGACATGTTGTAGTGTATTGTAACATTTCTATATCGCTTAACATCGTTATGTGTGGCGCCAAAGAGTTTGGCTACATAGGGGTGTGGATGGATGTGTGCTGTCTTTGTTTTTGATCCTAGGTGGGCACATTTTTCCTTGTCATGCGTGGTGACCAACGAGGTGTGGTTATCATGTTATAGGATGCAGGGGCGGCCTTAGGCATGTGCAAGCTGTGCACCTGCACAGGGCCACCAAACCCCAGGGGCCACCACACCAAAATATATCCTTAATATAATCATCCTCTGAGGATGGATACATATTTGCGTGGCGGCCCCTGGCAGGGATTTGGCGGCCTCCGGCTCTGTTCCACTTCCAAGCACCCTGACCCACCCCCTCTTCACTGGCCTCCGCGCTCCAGACCCCCTCTTCCGGGGACCCCTTCCTGCGCTCCCTGCCGAGGGCCGCCATGAGCCTAGACCCGCCCCTGTAGGATGGAGCACTTAACAGTGTGATGAACGAAGTGTCTGAGAGGAGGCACACAGATGTCATACACAAGCCTACAATCTCTTGAGATTGAGGCCGGGCATAGCACATCAGTGCGCGCTTGCTCTCTTGTGCGGCCTTACTTCCTCTAGCTTCTTAGAGAAGCTTCAGCCTCAAGTTAAAAGCTGCATTAGCTGCGGTCTAACCGCGACCCCTCAGCAGCTCTTTGTACTGGCTCAGTGCGCTATCACGTCCTGCCTACCTCTTCCTGCTTCTCTCTCTGTCTTTTACCTCATTTGGTTTTGCCCTTTCTTGCAGTCAGACCAGGACTGGTTCATGTGGCAATCTGAATATTTACCCCGCTTGGTACAAACAGGCACCACCTCACAATGATAGAGGTTGCCCAGCCGCACGCTTTTGTGAGAGGCCAATGCTTGTGCAGATGTTCGTATAGGCTTCTGAACCTCTGGGGCTTTGACTACTCTTAATCCTGACCAAGCAAAAATTTACTGGTAGTTTTAGATAATAGTAAGTGTCCTTTTGCGGTTTATTTAGGTTTCCGGGACTTAAAACCTGCTATAGACACCCCAATCATCTTTCAATGAGTACATAACTGAAAGTAAAGCCTTATAGTTAGACAAAGGAATCCAACAATATATTAACATATTCATAGGATGCTACTGAGAAATGTAACAATTTATGTAGTAGTTCCATATAAGGGCTGAACCCTCAAAAAAGTATGGAGACTATGAGCCGGAGAGTAGTGGGGTGGGTCAGCGGGTACGGGTTTGGGGCCAGGGATGTGGCGTAAAAGAACAAAATAATCTACAAATAATTGTCGGCCTTTCACTGTCAGGTAAATATAAAGTATAATGCACACACCTTGAATGAAAAATACATGCAAATTAAAGTAACGGGTGGGACATGCACTCAGTTATTTTATGAAGGCTCAGTTGGTGAATGTGATTACTGCAGATGTCTGTGTGAACAACCAGTCATAGACCTGAATGGTGATTGGCAGAGTGGGGAAGAGTGACATGTATTTATAGTGCAGCAATGTCATATCCTGTAACAAAAAAGCACTGTGAACATGCAAATGATTATTTCAAAATTCTATTACACATAATATAAGACAGACTGCTGCAAAATGTGCAAATAGATTTCATGTTTAACATAAAACAATTCTGTTAAAAATGTATATTTGTACTAATAGGAAATCAAACTGTCCTCGGCACAAACCTTTTTTTTAATACGTTTTTACTTAGAAAGACGCACTCCAGAACTCAGCTGATAATACCCTTACTTGGCTTCTCAAAAAAATACATTTGTTTGGGCAGATTTCTGGGGTCTCATATGGGAACCTCCTTCACCACGAACTACTGATGTGAGAACCTTCTGAGAACGCATCACAGGGAAGAGCAATGATACACAAGACTATGATATATGTGAAATGGCTTGATGGGTATGATATAGGGACTACTACACAGCATGAGACACAGTCATTTGTAAAGTTAGGGGCTGATGTTCACAGACCGAAAAGGTTTATCTTTTTGTATTATCAATGCCATATAGAAGTCACCTGCTTGAGAGCTATTACATCGATCAATCTATATTCTCTTTCTTCTGTAAAGAATGTGATTATCTTATCTGATGAATCAATAAAAAAGTGTTTTGAAAAAAAAATTGTCGCCGTGAATCGGGCGTTACTAGGGTCGAAACGTCGACAGCAAAAGCCCTTGGACCAACAGATGGTATTCCATAGAACCCGCCAACTATAGTGGCACAGAGGAATAACTTCAATTGAATATCGCTTTGGCCAACATCCTGCCATTCTTCCCCTTCACTTGTATATAAGTCACTATTTTTATCACCACTGCACAATAGATCACTGCACACTCAATATCACGATCACTTTAGTCTGATGCGCCGTTTTGTGAAATATACTTAATTTGTAATGTGTATGTTGAAATAGGGTATTCATGAATGCAACTGAATTCATACAATTATTTGTTTATACCCTACTTGTTGTTTTGGATTTGCATTTGGTTTATTCAGGGCAATTAATATTGCAACTCGACAAATTATTGTGTATTTGTATAGCACACAAGTCACCCGGAAGGGTATTCCGGCACTGAAGCTGGAGCTGTGTGGACCAAGCCTGAATTGGGGTTAGGTGAAGAGCCAGGCAGTGACGAAGCTAGGCCTCTTGCTGCCCGTGGTGGTCCCGGCATTTACCGCCCGAAGCATCTGAATGTAAGAGCTGGGGGACTGCTGGAGATTCCTGCATTTGCCACCCGCAAAAGCCGCAGGTAAGAGCGGGGGGAGGGAGAACGCTGCCCCCATAACTTGTGCCGCCTGGGACGAACTGCCCCCACCCTCCCCTTGCTATGCCACTAAAGAAAGGTCTTTAGTTTCTTGTGGAATTCAAGAACTGAGGAGAAAGCCCTGACATGTCAAACTTGAGCTTCGGTCATACAGAATTGAGTGTTATCTGTGGAGGAAAATGCCCTCACAATTGCCCCTTAAACGTAGTTCATCCCCTCACAACTGAATGAGACTTAGGATACTTGGAATCTCTCATCCGGCTCCATGAACGGCAATCCGGTAGCACAGCAAATGTAAGCAAGTTTCATACCTGACTAGCTTGATGGCATAATCAATAAAAAACTGAAGCCCAACATGCATCCACAGGGTCCACTTCTTACAAGTGCTCACAGTTACCTGTCACTCACACACAGTCGCAAACACAGTGTAGAGGCACAGTGGAATAACAGCCACAGGACAAGCATGGAAGCAAAATATTCATTTTTCCTGGAAGCAAGAAAGTGTAAAGAGCTAGCTCAGTGCACTTCTATCTCATGATAATTTTCATTATGATCACAGTACCCGCCTGGCTGGATAATAAACTAAATATTTAGTTGTAGAAATGGAAAAAGTAGCACAATGGTATCACTGATCCAATGTGGCCCTGTAACATGGTCCATAAAAGTAAAAACTTTAAGGTTTGAGGTTCAAGCATGTACAACCACTAAAATTTGGCGGTCATGTTTAAGAACACATACAGCACATTCAACATGACTCACGTTCGCCCTCCATGTTATTCTCCGGTTAGGTCTTTTGTTCTTGGCGTCGACCATGAGTTATATCATGTGTTGTACCCTTTTGGGCTGAGTATGTTTATGTTTAGATGCTTGTATAGCGCTCTAATGTCGAGGCGTCTTGGCGCTGGGGCATGGGCAGGAAAAAAGCATTATATTTGAAAACCTATGCAGCTGTGAACAGCCAGGTTTTCGGACTCTTCCTAAAAAGCTGAAGGTTGGGTTGAAGCTTCATAGGAAGTGGCAGTTTGTTCCAAAGTTTGGCCGCACAGTGTGTTATTGCTCGGCCCCCCCATCTCGCCCGTCTTATCTTTGTAGTTTTAATGAGACCTAGACCAGCCGATCTGAGAACACGTGTATGGACGTACGGTGTAAATAGTTTTTGAAAGTCCTCAGCACCGCCACCATGAATTGCCTTATGCACAAGGCTTAAGGATTTGAATTCTATGCCAGTAGGGAGAAGGTTCTCTCTCACTATTTAAGCTTTTGTAGAACTTCAATTTTGTGTCTAATGACAGTCCAAGTATAACCCCTGTGCCAACTACAGAGGAGCAATGCAACCCAAGCACTTGTTTCCAATCACTGATTCCATGCCAAGAGGCTCCTTCATTGCACCTGGACCTTAACCGCATCGCTGCGGCGGCATTTCCCGCTGTGCACGGCATTTTTAAAACTACCGCGTTACATGACGAGCTCAGCTCGTCATCAGCGTATGGCAGGTTACGCTCATGACTAGCTGAGCTCGTCATCAGCGTGGAAGGTGTTATACCTCCATTTCCCACGTACCCATCTAGAAGATATAGGATTGCTCCTAAGCCGCTGATGGCCCAGGGATCCTGTCTGATTTAGAATGGGTGTGTAACGTGAACACAGACTTCTTTAATGAGACTAGAAGGAAAACGCTTTAAAGCTTAAAGTCAGGGTCTTAAGTGGGCCGGGTCTCAAGGGGTCTGAGTACCAGCAGTATTTTTAAGGGGGCCTCAAAACGGGTCTCTATCGGGCTGTGTTTTGAGCCCTGGCACAGGTGGTCCGTTTTTTTTAAGGACTGCAGTGACAGCACTTTGCTATCACTGCAGTTCGGAAAAAAGTGACAGGGCTCAAAATAGAGCCCGATAGAGACCCATTTCGAGACAGCAGGCACATTGATGTGCGCTGCTCACACTGCTCACTTCTCACTAGAGGAGAAGTTACGGCATGACGTCATGCCAGGTGAGTGTTGTAGAGGAAGGGAAATCCTTTAAAGAGTCAATTTCTTTCTGTATTTCCCTTCTCTTTCTGAAAGGCAAGAGCAGCAACATTGTTGTGGTGTCACCAGGGCTTTAATTGGAAGCTTTGTCAATATTATATACAAGCCATAGTTGCAGCTTATTTATCTCATCCAACTAATAACCATTGACAAAGCCAATAGTCCTTACTTGTTGTAGGTATGATGTTACTTGTGTCACATATCTGGATGCAATGACAGAAACAGCAAAATACAAGCCGGGTGGAAGACTATGCTAAACACAGATTCTTAGTGTAAGTGTTTTAAAGCCACGCCCCTAATTACACTGGCCACACCCCTTTGAGACCCCCCCCCAGTTTTTTCATCCCGCTTAAAGCCCTGCATAAAGTTCAAATATAAAATGCTGAAAACAGTCATTATTGCTCTGTGGCAGCGAAACAATATATTGCTGAATATTTTGAGAGTTTTGGTCCATCTGCTGCATGCTTCAACAGGAAAAGCAACATTCAACAAAAAAAAGTGCCTGCAAGACCTTGCTCAACTTCCTTCTCCTCTGTTTGTGCTAACCTCAGCAGGTTCCGCCTTAGAAACAAGGCAAGAAAGCGAGAGAGACCTATCGGAGAGGCACTTCCTTATCTCTGCGGTGGGGCGATCGAGCACAGCGACGCGTTTCCTATAAAGTGAAAAAAAATGGACTGAGGAGATGTTCTCTGGAAATTTGTTGCTTCTTTTCACTGAAGGACCTTGACCATGGACAAGAAAGGAAGACATTTATAGGTGCATAAGCCAGCTAAAAGTAAAAGGGTGAAGGGAAATGTGTCATTGTGTTTTGCATATTACATTCAATTTGGGCAAATGATATAATCAATGTGATTGTTAAGTGATCAGCGATATATTAGATGCTCAAAATCCCTAGCACACCTCTAGTTATTTAACGGCTATTTTCATGCTTGACGGCGATCGCACTCTCTCAGCACTGAGGCAGGGACGCCAATCTTACGCTTTCTCAAGGTTTTTATGGATGACAACGATACGGCTCATTAGGGGCACAGATTGGCTGTATACTAATAAGACTTATATATTGTATAAAGTAGTTTCATAACTGGTATGTATCCAATCCATACATTTATCCAGGGTTTGTGGTTACCTGTACCCCAGGAATACCATGAAAGCTGCACAGAACATGGTAGTGGCCGTATCGACATTTATAGCATCGGAGGGATGTGTGAAAGGGAGCTATCTCATTGAGAATTGGTAGTATTTTGGAAAATGATCGGCCAAATATATCCCTACTGGAACACCATAGTGGGATTGCTGCATCCATATGCTGATCTCTAAATGACCCCATCCAGCCATAGGGTTCCTTTCTTGTTTAGTATATCGGTTTCAGTAGTAACCAATGCAATCTATTTGGTAACTTCAACTTTCTGAGGGAGGAGAAACTTACTATAAGAGCTGAGAACAAAGCCCATCCCAAGGTGACACAAATGGCAGCAGTACGTGGGCTGTAAGACCATAATCGGGGAGTTTGTAGTTCCTTCTACATTAGTGTTTCAATCTCCACGGGACATTCCAAATTTTGCATCTACCCTCTGAACCTTGAGCTCCCCAACCTGATTGGTGGCGCTCTGGAGAAGCAGTTTCACTGCAGCAAAACATTTGTAAAATACGTCTGTAGTGTGAGATAGCTGCAGGAAGTGCAGAGATATCAGAGAAGATAAAATCAGCGGGCTGCTGAGATCCGCAGCGTGATCTTAAAAAGTTCACTTTGCGTTGCAGGTGCTCATGTTAAGGTGTCTGCAGCTTAAAGCACTGTGTAGGGCACCAAGAACGACAAACTCTATGCATAAGTGTCTTTATTGTACCATGATCCGAACTCTCAATAAAAATATATCAAAAAAAAAAAAGAACGACAAACCCTGCTCTGACCCAGACAGTAGACATGTTTCCGTACCATGATATTTCATGCCTGTTAAAGGCATAACCAGGTCAGGAGGGCTTTAACACTGTTTTAAGTTCAACTTTCCTAGGTGATACTGCAAAACAATGGTTTTATTGCATGACCAGAGCCTTTGACAAGGTGCTGGTTGCAAGTATGTATTCTAGGAGACTTCTCTAATTAGCAGAACCTCATAAAATGTCAATCTATGGGCTATTTCTCCACACCCTACATTTTGAAAAGCCCCCATAAGAAAGATTCCTGTGGAAATTCCCTCCAAAGATAGTGTATTCATTGTTCAAGGCATGTACTGTAGAATGTCGAGCTGAGGTTCTTACAATAATTGGCTGACCAACCAGGTTTTTCAGCATTTCTGCTATTTATTGTGACTTTGTTGTCTCTCATTACTTTCAACTGGTTTTGTGAGCTTTTACCAATTACCGTCATATTGAATTTTTCATCAAAGGGTTCCCATTTCTGCTTTACCAAAGTGTGTGTGTATGGGGGGAGGGGGTGCTCACATGTATTGTCAGCAATTCAGGATGCTCCCATCATAGGCAAACAGGATGTACTCATATTTAAAGAAGTGTGAAGCGCATATTTATAAATACATATATGAATGATGGGTTAAGGAAGCTTTTTTCACTTAGAGCTGTTGTTGATATCCAAACAGGCCACAGAACTGACTTTATTTTCTTTACCTCTACATATACACCCAAGATAGCAGGTGCAAACGGGCTGCGTTTTTAGATACTTCTAATGCACAGAAGTTAGCAGTCACCTAGGGGCCTACAAGGAAGGGAGCTTCCCCCAGAAATATAAAATATCACTCAGTGTCTGAGCATCTGGACACTGGAGTTGAATTAGTATCTGGAAACTTTCATTTAGCCTAGGATGCCAACATCTTTCCACCCTCCCTGATGCTTTAGTACTACCCAACAGCTAATTGGACATTAATCAATCAGGGATTTGTGAAGCACACTACTCACCCGTGAGGGTCTCAAGGCGCTGGGGGGGATGGGGGTTTTGAGCAGCTCCATCTCATCTGAAGAGCCAGGTCTTGAGGCTCTTCCTGAATGCTTGCAGAGTAGGGTTCGTCTGATGGTGAGGGGGTGTTTGTTCCAGGTCTTGGCCGTTATATAGGAGAAGGCTCTTCCTCCTGTTCTGGCTCTGCGGATGCAGGGGATTTTAGCCAGGGCAAGGTCGGTGGATCAGAGGTTTCTCTTGGGTGCGTAGAAGGAGCTTCTTTTATTGAGGTATTGGGGTCCGGTGTTGTGGAAGGATTTGTAGGCGTGAGTGAACAGCTTTAAAGTCACTCTCTTTTCGACGGGGAACCAGTGGAGGTCCTGTAGGTGCTGGGTGATGTGGTCTTGTCGTGGGATGCTGAGGAAGAGTCTGGCTGCGGGGTTCTGGCTGGTCTGGAGTTTGAGAAGTAGAAATGTGTTGACTCCGGCGTAGAGGGTGCTCCCATAGTCCAGTCTACTGGTTAGGAGTGCATGGGTGATGTTATTTCTGGATTCGGGGGGATCCATTTGAAGGTCTTGCGGAGAACGCAGAGGGTATTGAAGCACGCAGAAGATACGGCATTAATATGATGGTTCATGGTGAGGGAGGAGTTGAGTATGATGCCGAGGTTGCGGTGTGGTCAGTGGGTGTGGGAGGGTTGCCGAGGGCGGTGGGCCACCAGGTGTTGTTCCACTCGGAGGGGGTGGATACGAGGACTTCTGTTTTCTCTGAGTTGAGTTTCAGGCAGCTCATGCTCATCAAGGATGCAACATACTTCATTCCTTCCTGGAAACTGTGTCTGGTAATGTCGGGTTCCTTGGTGAGGGAGAGGATGAGCTGTGTGTCGTCGGCGTTGGATACTATGCTGAGTCCGTGTTTTCTGATGATGGTAGCGAGGAGGGCCATGTAGATGTTGAAGAACGTGGGGCTGAGTGAGGATCCTCCGCAGCTGATCTCAGTGGGTTCGGAGAGGAAGGGCGGAGTCTGATTCTTTGAGTTCGGATCAGATCCAGTCTAGGGCAGTTCCCTGTATGCCGGCATCGTGGAGTCTGGTGGCTAGTGTGCAGTGGGAGATGGTGTTGAAGGCTGCTGAGACATCTAGTAGGATGAGGGCTGCCGTGCAGCCTTGGTCGAGGAGCGTGCCAATGTCGTCCATGGCGGCTAGGAGTGTGGTCCCTGTGCTGTGGTTGCTGTGGAATCAGGATTTGGAAGTGCTGAGGATCGAGTTGGATTCTTTGAAGTTTGTGAGCTGGTTGTTGACGATCTTCTCTGTGACTTTGGCTGTGAAGGGGAGGAGAGAGATGGGTCTGTAGTTCTTGAGGTCCGTCTGGTCTGCGGAGGACTTTGCGATGAGGGGTTTGACTTTTGTGCATTTCCAGTCATGGGGGAACGTGCCTGTTTCGAGGGTGCAGTTGGTTATAAGTCGTAGGTCGGGTGCTATGGAGGAGGCGGCTGTGTGGAACATAATGCAGCAGGCAGGGGTTGGTGGGGACTCCTGAATGTATGCTCCTCATGGTCTTTGCGGTGTCTTTTGTGGTGACAGGGGTCCAGGTGGTTATGGTAGGCTTGGTGGCATTGCCGGTGGTAGGTGTAGTGTCATTGCCTTGGTTCCATTTGTCGAAGTTGTCATAGAGAGTTCTGATCTTGTGATGGAAGTAGGAGTCGAGTTTGTTGCAAAGGTCCTGGGAGGGAGGGACATTGGATGTTTCCCTAGAGGGTTTGGTGAATTCTTGTATGATGCTGGAGAGTTCCTTAGAGTTGTGTGGGTTGGAGAGGATTGTGTCCTGGATGAAGTTCCTCTTCCTGGACCTGATGAGTTGGTGGTGTTCTGCACGGGGGCGTGGTATACACGTGTGTGGTTGGTTTCAAAAAGGGGAAGTGGATTCAGTAGTGGTCCGTCCAGAGGGGTTGCGTAGTGTGGCTGAAGTGAATGTTGTTTCCTCCTGCGAAGATAGGGTCGAGGGTGTGTCCTGCCTTGTGGGTGGGGGTGGTGATGAGCTGCTTCATTGCGATGTTGGCGAGGTTGTCCACGAGGGCGGTGGAGTTGGGGTCGCTGAGGTTGTCAAGGTGGAAATACAGGTCTACGAGCAGTGCGTAGTGTGTGGAGTGTGATGAGGTCTGCAATGGTTGTGGTGAACGTGGAACGAGGCCCAGGAAGTCTGTAGGCGAAAGTTCCATGTAGAGTTGTTCTGGGGTTGATATGGATCGGGAAATGGTGGTGTTCCATGGGGGATGAGGAGTCTATTGTGCTGGCTGTTGTGAGTTGGAGGGCGTTTTGTGTGCGATGGCGAGTCCACCTCCAGGGTGGTTGGGGCGGTCCATTCTCTGGATCTTATGCCCGTCTGGGTTGGCGGTTGCGATGTCGGGCGTGGAGCTGCCATTGGTCCAGGTCTCTGTGAGGAAGGCGACGTCGGGCGATAGGGTGTTGAGGAAGGCCCAGACTTCTACTGCATGTCTGTGTAGGGAGCGTACGTTGAGGAGGATGCAGCTCAGGGGTTTGGGCTTGCTGACGTCTGGTGGGTTGGAGGTAGCAGTGGGGGTCCGGAGGTGGGTGAAGGTGGTGCGGCAGTGTTGGCAGGAGAACTAGCCATGGGTGGTGTCCGACTTTGACAGCTGGCAGTTGTTGTTTCTTCCGGGATTGAGTGCATGGAGGGTTGCTGAGTCGTAGCAGTGGGTGGTCGGAGGACCAGAGTTCCTGGCGCTGGTTGCGGTTGGGTCGGGATATCATCTTACTTTCTTATGTACCACAGAGATTTGATCTAGCTAACGTAATTTAGTCATATTCAACAATGTATGACAGAGTATGCCAGGAAACTAGGCTATCTGTCATGCTTTGTCTCATCTAGAACTGTGCTGGAGGGATCTTAACATGCTTTTTGAGCAAATTTGTAAACTTTCTTGAGCTTTCTCAGCATTTCCAGAGGCTTCCTAGAGAATGTCATATTCTGTATGTATGTTTTCAACCACCCTAAAATTCTTTCAATGTGTTTCACAATATAGCGGGTGTATTGAAGTAAGCACACAAAGGTTCAGGACGTGACCTCTAAAATGACCTTGTCAGATCAAAGACACACAAATCAGACACGGAGAATCAAATGCACAGTTTGAGGCTAAGATAAGTCTACCTTGTTACAACAATCCCGGAAACTGGACCTAATATTTATTTTATTTTTATTTTACAGTTTTCAACAGTGCAAGCTGCACAAAGTGCTCTTTGCGCACTGTGAATGGAATAAGAACTAAACCAAGATTAAAATATGTAGACAGCATAAAAGTGTGCTAACAGGATGGGGTGATTTCTCATCAGTAATTTTTTGTTTAAGGAGTATTTGTTAAGATGAATGCAGGTGATAACGCGCATGTGTGTGATTTACAATCTCTAATCTGACGGATCTTTTTATGTTGACTGAGACCCCAAGAGAGTTAGCAATAGTAGCATAATTCAACCTTCCTGAAGCCCATTTGGCCACACAATAAGGACCAGAAATCGTGATTGAAGATAAGGAATTTTATTTCCAATTAATGGTCAGTCCAATATATATATATGCATGTCATGAGATCATTAAAAAGATACAAGATTACAGCTGGCAAGCTGAAATATCGCTGTCGGTTTAGTTTCTGTTGGAGTAGATACGAAATAATCACAGCCACAGCAATACAGAAACTGGAAGTTAGAAATAGGTGTCCCCTAAAGAAACTCCGATTCTCTCCCCTAAACATGAATACTTTCTAAAGTTAATCTAATCAAGGTTCTTAGTTTAGAATAAGGATGGTTTGTAGAGTGGGGTCACAAGGAAATTCAGAAATGCGAGAAGGTATCAGCATAGTGAAAACTCCAGTAGAAGTCTTCCAGAATTGGAATACATGTTTAGCATGAAGCTTAAGACTTGCAAGAATAAAGAAAGCAGAGTAGTCTGTACCCCTCAAAGTCTAAGGAAATCTGCCCTTCTTCCTAACAGTGTGAACATTAATGAAACATACAGAAACTTCAGCAACAGTCGTATCTCTTCCCACCCCACCAGGAACTGATAATTTCTCCTCTCGTGGTGTGCATTTGCAACATCACGTGAGTTTCCCATCACACAGAACTTGGACAGTTACTGCAACCTTGAGCAGCTTGAAAACACACCTGCAAAACAAAGAACACGCTAACCACAGAATAAAGGTCTTTATTCAGGCTTACTTTAACTAAACATTGAATGTGCATTTCAACTATATGATTATACATGCACACATGTAACTTTCAAAATAAACATAAAAGTGAAATAAAGAATGCATGTTTACTTATGCAAATATCACTTGAAGTGTTAATATAAAATGTGAATAATGAATACATGTAAGCATTTTAAATGAATTAGTGCGCATGTTTATATAAAGCTTCAGTTTCTGAGTGGTTACATTTCATGCATGTGTTTAAATGTTTACACAAGTTAATATTAATAAGGCACACAATAAATAAAATGTCAAAATATAAATGCATATTTGTGGAACGATTACCTGTTTAGGATGGAGTCTAAATTGCGCTACTCCACAGGGAAGATACATTTTAGCAGTTTTTTGAAAGAAAGAAGGGTGGGTTGAGTTTTCTGACGTGCTGACAGCATTCTGTAGGTTAGCGGCTGTATTTGGGAAGGAAGGTTTGGCAACCCACATGTACCATCATTATCTTTGCATCTGTGTAACTGCAATGCACATTTTTTATGAAACTTCAATGATATGTTCTCTCTCCAATCAATATTATTTGCCTTGAAGAATTAAGTAATTTGCTTTCCAATCTGGAATATAAATATAGCTATAAAGACATTGAAGGCAGATCACATCTTTCTAAATATGTTTCTGATCTTTTCAAGAAATTGCCTCCACAACTAATCCTAGAGATCAACTCCAAACACATACACACTCTCTGCTTTAAACTTTCTTCTTGTTACCTGAGCCTACCCACAACTAACAAGTCTCATTTTAAGACCCTATGTTCTAAATCCACACTTCTGTGAAATATGGGCTCCCCTTTTGATGTGCTTACGTATAACGCCTTTCTTCTCTAGATTGTACAGAGTTAGGACCATGTGTCTCGCCTCAAAGAGCAACTAGTGAAGATGTTACTTCATCTTGGTAGCTCATTCTGAACTTTCTTCAATGCCTCTTTATAATTCTGATGATTTGGTTTCTAGAATCTGAGGCAGTACACTGATTGTGGTCTCATCATTAATAAGATATTCAGGTTTGCCAATGTGTAGCACTAGAAATATGAAGATTTAAGAGTAAGTAGCTATCAATATTGTGATGTTTCCCACCAAGGTGTTGCAGGTGACATCACAGACAACAAGAGCAAATTTGCTCTTGGTTTTTCTAGAATCACTTGCTACTCCAACGTGAAAAACTACTAGTAAACTATATCACTAATAGTTTGTTGTATATGGCTTACTTCAGAGCATGCCCTTGCAAGCTTGGCCCACAAATCAGCTGTGTAGGGTGTGAGGATACCAAGGACAGCCACACACAACCTGTACGTTTGCCCATGCCAACCCTAGGAACCCCACCATCACAGTAAATATGAAAAAGGGTACCTCGCGTCAGAGATGGAGTAGAGGAAGAATTCCTCCATGGCATTGCATGTAGTTCCGTGAATACAGATTGCTTTACTTTCTGCTTAGAGGATCCAGGTAATCACAGCAATGAATATGCTAGCAAACGCCTATCTGTAAAGGTTCTGCACTGGCTCAAGCGATATGTGATGCAGGTGCTGTGGGAGCGCATGAGTAGCAATACTTGTAAGTAACACAACAGTAGACCCCCAGAGACGAACTGATTACAACCAGGAAACCGAAAAGAACCAGAGACAAGCTGAATGAAGAAAGAGATCATAGGAGAGTCAGTCAAGGCTCAGCTTTTCTTGTTCCTCTCTATATTACCTTCACTCTTCCTCTGCATTGCTCTTGCCTCCTTGTATTACTGGGGCAACTGAGTGATATTGTATTGCGAGACATTGATGAGTAAGTAGAGGTTAATTGACCACATCAGCTCACAAGGTTGATCGCATTTTTATACCCATACCAGAATGCTAATACTGTAGCAGGCAAGAATGAGGCTCCCAAGATAACTGGCATGGTTGGCCAATTTCATCTATCAATTTCAATCTGTGTGGTGGGAAAGGCATCCCGGTAAAGGATATGATGCTTATTAAGCTTAATTTGGGTGATATAACTCTATTTGTTAAGGCAGATCCTTCTGTAATCCAAAAAGCATTTACAATAACTCAGCAGGTCACTAACGATGCAGGCTATAAAGTCATTCACAATAAATCAGAGTTCATGCTTCTCAACACAACTGCATCAGTGATTCCTCAACACCTGGGCTTACAGTGTCACACATGACCCAAACGATATCTGATGGTACCCGTTTTGGAAAAACCATTGGATTTATGAACTCTCAATCATTGCCCGTTGGAGAAAAAAATAAATAGTCTGCAAACTCGTTGGGATTCTATGCATTGGTATTCAGGCATACTGACCTGATCAAAATATCGGTGCAGTGCAACACACTTCGGAAGCCTCTTTGAGGCGTTGGTAGCCACCGCCAGAGGAAGCACAGATTAGAATACCCTTTCAAGGGCACCAGACGCGTACAAAGGCCACTGTCAAAGCTGAGTTCCCCAGACAGAGGCTACACTGTCATTGAAACTATACTGGGAGATGGGGGAGTGGGTTTGACTACTGTGTCACAGTCATTTTGAATGGCAAGATCATTTTTGCTTACAATTAACAGGTATATGTTGGTGCACCAACATATACCAATATATTCATGGCTAAGTTCAAAGAAGACCACATTTTCAATGACCAGGAGTGGAACACTAAAATAGTATTGTACTGCAGATTAATTGACGATATATTCCTGATTTGGACAGATACAAAGAATGCATTGGGAGATAAGATTTGTGAATTGAACACATATAACCCTTGGATCAAGTTTACTCACACCATTGATGAAAAAAGAATAGCCTTTCTGGATGTATTGGTAACCAAAACTAACACAGATTTACAGACACAGATCTTTCCCAAACCAACTGACAGGAATAATGCATTACTGTACACAAGTTTCCATCCCAGAAGTTTAATTTGTAACCTACCATTTTCCCAACTCTTAAGACTTTAGAGGATTTGCTCAGAACATAGAATTTGTGCACAGAGCATAATGCAACAGAAACAAAAATATAAGAGCAGAGGATACCCAGAGGAAACGTTGGTAAATTGCATACAATGTGTCAGCAAGTTGGACAGATCAGACCTACTACAAAAATAGACTAAACCCTACGAAAATCAGCACGTTTGTTTCCAGATATTCAACCAGCTCTTCAGCTATCAAAAAGATCATCAACACCAGGTGGAAACTGCTACTAAATGAACCAGATTTTAATAATCTTTTCAGGGAGAAGCCTTTACAAGCCTACACAAGATCAAAAAACCTTAAAGAATTACTTTCCAAACCAGAGGATAAAGCCGACACATGGTGGGAAGGAACAATTTTTTTTTTAACTGTATAGACTGTAACAAAATGATTACAGGGGCAAACCTAACTCATCCGAACACGGGAGAAGCCATAAAACTATTACATACATCAGACTGCAACTCAAATAATGTGATTTACAGTATTAAATGTCCCTGCAGTCTGGTATATGGAGGTAAAACAGAGAGGAAAATAAAGACTCAAATTACGGAGCATAAAAGCACAATACAAACACAAAACAAAACCTCAAGCCTGGCTGTACACCACCCCCTTTTGTACCGCTTTGTTCGCCATAAGTTGGCAGGGTATGCTCAGACGTGAGTCCCTTGCTCACTTTGCCACTGGATTCAAGCAAGCCTGGCTGAAGACGGCTGAAATGCCAGAAACCGGTCCTAGGAAGCTTGTTTCCAGTCCAGGGAAGGCATGGCTTGGCAGTTCGGGCTGGACTGTTCCCATGAGGCACAAGGTCAGACTGATTTGCATATGGCCATGTCTGAACTGGGGTGGCAGAGTGGGCTAAAGAACGGTGATGGATTAAACCCAGATCTGTTGACTGGGTGTGAGTGTTTGATTGGTTCAGATGCTCCGTCCATCACCACCCCCTTTTGTACCGCTTAGTACATTGGCAGGAAGCACATCATTCAATTTCACAATTACGTTCGCAAATAATTGAGATCCAAAACAACCCAGGTAAAGACATCTCCAGTACCTCATCACAACGAGAAATATATTGAATTAAATGTCTGCACTCTTTATCACCTAAAGGCCTCAATGATAAGATCGACATAATATGCTTTTTATAACACAGAAGAGAGGACCAGAGCTTCACCACATTTTTCCAGATACAGCACAGCCACAATGCACTTTTCTTAGAAAATAATCTAATAATTGACACATTGGGTTATGATCTCCACCAAGAAACATCAGACATTAAATGGGAGCGTTTTGAAAAACGAAACCACTGGAAGTGCATTTCATATATTCTTTTGTGAATCATACAATATGGTCGTGGCTACAAAGACATATGCAAACAACAAATTTCATACATAATGGGGAAATATAAGAAACATGATAGAATAGTTCCTTAAAATGACAGCTTTATACAAATTACCAGACTATTCGTAGAACAGACAAAAACAAGAGAGAAAATCCAAGGTGTTACTTTAACCATGCCTCAACCGGAGCCCAGATCTTACAGGCTAATTTCCGTCTTCGTCTACCCTTTAACGTAAATACAGAAGCTTCTAATTTATAAAAAACCAGCAACCTTGCCCTCCAGTTAATAAATGTTGGAGCTTCCGGACTAAGCCATTGCGATGTAATGCAGAAACGGATCAGTGGCTATGAACAGAAATGCAGACGTATACCAAGAGGTTCTAGCTACTGCTGAGTCTTCAACCCCCATTACCACCATCTCTGGGGATAACAAACACGGAACATGGAGCGTAGAGTTGAGAAATCGCTCGACCTCAGATAAAAAGCCGCGAAGATTCGGGAAAGAGTAAAACATATGCCCTGAGTCTGCTGCATGCATACCACACCTTGCGCAACGATCTCCCTTAGTACAGCCCTATTTTGCTATTTTTGCAGGTGTGTAGTATAAATCAAATACCGCCATGTAACTTTGCGTTTGGAGGCTTCCAGAGACTAAGACCTTACTGGCAAATTCTAATGCTGGTCTCACGTCAACACCGGTCTTGCCCAGTTTACCTTCCCATTTAAGATTTACGATCTCTAGATCATATGGGGAAGTGGATAACAGATATTGATAAATGATCCCTATTTTTGCCTTTTTCTGAATCAGCTCAAAAATGGGATACTTATCAAGCATGGAGGGAGATACCCTAAGACGTTTAAGTATATAGCTTCTAAGCTGTAAGTACTTTAAAAAATCATGGATATTCAGCTGAAATGTATCCCTGAGAGACATATAGGAAAGTACTTGACCAGCACCGACTAAGTCCCCTATAGTTGAAGTGCATTTCATTGTTTCTGTTCCTACTAATGACAACTCAGCTTCACTGATTTTAGACAGTATGGTGGTAGGCTGTATAAGATGTATAATCTGGTGATTGTCTTAGTGATATTCGGCAAGGATGCTCTGGCATTGATGGGTATTCTTGTTTGAATCGGTTGAACTGTATCACAGCACAGCGATGTATAACCTATTCAGTTATTTCAGTCATTATGGAGTAGGGCTATATAGGACATATAATTCGGGCATTGTTTCACTGATGCTTAGGCGTCGAAGTTTAGGTATTTGTGTGGATTCTTGTTTGAAGTATTTGACTGCACTATAGTATAGAGATGGAGAATACATTCTAACACAGAACCCGTTTAGGAGGGCTCCGCGAGTTTTCGGGAAATGTTTGACATTTCTGTCGCTGAAGTTCAGTAGTTCAGCCTAGTTACTCTTAAAGCCTCAATATACAACTGGTTACTATGGTGTTAGTGTCTGGTTTTGGTCACAATTTCATAATGGCACTAGATGTCATGCATTATATTAGTTTAACAAAATAAAGAATAACACATTTCAAAATGGCGATAGTTGTGGGTGCATTCCAGTATGTCAGGCAGCAGTCCGATGTTGTTTTCGATTATCTACTGTTCAGGTTTCGGTATTTATCGGGATCTGGCTGGTGAAGACAAGCACGTTGATGGTGGTATTTGTGTAGCGAGAGAAGGTGAGATATGTGCAATTTAAATAGGCAGTTTACATCGGCTTGTATCTTTTGTGATGACCAGGTTCAGCATACATTGAGTGTTATGTTTACAGGTTGTTGCTGGCATCTAAGAGGAATACTCATAGAGACGATTACCGGTGATTGTGAGAGCGGGATCACCAAAGTAAGAGCAGCGGTTGAGCATGCGTATTGTATAGTGTGCATGACATTACGTGACTAGGAGTCTGAATATATTCTAGGTTGT
Source organism: Lissotriton helveticus (assembly GCF_964261635.1). Taxonomy (NCBI): domain Eukaryota; kingdom Metazoa; phylum Chordata; class Amphibia; order Caudata; family Salamandridae; genus Lissotriton; species Lissotriton helveticus. The sequence goes on along the minus strand of NC_136071.1, from coordinate 176,870,553 downwards.
TTCGTTTCAGTAGACCGTGAGGTATCAACACACGTGAATCTTGAGCTCATGCAGTAATGAGGAAGTAAGTAGATGGGTAGGGAGCAAAACAGATCAACGCCACCATTATTTACCACAGTGGCTGGCAGCGTTTAACTTTGGGAGTTTTAGAATCCTTGACAGCATGATAGCATGGTGACTAAGCACAGAGGTGACCAGCATCCATGTATTTATGATTATGATGACAGATAATGGTAGGAGCACTAAAGGCAACATGAAGCACGTAAGATGAAAGAGTTTTGGACTTTTCTTTTCATTGGTGGTATTGCATGGGTGTGACAGTAACAAGTAAATCAGATGAGCACTTAATAACAGTTGCAAAATATACTAGGGCTAAACACATAGCAAAGACTAGTTTAAGATTAACCCGTGTACATTGTTTCATATCATATTTTCTTTTTCAGAATGTACCCTGAAGAAGGGAACGAGTCCTGAAATGCATTGGGCTTGAAAATTGAGATTATTTTATTTCTTGTTTGTATTAATTTTGCACACACAAAGAAGATTGTGTTTGCAGTATTGTATTGATACTATGTATATCCATTTAAGCTAATGAATCATAACAAGAAAGATTAACGTAAACATTAGAGAATAAATAATGGCAATTAGTAAAATGGCATTGCTGGAAAGTGTTTAACCCCTTAACCGTGGCCGTTATTTCGCCGCAGTGCGGCGGTTCGCGGAGTGGGCGGGGCCGCGTCGGCCGTTGGAAGTTCACAGCACCAGCGAGGTAGTGCTCGCGACGGCTAAGGGCCGACGGCAGCAGGGAAGGGGTTAATGTTGTGATATATTACATTGCACAGTGCACACTGTATTCAAGTTTAATCACTTGATAATTCAACTTGTTTACTGTTGACCAGTTATAGCATTGGTGGCTGAAATCACAGTTGAACTCTCAACATGTTTTGTAGGAGATCCCACAACATTGCTTAATATCAATGTTTGCATCCAATTGGGGCTTAGTTACATGAAAATGGCACAGTGTAATGCTGCAAGCAATTTTGCTGCACCAAGCTGCATCATTTTCAAAATTCAGGGATGTTCCGTATTAACAAGAATACGGCACATCCCTGTGCTCACCCCTGCGCTGAGGCTAAAAAAGCTGCCTAGTGCAAACACTGACACACTTGCATAGGGCAAGGGTGCCTGCGTTGCAGGAATGATTGTGTTCCTGCACAAAAAATCATTTATGGCGTTTTTCTCCTTCTAGCTGTGCTGCAGAATGCAGCACAGCTAGAAGGAGCAAAAAACGAGGAGAAATAAAAGTATTTCTCTTTGGTGCTCAACATTAACGCCTCCTTATAAAAGGAGACTTACAGATCCTTGTAAACCTGGAGCAGTGTCAAAAAGCCTTGGGTGTAGCTGGGAACGCCTGCAGCAACACCCATCGCATGCCCCTTTGCCATCTTTACAAGGCTGTGTTAAGCCACGCAAAGTAGATTAGCATGCCCATGGAAATATGGGCTAGCACAGAGTGCCACCGGAGCAAAAAAAAAGTGACACTCTGGTGGCGCTAGGGGCTTGTAAATATGCTCCATTGTGTTTACTTATTTCACTCATGTATGTACCTGAAGTTTCAAGAGTGCCCACTTCGTATTGGCTATCTAAGAGCACGTTTCACCATTGTTTGATTATTTTTTTAATGTGCCAAAAACCATACATTGTTTCTCATTCGTCTGGGATATTAACAGAGTCACAGTTTATAGTATTATCTGGTAATATTCCTGCTTCTTTTTCCAAAGACTCGGAAATGTGGCTGATTAAAGTAATTGAAAAGTGTAGCCCCAGAACTGACTCAAGGATTAATATTTATTAAATTATTCACAAATCGTGTAATCACCCCTGGGTGTTCTTGCACTGAACTCAGGCACTGTACAACCATATCAAGGGCTAGGAGGGGTGGGGGAGAACAGGACTTTCATAAAGATTACTTTTTATGTGCGGTCTGTAAAATTTAAGTGGTCAATAATGTTGTATTGTATTGCATTATATTTTATTGCATTTGTTTAGTGCTTCATACCACACTCAAGATGCAACAGCGGATTAACAGATGGGTGTAATGTTACACAGTGAGGGAGTGGTGGCTGGAAGGGTGATGGACTTACTCTGGGCTTCTGGTGGAAGGGTTTTCTTTTGGTTCATGAGTGACCAGGGTGGTACTGTTATTGCAATGTCCAGGTTGGACTATTGCAATGGACTTTATGTAAATCTGCCTAAAGCTCACTTGAAACAACTTCAGATTCTCCAGAATTCAGCGGCCAGGTTGCTGATGAAAATCTCGAGTTTTCAGACTGCCTCCCAAGCCTTGTTGAGTTTCCACTGACTTCCTGTGTACCAGAGGATACTTAACCACATCCATGCTTATGACGAGCCCAGCTCGTCATGAGGCACAGTGGAGCTGTGCTCATGACGAGCTGGGCTCGTCATAATGGCCGCGGCACACCCACGCGCAATTAATTCCCCGCCTGTGCGGGAGAATCAATCAGTAGGCGGAGTCGTTACAAGCCCAGCATGTCATGAGAACAGCTCCACTGTGCCTCATGACGAGCTGGGCTTGTTACGAGCACCGCGGCGCCGCCCCCTCCCTCTGCCCGCGCCGGGGGGGAATTACCCCCGCAGCGATGGGGTTAAGCTCTTTGTATCACCTACAAAGCTCTTCAGAGACTAGGTCCTGTGTTTCTTAGAGAAAAACGTAGAAGGTTTGTTCCCCATAGGACTCATAGGTCCAGTACAGCCAGGAATTTGGTAGTGCCATCTCACAAACTCTCCTTCTGGGGAGGCAGGAGCTTCTTGCTTGGCACTGCACTGTACTGGAACGTGCTTCCCCTGGAAATCAAATGTACTGCCTCTCTTTTGAGCTTTCCTAAGCTTTTAAAAACCTGGTTTTGCACACTTTTTTATGGTGGCCTGTCAGTTACAGAAGACTTTTAATCTTCCTTCTGTGCTGGTACAGTAAATTGGAAATACACTCTGAAAGCTGTGGGAGAGAGAACACAACACAGACCTGCCTAGATTGTCTGTATTAGTATTCTCTGCTTAATTAAGTTGCTGTTGTGCTCATTGAATTTTTAATACCTTAGATGATCCAGTTTGCTACCGGTGAGGAACAACAATGGGACCCACATGGGCAAAGTGTATTAAAGTCCTCCAAGATGACAGCTATATTAGCCAGATCGTTCTAATCATTTGTGCCTGTCCCCAGTTATTATGAGGCTTGATTAAGGTGGATTGATGGTGGTTGCCTGACATGGCTGGTGTCACTTTAAACCTCTCAAGAGAACTATGTGGAGTCTTACCACAGAGTGACAGAGGAGCAATCCATTCACGGCACTGCTAAACCACCAAGGTGTACTATATGGAGGCAACCAAGGAGACATATAGAAGCTATAGAGAAAACAACCCAATTATGGCACTGTTAGACCACCCAGCAGTAGTATATGTAGCCAGCCCTTTAGTGACAGAAGACCAACCCCAAGGAGAAGGACTTTGTGGAGTCAACTCAGAAGCCTATGCAGGCAAAAGGGATGTAGAGCACTGCCTCCCGCAAGTGCCCTTTGGAAGGGAGCACGGATTGGACAGAGGTTTCCACGGAATCCACCTAAAGTAAAGGGAGTCACAAAGTACACCTCAGAATCACCCAGTCCCAAGAGGGGAGGGTTACCTGCCCCTTCCACATGCTCTGCATGCTCCGCAAGATTTTCAAGTGGTTTCCCTTCAGCACCAGGAAGACGGTAACTCAGGCTCTCATAACCAGACGAATAGACTACATCAACACGCTCTATGCAACCGCCACCTCGAACCTCATGCACAGGCTTCAATCGATCCAAACACAGTGAACAGACTGATCCTCAAAATGCCCAAGAGAACCCACATCACACGGCACCTGAAGGATCTCCACTGGCTTCCAATTCAGAAGAGATGCCACTTCAAACTCCTGACCCACGCCTACCAAGCCCTCCATGACAAGGGTTCCGCCTACATAAATCACTGCCTGCACTTCCACGGACCACCCAAGAACCTCCACTCTGCACACCTGACCCTCACAGAGATCCCCCACATACTCCGCAGCGGCACCGGAGGAAGCTCTTTCTCCCATTTCACCGACTTCAGGAAAGGACTCCAGACCTGGCTTTTCAAATGAGTCTAGCAGCAAGTGCCTGGATACCCTTACAGGTGACAAGCAGTGCTATACCAATACCACTTGATTGATTGATTGATTGATTGATTGAAGGAAGGTCAGTGGCGGGTATACCTTCTAGGGGGCACTGACAGTGCAAGAAGAGCCTTCTGGTTGTGAATCTGTAGTGGTGCCCTGCATCTCGACCTCTGAGATCAGCCCCAAAGGCATCTGGGTAGCTGAGTGCAGTATTGACTGCACCCGCTCTCATGCTCATCCTCTGAGCTCCTCTCACATGTCAATGGGCCACCTGCCTGGAAGCACAGAGGGGATGATGAACAGGGCCGGACTGGGAACAAAAACCGGCCCTGGCAAACTGCTCGGCCAGCCACCCTGGGAAGGGTGGGGGTAGTGAGGCCGAGCTGTTTGTTAGGGACGGTTTCGGCTGATTTTGCTACAGGGGGCTGATATTGCCGACCCCCGGCAACAAAAATGGGTCCCCAGGGTCCGAAAACCAGCCCCGACCCTGGCGGCCCACTGGGGAAACACCCGGTGCCCACTACTTCCAGTCCGGCTCTGATGATGAACCGATTCTCTGTTTTCCAGTTGTGCTGTTTGGAGCATATACTGAGACAGCGACTGTCGGTTGGTCAAACATATTTAGCATGCGCTGGGCATACCAAGTTGGTATCGCATTCAACAGACTTATTTGGGTTTGCAAAATCTCTTTTGCAGATGTTGTTTGGGGAAACAAAGGTGTGATGGCATGTGCACATGCATGCATCATTACACATGGACATGTATGTGACATGACACAACTTTGGACCAGTATGATGACATATAGACATCCATATGTCATTACACATGCACACGCATATGGTATGATGCAGCCACCATTTTGGTTTTGTTTTGTCCTTTACTTACAGTTTCAAGATGGCTGATGTCATTTTGTGGTGGTAAATGAAAAAAAAATACATTTATGTGAAAATGTGTTCTTGAAAAGGAGCAGCCCGGCAGCAACCTGCAGTTAGCGGCTTCACCCAAAAAATTTAGGAAAACCCTTTTTAAAGAAGACGAGAGAACGGGCGAGGGAACAACAGAGGATATGGGTGAGGGATATGTGTGGGTGGAGCAATGGAGAGCAAGAGCCGTGTGAGCAACAGAGAAGATTGAGGCAGGTGGAAGGAAAGAATTGGAAAAAAGTGGGGGAAAAGAAAGTAGAGATGAGGAAAGCAACAGAAGAGATGAGGGGGGAGCAACATGCAATACAGATGGAGGGCAGCTATTTGAGTGGGAAGCAGCACACTAGGGAGAGCAAGAACACATGTGCGATTTGGGAGGGACCAGCGCAGAAGGGAGGGTTTAAGAAAATACACGCAGCCCCATGGAGTGCTGAAAGAGGGGAAAAAAGTAGTTCCCTGAATGTGAGCAGTGTTAGGTTATAAGCCATCCAGTCAAAAGAATGGTAAAAAAAAAGATATGCTCCAGAGGAAGGACAAATCCAAGAATAGAGACAGAAGCCTTTGAGTAAGAAGCAAGCAAATGAGAATGTCTAGAAAGCCAGCCAGGGGTAAGCAATGGTCTAGCCCAAGCCCACTTAAGCATTGGTTTGGTCTTTTGACAACTGGCAGCTTAAAGCAGCTTCTAAGCAAGACCTAAAAATGAGAAAGTACCCCCTTCAACAGAATAACACTCGGGGGGTCATTAGTATGGCCGGCGGACTTAGTCCGCCCGCCATCCTATCGGATAATGGAACCGCCCGCCATAAGGGCGGGGGTCCCGTGGGGGGTATTAGGATGCGCCCGCCACAGTGGCGGGCGCATCCTGCATTTTTAACATTGTTGCGGGCGGTGCCGCCACAATGCTAAAAATGCATGTATGCATTTGCATACACAAAGCGGCAAGCGGCAGGCACCGCGCGGTGCCTGCCGCATTGCATATGTAAATGCAGGGGGTACCACCGGTACCCCCCATGTGCACCCCCCACCTCGCCTTCACCATGAGGGCCCGCAGGGCGGCCCCTGAAGTGAAGACTGCCTGCCTTTCCGTGGCAGCATTGCCGCCACGGAAAGGCATCTGTTTTGGCCCATCATAATATGGCTGGCGGTGTCTGATAGACACCGCCACCATATTAAACCTTTTCCCGGAAAAACGGCGGACGGTCTTTCCGTCCGCCGCGGTCCCCCCCGCCATACTAATATGGCGGAGGGGAAATGGGTGGCGGGCGGGTAAGGATGTCTGGGGGACATCCTAATGGGCCCCTAGGTTTCTGATCACTGCCTTGAGACGCATGTCAGGGTGACTAGCTTGCCTATTTACCGTGCTATATGTATATGTCAAATACCATTGCAGAGACCATATCCACCCCTCTTCCTTGTTCTACTGCCCGAGCCACGAAATCAAAAAGCCAGCCAGCTTTTCAGAACGATACTCGAGTCTCTGGTCACTGTTTCGTGATGTGACTTAAAATCAGAGGGACGATATTGCTGGGAAGTGAAAGTTATGGTGGCGAAACTGTGAAAACACGCCCCTGCAATTTTTGAAATTCAGGAAGAAGGCACTGTGTCCTGTCAGCTGGAGCTGCCCTCTCTCTTCCGCACTGTGCCTTGCATGGAACGGATGTGGTCACCAGGAAGAGGAAGTGGGACTTGACCTCAGATAAGAAGATGGCTGCCAAAGGTGATTACCTTACTGAGCTCTCGTAGAAGCAAGAGGGCATGTGAATACACATTATTTTTCTTAACACCGGTGGTTTTTGGTTTTAGCACAAATATTTTTTGACAGTCATTAGACTTATTTAGAAAAAAACACATTTCGGTGTAACAGAGAGTTTACAATGCCTGTCATACATAACTAAATGAGGTGTCAAAAAATGATCTTCCTTTAGTAAGAGGTTTTTTTTAAGCGAGCATTGCTGTTACACTGTCACTGATCTCTGTTGTAAAAGTAATCATGTGACCGTGTCATGGAATCTCGAGTAGGCAGGTGTAGGTCTGAGTATCTCTTTATCTGGTTGTATTTTGTGACTTTTAAATTTTAGTATTTACCTTTTCAAGTATTTCGTTGATGAAAATTCCTGTATAGACAATACGACTTGAATTGGGGTTTTTTCCCATTCACATCTGGTTGTTCTTTCCAATAATTTCACTGTGAGTGTCCGCCCTATACATTGTTTCTGGGGTGTCTTACAACATGAGATTATGTAAATGGTAACTGTGCACGCTTTATACTGCATGTATTTTAATACATTTATATGCATTTTAATTTCACAACCATATTATTCAGGCAGAGTCCATATGATTGTATGACTATAACAATAATGATCATATGTGTCAAAATGTGTTTGATACTGGATCTGTCAATAAAAATATGATAATAGACTCGTATCACAAAACAAATGTGTTTTAAGGCACTTTGTAAACACATTATGGTGGCTGTGAATTGAGGGTTCGAGTGTTGTCTTTCGTACACAACTGAGTTCTGCGATTCTGGGGAAAACGTACCAGGTTGTTGACACAAATAATATATTATTCCATTTGATTATAACTCTAGAAACCTGGCATCAGAATGTCATTCTAACTGGAGCTCCCTGAATCATTTGCTTACATTTTTTTTAGGTCAGTTAATACTTCTTAACATTCTCTTGAGCTTATTCGTCTACAAAATATGTACTTAACATATTCTTAACAACGCACGTTGCCTAAATTAAATAAAACTCTTACGTCTGGCTGTGAGAGTTACCCAGCGAGACCCTTCTGGCATACCTATGTTGAATAACATTTCCTCTGGGACGAGCCTGCAAAATGCCGTTCTTAAAAGCAGCAATGATCAAAGATAAAATTCGAAGCAAATCTCCCCGGAATTCTCCAAGGAGTTGAGTTACATGATGGGAGAAACGGTACACACACCCGTATCCTCTTTAAGATGTTTCTAGAATAAGGTCACGTGAATGTAAGTTTTGTTTTTCCATCCAGCAGATGCAAGTATAATCTTATTTGAAACAGAGAAGCTCGAAGAAAGAGGTCATCAAAATACCAACTCATGAAGCAGGCTCCCTCAAATACAGCAATTTTCAAAATTAACCAATCAGTCGCCAAGATACAAACACCTACTGCAAAGCAAGATCTTCTCATTAATAGACTAGCAAAAATGGGAAAGGCAAGTCATACATTAAAAAGTTAGTATTACATTAATTTAGCACCCACTCAGTAATTTATTATTACCCGAACAAGTTGAACATGTTTTTGCTAGGTGGACTTGGTATTCAAATTAGACCCTTCTGTGCAGTGTAAAAAAACATTAAAGGTGATGGGAGGAATGTTTGTAGTAAGTCCTCTTCGTTTTGGACCTAGCCATATGCAAGTCAGTCTTGATCCTGCTCCAATAGGCACAGTCCGTCCAAACTGCCAGGCCAGGTCCACCCCGAACTGGAATACATGCAACCCAAGACCGTTTTTGCCCTGATTGGAGCCATCATTTGATGTAGCTTCGTTCCAGTGGCATAGTGAGCATGGGACCCACATCTGGGCATACCCTTGCCACTTAGGGCATTATATTAAACACATAAAAGGTGTTGGAGAGGAATGCGTTCAATAAGTCTAATCTCTGGCAGTCACTCAGCGTGGCATTCCAACCCATCTTTCTTTTCCCCACTATGCCACCTCAATTTGGAACTAGCCATATGCAAATTAGTCTTGACCCTGCTCAAATAGGAACAGTTCAGTCTGAACTGTGAAGCCAGGTCCTTCCAGAACGGGAACACAAGCAACTCAAAACCAGTTTTGCGCTTTTGGGGCTTATCAGTTGGGCATAGCTTGGTTCCAGTGGCACAATGAGCACGGGACTTACATCTGTACATACCCTTGCCATTAGCTCCCGTGCCACAGGACTCACTACACCTCACTGATGAAACATAAGTAGGTCAAAATCGGTCAAGGGTTGCTTGCAGCCTTTTTGAGGAGGTGCAGCGCCTGGCAATTCAGAACAGGCTGTTCCCATAAGTAGTAGGGTCAGTACTGATTTGCATTATTTGGGCCTTTGTCTAGAGTGGAGAGGTGGGTTAAAAGAGATGGACTGGAATGTGGCCCGAGCAATTGTCAGGGGCTGAGATTCATTCGAGCATTTTATCCATCAGTTTGTTGTTGTTTCAGTACAGTCAAAATTGGCAGCCACAGTTTCAAAAATATTTTTGCCTATCCTTTATTGTACCATCTCTTGCATGGTGAAGATAACATATAATTATTGTTAGCACATTATAACGGGCACCACTGTTCCCTTTTTTGCCCCCAGCTTTTTTTTTAATTAATTACTGCTTCTGGCGACATAAAGAGATGCGTTAAATGTTTCTTTACTGTTCGTTGTGGTCTTCACAAAATGATTCTGAATTCAAATTAACAATGTTGTTAGATTGTTGTGTTTCACAACCTATTATTAATACCAACCAAAATGTTAAGCAGGTCCCTTGAATGCAACCCATTATCCTAATCCTCTCAGTTTAAATATTTAGGAGCTATGTCAGATCACGACTCACTACAGTTCTGAAATGTACCTGGCGCACCTATTAATACATTGGTCAATTCATAAAATTCATAACTAGTCTCAAGAATACTGGTCACAATTTGTGACCAGTATTTTGCAATCAGTTTTTTGTACATTTGGCCTGAAGTCTCTAAAACGAGTTCTGTCTGTGAGCAAATGCACAAGGATGTCAGCTTATCAGTGACAGCTGCGCCCGGAAAGCAGTAGTGGGGCGGAGAGGCTTGGGTTAAAAAAAAAACAAATCACTTAGTGGCCAGCTGCCACCTCTATTTTGTCCTCTCCATCCTCTTCCTGCCTTCTGTACAAGCAGGAAGCACCCGGCCCCCCTAAGCCAATCACAACGCTGCAATGCAGTGTTGTGATTGGTCTGAGCGCCGTGGTTCGGCGTTCAGATGTGGAATGAGTGCATGGGCATGTTATCCACCTAGGCTGTAATGCAGCCTGGGTTAAGAACATGCAAAGTGCGCATGACTGTTTGTCCAGACGGCCAGCCAAACACACATGCGCACTTAGAAGGGTGCCCACCACTCAACCCCCTTTCGCTGCCCAGCCCGGCCGAACAAAACTGCCTCAGCACTGAAAAATAAAATTATAATAACAGCGCGTTATTATCATTTTATTATTCCTTTTTTGCAGTGGGACGATACTCCTCCGCCTTAGCGGAGGATCCGCCCCTGCAGCTTATTCTATTGTAACCAGAGGCTGTGTCTTAAGGCCCTACCTACAATTGGTCGGTCAACGTGAACTTAATATTCTTTCTTCTTGCCCTCAGAAAGGACCATAAGTTGTTTAAGAAGGCCAAGTCTCCTTTTGTGATTTCTTGTTTTACAGAGTAGATGTTTGGTCTAAACGCTTAATCACCCTGCCCTGCCCCAGATGTAGTTTATGAGCTTGGCATGCGGTTTACCAATATCTCTCTCTGAATTATTTATTCAAGAGACTAAATTACACACAGTTATCTAAAGGTGTTGCTAGGTCAGGTCATGTCATTGGTTATTATGTGTTGTATTAACCGCTGTTATGTTACCCACATTTATGGAAAACGAGAGACATGGTTAGATTTATAGTTTGAGGGAGAGGGCACTCGGTCACAATGGCAATGGAGTACCTTCTCCGCCAGACTGAGTTTCGGCTGCCACACTTAGAGTCGGGCGGACCTTCAGTATGTTTACGGTGTAGACTACTCTGGCTTCCACCTCCGATCTGAGAGTAAGCAGGATCCAGCAGCGACTTGGCTCCTTCAGCAAGCCCAGGGCTTGAAGTGGGCCGGGTCCTACCGGTGCTGAGCACCAGTAGTTATAAAAAGCAGATGCCGAGACAGGTCCCTATTGGGCTCTCCATTTTTGCCCTGACCAAAAAAAATCTTAACTCAGGAGCAATACCACTCTTTGCTGCCAGTCTTTACCCAACAAAGCGTTCTATTCATACAGATGGATTCAAAATGTCTACAAATAGAGCAGTGGTGAGTGGTAAACAGCAAAGCGGGCCCCAGGACAATACAAATTACGAAAAGGACAATGACAGATAACAACAGAAAGGTACCTAAGCAAAACAGCATTACTGAGGCAGGCTTTGGAGAAGAGTTTCACGTCACACTGCCAAGCAAAACAAACCATGGAAGGAACAGAGTGAAATGGTCGCTTTTCTTGGCTGCTATAAAGATAAGAGTGCTGGAGCTCATTTCCAGGTACACTAATAAAGAGTAAACAATCACATGGGTTTCAGCAGGATGCTTCTGCAACAGGATTTCCTGGCCTCATGGGAAGATATCTGACATGTGGTGCATTGAACTGTAAGTAATCAGGCAGAGAAACAGAAGTCTATCAGCTCGCTTAACTCTGTAAACATCCTTGAATAGGCGTGGATGTTCCAGAGAGATCCAGTCAGTTTCGACATAAAATGAAATCGATTGAAACTGAATACTTTCATCTGGTTGGACTGAAGTGCATCAGCCCGCTCCCAGACATTTGACTCACTATACGTTAAATGCATTAGAGAGCACAGAAAACATAGGACTACAGTACCTGCCCTTCCTCAAATCACGGACTAAGAGCATAGACTAACCAGCTAAGAGATGAATCCTTCACTGTTATGCTGCCTTGACAAACTTCTGCTTAACCTTAGGCCTGAAGTATGCACTTCCGGAAAGCATTGTATCATCTGAAAGTATTCACGACCAGTCCTCTTTCTCTTACCATGAATCTTTCCAGGACATCAAGTACCTTAGGGACAGCTTTGATACCTTCGAATCTTGGATAGACACAGAAAAAATGGAATCCAACAAAGATTGAATATTTATTATTTGATTTATTTAGCTCTTCGTATGTTTCTATACCAGAACTAACAAGATAATGAAACAAGGGGGCATATTTACAATGAAGTGGCAGAGTGAGGCATTAGCCGTCATGGCTTAACGCCTCACTCCGCCACTTCAGGAACGCAAGGCTGCACCATATTTACAAGGATATGGTGAATCCTTGTATTTCCTTCTGCGCTGGCGCTACACTTAGCAGTGTAGCGCCAACGCAGGTACCCTTGCACTATAGGGCAAGGGTGTCTGCGGGCAGGGGAGGATTGTTTATGTGTAGGAAGGTGTCCCTTCCTGCACATAAACAATACTGAAATGCCATTTTGTCACTTATATGTGTGCTGCACTTGGAAGTTACAAAATGGCATTTTTTTAAAGGATTGTTTATGAGCAGGAAGGGGCACCTTCCTACACATAACAAATCCAAGGCGTATTGCTTTTTCCATGTGTGCTGCACAAAGCAGCACAGATGGAAAAAGCAAAAACAAGGCGAAATAAAGCATTTCACCTAGTTTCGCCAACTTAGGACCAGGTTTTTCCTGGTCTTAATTTTGGCGCTGTCACCTATTAACGCTGCCCTTTTAAATAGGGGGCAGCGTAAAAAACAATGGGTGTTGCGGTGGAACGCCCACCGCAACACCCACTGTCCATCCCTTTCACGCTATATATAGCGTGAAAGGGGACCTTATTTACAAGGCAGCGTTAAGCCACATTAAGTGGCTTAACGCTGCCTTGTAAATATGGCGAGGCCCCTATCGCCACCACAACGTCACTGAAAGTGGTGTGGTGGCGATAGGGACTTGTAAATATCCCCCAGGGTGTCTTGCAATATTTACATACATTTATGAAGAAAGTACATGAAATAGGATTGTCAATAGAAAAGAGCAGGGTCAAAGACGTTTGCAACCATAGTTACATAAGAGTTAACGTACACAAGGAAAACCGAATCACCAGCCTGAATGAATGATTATGTGAATTAAAAAAATGATTTTCAGGTCAGTGGCAGTAGGTCAGAGGGAGGGGAGAGCACACCGCTGGATGAGTCTGTGCTCAGGGTTAACCTAGGCGCTTTAGTGGTAGGTGTCTTTCAGAGAGAGTGTGGAGTGGATGACAGAGTGTAAGACTGTTAGCTACTACATGGTAAAACTTTTAAACTCTGAACACAACTGTGGTTACAAGAACTTACAAAAGAAGGCTCATGCTTAACCTATTCAGTTTCAGTTGCTCTTAATCAATCAATCTATCAACGAGTTCTTGTAAAGCGCAACTTATCACCCCGGGAGGTCTCCAGGCGCTAGGTCCTGATGTCCTTGGTCGAAGAGCCATGTCTTGAGCTTCTTCCTGAATTCTTCAAGTGACGGACAGGTGCATAGGTCTATGATATGTACTGAACCCTATGACATATATCCAATATAATACCGGGCAGCCAGATATTCCCAGGAACCTGGGTAGAGGATAATGCAAAAAGATAGTGCTTTCTTTGGAATAATGCGACAAATAATGGTAATTTCCTTTGAGGACCATTTAATGCACACCGAGAAAACAACATTCGGCCAAAGTAAAAAATTATATTCACAGAAACTCACAGTCAGCAAATTCAAAGCAAATACTGAAACGGATACAATGGTATTGCACATTACTATTTATTTATTTATTTGAAGAGTTTTATAAAACATAAACATGACCCTCACGGGTATCAGAGTACTTTACAAATGTTCGAAGAGCAGAGACATATATACAACTTGTAACTGTATATCACAAATTCTTCTAGGTACCGCTGGAGACAAAGCAGCATACTAATGTAAATGAACACCCCTTGGCAGCCTGAGTTAAAGTTATATAACTGATAAGTAAATAAACCTTAAGAACATGTGAAAAATTGAATGTCTACTTTAATTAATTTAATACAAACATCAAATATTGAATTGATGGGGTTTGAAAACCTCCTAACTTATGCAAATAATCATAAGTATATCAATACAAACACAGTGCTCAAAAAGCAACAAAGACAGTGAAAAATACAAAAACAGGGCACAAAATTTATAAGATGGATAAAAAGACGATACGTACAGTTAAAAATATGCAAATGTTGTGCACAATCCAAAATTCTATATCACCAAATAATCCAATGATCTATTCAATATTCACACTGGGGGAAATTACATATGATACAGAATCCAATGTAAACTTTAAACGTGGCAGCAAAAAAAAATAAACAATTCTTGTTCAACTTTTTTTGCTGCCACTGTCTTTGTACTTTGTTGCTTTTTTTTAGCACTGTTTTGTATTCATATACTTATGATTATTTGTATATGTTAGGAGGTTTTCAAACCCCATTAATTCAATATTTGATGTTTGTATTAAATTAATTAAAGTATACATTACATTTTTCACATGTTCTTCAGGTTTGTTTACTTATCAGTTAAATAACTTTAACTCAGGTTGCCAAGGGATGTTTATATACATTAGTTGTTTGATTCCCTTGCCCTTGGAGCCATCATCATTTTTCAGGGGGGTCCCTATTTCTTGACACATTGACAAAGCTGCATACTGTAAAGTGACTAGTGAAGAATTGTATAAGCACAATACCACCATTTTGGCTTACAAGTTACTGCATTGTGTATAGATCACTATAAGTGATTAGGCCTGTATTCCCCTGAAAGTTCATTGCTTCTGCTAGAATAGGGACCTTCTCTTCTTTCAATCTTTTTATTTTGTTTTCCCATCTGGAGCACCCAGACAAATTTGTAATATAATTGTATATGCTGTGTATCAATGTTCAATACCAACTTATCAGTTTTATGATTTACTGTGAATCTGCTGAGTGTGTTTTCTGTGAAATGTAATTTGTGGCTTTGACCATATGTGGTTTTCTGGGTGCGCATCATTAGTTCGCCTCCAGAAGGAATGACTATTCGTTGTCCAATGATTCCGAATGTATTAACAGCTTTAGATTCGCAAATATGAGGTCACTGTGAATTCTGATCTACCAATTTGTAACTGAACTGGCTGCCCTTAGAACACCATATTCTCATTAAGGCAATGTGTAGAAAAACATATTCTCATTAAGGCAACATGCAGCACAGAAATCTTTCTACGGTGTAAGCCCAATCTCCCTTAGAGACAATGTAACCAGGCGTCAACCAACACAGGCTTTCACAACACTCGAGAATCAAGCAAGTCCCGCGTGGCAGAGTACTCTGTGGACGGGCTGCGTTACCCTCGCAAAACCCAGACTGCGAAAACCAGTTTTCCAAGTCAGGACCAGCTCGCCTTGCAGGTCTCACTGAAGGCTAACTGTGCCAGTTCAGCTTTCAAAGCTATTTATTAACAGGGTCCAAAATCCCCAAACGGAGAAACTCCTGCAGCGGCATCTTGCAAAGGAGGTCCTTGTAGTTCTGTTTCTCTATTACAGGCAGGATCCTACAAGTTCCAGAATGTACAGTGCTTTTGGCTAAATAGACATGACTGGATAATTGTGCTTTTGAAGCTGTGGTCCAGTTTTCAGATGAAAGCTTATCTTAGGTGGCTAAAAGCGTAAATAAAAAAAAGTGAGACAGGCAAAATCATAAGGTTTGTTGCACATGGTTGTGCAAAATATCTGTGGCATAGCTTCGGGGAGGGGAGGTTTTGGGGTGTTACACCCTCTAATAAATGTATTTTCCGAAAAATAGTTGGGTATAGGTCCTTTCAGTCAGGTATGGTGAGATGTCTGTCGGATTTCACCAGGGATTTATACATACACACAGACAAAAATGCGAACACACTCTTTCTCCCTCTCTCTGTCCTCAAAAATGTTGGTTATTTTACAAAATATTGTGTTTTCTCTCACTTCGCACTCCTACCAATCTGCACTCCTCTAATTTTCCACTACCCCTTAGGTCTCTCTCTTGCGCCCTGCTTGTCATATAGTGTATTTTAATATTACATGCCAGTGTGATTGTTGTAAAAACTGAAGCTCATACCCCCTCAATCTTACTGACCAAGCTACGCCCCTGCAAAATATTTTCTGCTTTCCCTTTCTCTGGGTGGTGTGCAATTACGTGCTTCTAATCACGAGTGTGGAAGGAGGAGCTAAGAAAGTGCACTGAACTATGGGATGAGGGTGGTGGTGGTCAGGAGACTCGAGACGGGCTAACCATGCAAGCACGTGACAGCAGAAAGAAAGGCCTGTCTGTGTGAAGCAGAGACGCTCACGCACATGGTTTGCTCGGTGTCTCTGTTATTAAGGGCGGGAACGACTAATAAACCATTCTGTCATCTGGTTTCAGGCGAAGTAGCCTCAAGGTCAACAACCACAGATGCACATTTGAGAACCAAAAGTTTTTTTTCCCCTTCTTTATCCCGGAAAGCCAAGGCACAGGAATTTGGAATACAGTACATGGTACAAACATACAATTATCACTATGTTTCAAATGGCTCTTTCAGCCATATGCGTCCTTTGTAAATGTATCAATGTGTTTCTGTCAATACACACGTCATTACACACATCACATCAATGCGAATTATCTCCTGCACAACCACCACTCAGGTGTGCCATAAGGGAGATTAATAGAGCCCCGGATAGGGACGTGACAGCCACGTGAGTTTTTTCCGATGACAAAAAAGAAAAAATTAGAAAATACATACATTTTCAAGTTGACATACCCAAAATTATATATATTGTGTTGTTTTTATTATGAAATGACACACACCCATTCACATTAATTTACGTTATGCGGGGTTTATATGAGCCAGTATGGCACCAAGATTACTAACACCCAAGTGAAGTGCATACTATTTTTATGGCTTCGTAGAAGACACCTTACCTCGCAAGATGGCATCTGATATGCTTACTGGAAAGCCTAGTTTTGGAAGTAGTGACAAGGCCACTGCAATTATGCGGCAGAGAGGGACAAAATTTGCGGCAGGGCAGGGTAAATTATGTGGCAAGGAAAGACAAATTATGCACGTAATACGGCACATTTTTTAATAGTATTACTTTATAATTCTGTACATTTGTTAACACTGTCTGGGCAGTGGGTGTACCTATTAGCACCCGTTCCATACCCACATATAGCAATAAGCAACAGAAAGGTGACCAGACAACCTTTGCAAAAGGCCTTCCATTGTGCAGCAACACGTGCTGCTGCATTGTTCGTAACTTTTGAACCATTTGAGTTAGAAACAATTTTTTTGGGGGTAAAATCTGCAGATTATGCAATCGATGATGGATTGTGTGGCAAATGTGGCAAATCTATAATTATGCGGAAAATCGCTGCAAAATTGCAGTGGCCCTGCCTATAGATGTTCAACAATACCATAGGGATATCTACTACAGGGAATCACCCCAGGGCACCTGAGACCCAGGCACTCTGTGTTAGTCATTATGCAGGAACTCCATGTCCTTACAATATATACTACTTGTAAGGTAGCTGTGTTAAATTAAAGGAACCTTGCTTCCAAGACTTTGTTCCTTACGCTCCCAGACTTTTAAGCTAGATTGTTCTAATCCTGCAATGTTCAATGCCCTGTACGTGGAAGTGTTTATGTAGGTAAGCACTACGAATTTCCTAGCAGCTCAGCTATTACAATCCTCTTATTGGGGAAGCACATTTCTCCCAAACTTTTCCAGGATTCCAGAGCAAGCCAACCCTGTCATGTAACAGCTGTTTAAAGAATCTCTTTTCTGTATCCTCCTGAACGCCCTAAAACTAGAAACCAAGAGATATTGCGTGCAATGTAAGTCCCCAACCAAACAGCTTACTTCAAGCACCCTGGGCGTAAAGCATAATTCCTTCCTTAAGCTCAGCGAAGAATGACTCCTGCTGCATAAGGACTTCCTGTCTTCATCCTCTAATGCTGTGCGTTCATCCTTTATCCCTTTCCTGGGATTCATGTTTCTCTCTCGGGATAATAAATGATCACCTAGGATTTGGACTGTATTGACGAGCAGATGACCTTCTTCCAGCAAGAAAATATGGCGTCCTGTTTCGCCATGTTTTTATTTGGCAAGTTGCTTACTTACCACCATTGCATGGAAAAGGAGTTTGAAGAATCATGCTGTAGAATAGGGTATACACCATTCGGAGAGCTCTCCAATCCACATTCTTACATGAGGCTCTGAAAGAAGGAGACAACATTTGTTCACAATTCCCTCAATTTCCTACACTCAAAGGGCTCTTCCCCAAATAAATACAGGTAGTTGCAAAAACCGTACAATGCACAATCAAGTGTTGCAGAGAAACAAGCAATGATTGACTATCCTTCAAAAGGAGCAAACATTCTGTCAGCGTTCTAAGCACAAATTACCTATATATGCTCGTGTCAAGGCTTGTCTCCCTAGCCTCTTTGTTTGGTTTCCACGGTACACAAACCCTATCTGAACCATTAACCGTGCAACAGGTTTCGAAGCTGTCGACACACGATATGTAGTCGGTAAAATTTGAAGTATGTTGCACTGCTGGCTCCAGCCTCAGATGGACACCAACATGCACCCTTTCAAGGAAGAATTTTTTTGACAAAGACTTCCTCCTTGATCTTCCTTGCGCATTGCGTAACCTGTAATGCTTGACTACAAGGTGGCCTCGTCGCCGTGTAAGGTAGTGTCTGTCACCTGCTCATTGGTATGAATCATTCGGTGAGTAATTGCCCTGACCTGCCTTCTGATAAGACACAGCGAGCGACTAGCTCTATATTTGGCCACAGGATGGTAAACATGTTACTGTAATCCGAAGCATGTCCATATAAGGTTTAAAAAAAGGTGAATGTATGTCTCCTATGAGTAGGAGGTTTGGCCATTTGAGTCAGTGTATTTTCTCTACGTATGTGCAAGCAACCCATTAGGAGCCTGGTAAGATTAGTGTTGATTTTATTGATATTCACATGCGATTCATATGGAGGGAGACCTGTCAGCTCAACATAGAATTGAAATGTAGACAGTCACATCAAGCAGCTTCTACGAAAGACTTTGGCAACCAGCGTGACAGGCACAATTCACGCGTGAGCTGATTTCTGATTGGCCGATCCACTGGTTGTCATTCTTTTTTTTCCTTTTTTTGTTATTTGTTTTATAAAGAATACAGGGTGATATGTATCATAGTTCCGTTTTGCGAATTCTAAATAGCGATTTTTAAGGAATCGCTATTTAGAATTCGCAAAACGGTATGTATGTAAAAAATCGCTTCTTTTTAGCGATTCCTTAACATTCCTAATTTGCGATTAGCAAATTGCTAATCGCAAATTACCCATTCATTTCTATGGGCCAGGAGGCCCATAGGAATGAAGGGGAAATTTGCGATTAGCAATTTGCTAATCGCAAATTAGGAATATTTTCAAGGGTGCAGGGGTGTCTCAAGAACACCCTGCTGCACCCCTGAAAATGACATGTGGGGGCATATGGCGCACATACATGCCCTAAGGGCATGTATGAGCATCATATGGCACCTTTGTTTTTTTTTTAAATAGCTTTTTTTAAAGAATTCGCAACTTACCACCAACTAGAAGTTGGTGGTAATATGCGAATCCTTATGGGCATTTTTGGAATATTTTTTCTTTGATACATTGCATTTAAGGAATCGCAAGATTTGCGATTCCTTAAGTGCAATCGCAAAATAAGGAATAGCAAATTTTGCGATTCCTTATTTTGCCGCAAAAATGTTACATACATATCATTTAGCAATTTAGCATTCGCAAAGGCCGAAATTCGGCGAATTTCGGCCTTTGCGAATGCTAATTAGCTGGATACATATGGCCCACAATCACAACCACTGTTACAGGGTTAGCCAAGAATGGGTAGTAACGTTTATACATTGGTGCATATATTGCTTGTCCCTACTCCTTGTATTTTGAGAACGAAAGAGAAGTAAGAAGGAAAGGACAGAAAAATTTGTGTCATTCTTAAGCTGCTCTGCGAGTGGTCCTGGTTCAAAGGTGGACACCTCATTCAGCTGTGCTAAAAATAAAGTCTCGGTGGAATTTTCTGTTTTGCTTTTATATATGAAGTATATATACGTATAAGATATACACAATGGGAATTAAAACTTTGAAGTATATTACATCTGAATCCCTGCATTTAAGAAAGTTTAATTGAAAAACTCTATAAAATTACACAAGTGTGGAAAACTGAATAATATTTGAATAAAAGTCACAGATCTGTGAAAAGGCACCACAGTCTATTAATTGCCCATTGTCAGGTTACTGTTTGCATATAACTAGCTCAGTGACTGACAAAGTATGAGCTCATTTCCTATAGGAATACAATGATATGTCATTTACTGTCATTTCATTGACTACGAGAGTAAAATATCACAAAGGTATCATGTTATAATGATATAATATTGACTGCCCCGAATACCAACTCATGTACTTAAGACATAGATAAATACAATGGTATAATGTTATGATGCAAATAAAATTGCCTAGTTAGTACCCATTCATTGACTACAGCAGTACAAAATTGTAAAGTAAAAATTACATAATATTTTCTGCCCCAGGACCATCTCTTTAACTACTGCAGTAGAACATTATAATAGTACACTTATAATAATATTATATTGTTGATGCAGGACAATATTACAACTTTATAATCTTTTAATAGTATAATATTGACAAACCAACACCGCCTCATTGGGTGTAGCAATAAAATATTATAATCGTATAATGTTACAATTATATAATATCGACCGCACCAATACATTCTCATTAACTATAGCAGCAGAATAGTATAACAGCATCAGTGTTATTAAGATATAATATTGTCTGACCAGAACTAGCTGATCGGCTACAGTAGTACAATATTACAATAGTATAATGTTATAATGGTATACTTTTGGCTGCTCCAGTGTTATCTCATAGGGTCCATCAGCATTCGCTCACCAACCTCTTTGATTGTCCTGCAAGTCACTCATTTTGAATAGGAGGTCGTGCTCTTAAATTGTCCTTCTCCAGTAGCTATTACCTGCTGCTGCCTTAGTGCCTGAACCCCGCCTGGCTTAAGCCCCTTTACATTAAAAGCCGCAAATGAGAACATTCGGTCCCTTTCAGAACCCTAGCTAACTATTCATTGGAAGCAACCCCGGACCGTGCACGTAACAGCGGTGGGGCCGTGTATGGGGGTTTCGAGGGGACAATGCAGAGGGAAAATGAATTATTTATTTAATTTTTCCTCTGCATCGTCCCACAAAATCCCCCCTCACACGGCCCGCTGCCTTACCGCTGTAACTTGCATGGACTGCGGGTGGTAGTGAACCGATGGACCTATCAGGCACCTTCTAGGAACTTGCACCGCACTTGACCCCTTTCAAGCTACAAAGCACAGTTTTAATTATACAGGGTGGTGTAACTTGTGCTTTGCTGCACCAAGATCTGTGAAAGCATGCAGTGCGTACAATCAATGCATTATATATCAAAATATTGAATATCTAGCTATCCTCCCGTCAGTCTGTATGTCTAACTAGCTATATGACTTCCTGACATCACTGAATAAGCAGAGATCACTCTCCATCACTCATCAAAATGTTAAAACACCCACACTAGTGGAAAAGGTTATTAATCATTTGCTCGATAACAACTGTGGTTAAGAAAGTCAAGAGTTAGCTCAATAAACACCAGTATTGTCAGAGTAAAAGGGTGATAGTGACGTGTGCTAAACAGTTCAGATGGAATCCGAAGGTCAGTTATTCACTGTAAGTATCTTGTATTCTGCTTCACTTCCTTAACTCAATACATTCTATAGATAACACCTTCACATTAGTCAATTACTCGTATCTCCTCTGGATGCATCTGATGTATGATGAAGCCACTCAAGATGGATGCAATACTGAGGCACTAAAGATTCAATGTCAGGACCGGAGGCTTCTGATTATGCTGTCTCAATTTCTTTACTGAACTCACAGCAGCCAATTAAAAGTAAACTACACAAGTAAAAAACATCATATCCCATGAGGCTTTGAACCACGCCTCCTCATAACAGCCAATGGCAACATGTCAAAGTATACAAAATAGAGAGGCACCATCTTGGCTTCCTCTTTCTTTGCTGCTCCGCAGTCAAGATAAGTGTCTCTCTATTTTGTCTACTTTGCCATTGGGCATTGATTGCTGTTTTAATATTGCTATTTTTATTTGTTGTTATTTGGCCTTATGCACAATGTATTTTGCTACCGTTTGATGCTTACTGGCCGTTTCAGGTTGTGCAGCGCGATTGTAGCTCCGTGGCGGGCATCTTGAGCGCTTCGTTTCAAGCGCGGGCGCTTTTCATCTGTGTATTTTTTCCGCTTTTACAATCGCGTGTTGCGCTTTAGGTTACAGCCCCCATTGTGTTCCTAACGCTGCCGCCAGCGCTGCTGGCTTCCTCGTGCACCGCGGGCGCTCGGATGGGATTGCCCCCCCCCCCCCTGCTGGGAGTGAGACACACGCTGAAGCCTTGCCGGGCTGCCAGCGTGCATCTCGGGAGCTCGCACGTGCTTGTGAGCATGAGCGACTCCCTTTCACTGCCGGAATTGTTGCCCTGCCCCAGGTTGAATCGGGGACATACGCAGCAGGCTCTGGAGCATTTTCGGGCCCGTTTTTCAAGATAAGGCAGCGATTTTGGTAAAAAGTGTGGTATTATTAACCCTTTAGCTTCCAGGTGCACTGGAAAATTATTTTTGGACACCCCTGCTCTGCACTGGCAGGTGGTGGTTTTAACTCCCTCCATTAGTCCTGTGCTTTGCATTATAGTTATTGGGTGATTTATTTCTTTGGCTTCTTTGCCCCGGCACTGCTCCCATCTGACGCCCTATCTTATTATAGTGTGGGCCGATAATTGTGCTTCCCACTGGGGAATTTTGAATGAATATTACTCATATTCATCTGAAGCATGGCAGACTGCGATTTCTACCAGGTGGAGGTTGCTGCGGGGGAAAACCAGGGGGACGATGCATATTATTATGATGAATTTATGGAGGATTTGATTGACAAAAAGCTGGATGCTAAATTGGACAAGGCCCTCTCCGCCCCCTTGCTACCTTTAACCCAGAAATTAGATCTTCTCATTCCCTCGAACCCCACCCCCTCGGGGCCTTCACCTACCCTAGCGCCCCTTCCCCCTTCAGAGCCCCCCCGGTTTTCCCTGGCCACATGTGCATACTTACTCTAAGCTCTATAGGTTCAAAGAGCAGGCTCAGGATGGCGTCCCTATCCGCCATCCTCCTTCCTCCCCCATCCACATCCCTGATACCACTAACGATACAGGCACCGACACAGACTCATCTCAGGAGTCTAGACCTCGAAAATGCACCAAGAAGCGCAAGCACTCTTCTTCTCCTGTCCAACCCTCCCCCTTCATGTTCGATCCCTCTGACATTGTACACCCCCGTTCTGCCAATTGGCTTCTACCCCCTGCTGTTGCAGAATACATGCCGACACATTTACGTAAAAGTTTTGATAAAGAAGTGAGGGCTCGCCTTAAATCCGAATGTCCCCGTCCAGATTTAACTCATAAGGTGGTGGTGACCCCGGACATAGATTCGTCCATGACCACCTTCTTGAACAAGTACAAAAAAGACCAAAGAAAGGGATCAACCGCGCAATCGGGCCTGTCAAGATAAGGTGCTTGACCTTGCAGGCCCTCTGGCCAAAATTCTTGACTTAGCCCTACAAGCGCAAGAAACTGCGGCCGCTATTCACCCCGAAGTTTTGGCAGGATGGGCTCAAAGAGCAATCTGTATCTGGGGTAATGCTAACTGTGCCCTGCCTCCGAACGGCGCAAGTCTGTCCTTCTTAGAATTGATCCGCAATTGGTGGAGTTGGCTACGTCTGAGCCGGGCCCACTAGCTGAGGGACAACTTTTTGGCAAGAAGTTTGTAAAGGACATTGCCGAATTTGTGAGCACCTTCGCCTCCCTGGATAAATCACAGTCCTCGTTGAAGAGAGTGTTTCATCAGGTCTCTGGTAAGGCCAGGCGTGGCAGAGGACGCTCGACCGGCCACTACACCAACCCCAGTCCTCAGAGAGGATTCGCACCCAGATGCAGGGGTTACACCCAAGAGCTGGAACAGGCCGGCTTCTATCCCTCCAGGTCTCGAGGCTACAGGGGCCGCTTCAACAGAGGTGTTAACCGAGGCTACAAAAACTTTGACTCTCAGTCTTCTGGTAAGTCCTGTGTTTCCGACGATTCCCCTAGGGGGCAGATTGTTACATTTTGTTGTGAATTGGGCTCACCTCACCACAGATGTGTGGATCCTTCAGGCTGTTCGGGGTTATCAGATAGAACTTCTAGACTCTCCGTGTCAAGTGACTCATCCTCTTCCTCTCCTTTTTTCCCCTCAAGAACGGATTTTTATAGACTCTGAACTTCAAGAGCTTTTGGCCAAGCAGGCTATTGCCGTAGGATCCTTCATTCCCAGAGGATTTTGCAGCAATGTCTTCCTGGTACAAAAGAAAGGAGGAGGTCAGAGCTTAGTCTTAAATCTCAGAGGGTTCAATCCCTTTGTTGTCTACAGGCTTTTCAAGATGGAGGGCATCCATCTTCTGAGAGATTTCCTGCTGGAGAAGGACTGGATGGTCCATTTAGACCTGAAAGATGCCTATCTCACGGTCCCAATTTGCCCCTCTCATCAGAAATTCCTTCAATTCCAATGGAAAGGGCAATGGTACCGTTATCGCACGCTCCCCTTTGACCTGTCATCAGCCCCGTGGGTTGTCACCAAACTCTTGAAGCCAGTTGTTTCCCGCCTTCAGGAAATGGGAGTGCTCATGATTGTCTACTTCGACCATATGCTGATCCTGGCTCAGGATCGGAACCTCCTCCTCACTCATTTGGAGTGGACGATGTCCCTCTTACAGGATCTGGGCTTCGTCATAAGCATCAAAAAGTCAATGATAATTCCGAACCAACAGATAGAATTTCTAGGTTTTCAAATAAATTCAGTCTCTGCGCAACTACTTCTCCCATTGACTAAGATCAGGTCTATCAAAAGGGAAATCAAAACCACTCTGTCCAAACAAATGATTTCACTGAGAGTACTGGCGAGAATAGTGGGCCTTCTAGCTTCCTCCATTCAAGCCATCTTCCCAGGCCCTCTGCACTATCAGACCCTTCAGCGCCTTAAGTTTTACTACATTCAGAAGAGGTTTCATTACGATCATCTCATCCCTTTGTCTCCCGATGCTCGAGAAGAGCTTCTTTGGTGGCTAGAGAATATAACGGCCTGGAATAGAAGGGCGATTTTTGGCACATCCCCGGACTTCATTGTCGATCCGACGCCAGCCGCTGGGGCGCCCGATGAGGAAACTTTGCCACAGGCGGACGTTGGTCTGCAGACGAGTTAAAGTTGCACATCATCTGCCTTGAGCTACTAGCAGGCTCATTTGCGATAAGGTCAATATCTCCTCTGAAGAGCAATTGTTGCATCCTCCTCCGGATGAAAAATGTGTCGGCGGTGACATATATCATTCGCCTAGGGGGAACGAAGTTGAGTATGTTGGTCAACATAGTGAAGGAGTTCTGGCACTTCTGCCTAGATTACAAAATCATTATCATAGTGGAGTACTTGCCGGGCAAGCTCAACCAGGCAGCGGATTGGAACTCCAGGTTCCTCAGGGATTACAGCGATTGGAGGCTTCACCTCACGCTGTTTGCAGAGATCACGAGTATGCGAGGCCCCTGCAAGATAGATCTTTTTGCCTCTTGTCTCAATGCTCAGCTCCGGTAGTTCTTCAGCTGGAGACCGGACCCGATGGCGATGGGAACAAATGCGTTCATTCACCATTGGGGACGACCGCAAAGGAATTATGCGTTTCCTCCTTTTGCCTTGATCCCGAGAGTTGTGGCTTCAATAGTGTTGGTGACACCGTTGTGGAAGACTCAATCATGGTTTCCCACGCTATTGGAGTTGTCTGTAGATCTTCCTTTTCAGCTTCCGATATTTCCGACGCTTCACCAGGACCCAGTGAGAGATTGCCATCCGCTGGTCCTGCAGAACCAACTATCTCTCATGGTGTGGTCGCTCTCAGGAGACATGAGAACATTGAAGGCCTTTCACAGGCAGCTGCCGGCTTTATACAACAAGCTTGGGCTCCATCCACCTGGAAATGATATTCAGCTTCCTGGAAGCAATGGGTGGCTTGGTGCCTTCAACGGCAGGTGGATCCCGTGGGATCAGATGTAACTGAGATTTTGAATTTTCTGTCTGAGTGTGCGGAATCGGGCCTTGCCTACAGGTCGGTTAATAACTTCAGGTCCGCAATTTCAGCAGGCCAATTATTCTATTGATGGCAAACCGGTGGGGATGCATCCCCTGGTATGCAAGTTACTTAAGGGTGTCAGAGTGGCTAACCCCCCTCGTCCCAGATATTCAACCTTATGGGATGTTTCTAAGGTTCTCTCATTACTTGAGTCTTGGCCAGATAATCCAGACCTTTCCTTGAAACAGTTATCTGCCAAACTCACCATGCTGTTATGTTTAATCTCCTGTCGCAGAGTGTCGGATGTACGAGGTCTGGATCTGGCAGGCAGAATGTTTTCTCCAAAGGGTATCTCTTTTATCATCACGAGACGGACGAAACCAATGTCACGTTCGGTAGAGTATCCTGCTTTCCCTCATAATAATAAATTATGTGTTTTGCAATGTTTGAAATGTTATGAGGAATGCACTCTTGCACATAGGTCTGATCCATTGGGTCACTACTATTAGCGATTCAGAAACCTTTCAGACCGGTCTCAGCTGCCATTTTGGCTAGGTGGGTCAGATGGGTGATGTCAGCTGGCATTGATATCTCGGTATATGGTGCTCATTCTGCTAGAGGAGCTATGGCCTCTAAGGCTTACATGTTGGGATCTCATTTAGAGCATTTCCTGAAAGCAGCTGACTGGTCTACTGATTCTATGTTTAAGGTGTTTTATTACAAGCCTATTTCTAATGTTTCCTCTGTTGTTATGGATGAGCTTTGAACCAGCATAATCAGAAGCCTCCGGTCCTGACATAGAATACAAAATTTTCCAGCTATTGCAACAAGAATTTTACATTCTATTAAGGACACGGAGGCGAGGATTATCCGACCCGTTGGGACAGTTTATATCAACAGTTAAGTTGTATTATTTTTGCAATTATAACAGTATTAAATGCCCACCCTAAAAGAATCAAGTTTGTAGGTTCCCTATTTTTCAACCTTGTTTCTATTTTCAGGAAATGACTCTAACAAGAACTGAAGTGATACTCCGGCTGGAGATGGATCACCTCCTTGTGAGAAGATGTTGATCACAGAACTTGTGGATTATATTCTCCATTGAGAATGAGAAGGAACTGTTTGTCTCTCCGTTGAGAGTTGGGACTGTGTTTTTCGTTCGTACTTATGGACTGGTTTTTCGCAAAGAAAGAGGAAGCCAAGGTGGTGTCTCTATATTTTGTATACTTTGACATGTTGCCATTGGCTGTCATGAGGAGGCGTGGTTCAAAGCCTCATGGGATATGATGTTTTTTACTTGTGTAATTTACTTTTAATTGGCTGCTGTGAGTTCAGTAAAGAAATTGAGACAGCATAATCCTCGCCTCCGTGTCCCTAATAGAATCTAAAATTCTTTTTGCGATAGCTGGAAAATGTTGTATTCTGTGATATACATCCAACATGGCGGCTGAAATCTCAGAACATCTCCTGGGATGTGAATGGGATTTTAAACGTTGCAGTCATTTTAAAGTGTACATAGATATCCCTGTATGGATCACAAACACTTCCCGTTAATTTTGTTTGCTTTTCATCTAGTTTTTTGGAGCTTTGTGGAATTAAAGCATTTTTGGGAACTGTTGGATGAGCGCACTTGAATTGCTGAAGCAGTATGTTCAAGTCAGTATTGCTGCTTTCAACTTGAATGGATTGGAATATAGGATTTTATGAAGCAACAGTATCCTAAGACCTTTTATTTTTTTAATGGAGGTGGGGTGCAGATCCCTTTGTATCTATGAGTACTGTGAAGGGGACGTCAAATTTACATATCTAGGGCTATAGGCAGGTTTGCCAGGTATTGAACCACGTTGGTAGAAGTAAAAGAAAAGTCAACCTTTTACTACAACCCATCAGGGGTTCGTAGGCTGTACTTCTATTTTCTACACAAAGCAGATAACACAATTGATCTCAATTTAGGTCAGAAAAAATCTCCCAAAAATAAATAATTTGCAGAATGTAAACAGTATACAATGAAAAACATCTTTAAAAAACTGCAAACATTAGAAGTAATAGAGAACAGAGAGGCAACAATATTGAATACAGTGCATCAATCAAGTTGTTTTAAAAAAAAAAAGTGTTCATATATGTTCACAAAAAGAGTAGCGGTCTAACCATACAATAATCAGGATATTTGTAAACATAGTTAAAACGCATGTTTACATATATCCTGATTATTGTATGGTTATACTTACAGCCCGGAGGAAGCCCAATCTGGGCGAAACGCGTTGGCTGTCATTTCTGGCAAGATATTGTTTGAAGACTGCAATAAAAATATTTGAAGAACAACTTGAAGGACCGCTACTCTTTTTGTGAACATATATGAACACTTTTCTTTTTAAAACAACTTGATTGATGCACTGTATTCAATATTGCTGCCTCTCTGTTCTCTATTTTTTCTGTATAATTAGGGTTCTTTAGCAGTGGAACTAAGAGGCGGTCAACTATGGCAAATAAGGTTTTGCTTTTGACTGTCGTGTATATACTAGGGTAGTGCAACTGTTGATTCCTACTGCTATTCGTTGTTTGTTTGCAAAACATTAGAAGTAAGGAAGAAGGGGCCAGATGTACGACCATTGACTTTTGCGAGTCGCAAATTGCGTCAAATTGCTACTCGCAAAAGTTTGCGATTCCCAATGGGGTTTCAAATTGCTTACTTCATTAATATTAAAGAGGGAAGCACAATTTGCGACCCCATTGGGAATGGCTAGCACTCCCAGGGATGGTGGCCTGCTGGGGTCAGCAGACCACCATGTCTGTGACTGCTTTTTAGGTCTCGGCTAGAAACGCGCGAAGCGCGTTCTCGCCAGAGAACTATGGCTGTCGGCTCAGCCGACAACGAGTGGAAAGTGGAGACAAGAGCTGGCCACGCGCAGCACTTTGCAATAGGATTACGTTGCGCGCGTGAACTTCTGCTGTTTTCAGCATGGCAGAAAGAATCGGATCACGTCGCACGCCTCGGGAAGAGTTCACGTGACTGACTTTGGAATGCAGGGGGAGTCTGCAGAGGGGCGCGCGGCGCTGATAAACAGGCAGGCTTTATTTCAGGAAGCAGCGGTATTTGACTTGTTTGAGGAAGCAGCAGTATTTGACTTGTTAATGCTATTTTTTTTCCATTTAAAGCACTGCTTGTGACTACGTGAGACAAAGACCGGGGTTGCTTGGAGTGCATTGATCTAGAAGGCGAATCGGTGTGCAGACGAGCTGCTGTGGTTCTTTCTGCTCTTTGTATGTTTTCTTCAAACTAACGCGATGCTTTTTAGAGACAGGTCGGAACTCAGGACTCACAACAGTTCGTCACAAGATAGCTCAGGGGGTTAAGTGCTAACGCCCGAGACCCAACTGATGGCAGACATATCATAACAAGATAATAACACTCGGGATCTAAGCGCCAAGAGACAGTTATGGTAAGCGCTCGATCACTGAAACTGTCTGTCTGGTCATAATATGGCCTTGGCGCAGGGGAACATGGGTCAGTCCGTGTGCATCAAGGGCATTGTTATAAGAGCACAGATTTACTCAGCTCACGTTCAGTGTAAACAGCTGAGAGAGCGATGTCTGTGCCAAATGGGTCACATGCACTCGAAATGCCAATATGTGTTTTTCCAGAAATATTCCTAATCCTCATTACGTCATGCACTTGCGTCTTCGGCAGGCCTCGTTGTTTTTCCTCCCATATAAATACTGTCAGTTTAGATTTACTGTCCAACTACAAGGTAGCCTAATCCTCTGGCAGGGCCGGGTAGAAAGAAACACAGGCCCAGATGTTCATGCACGTAGGTACAACGTGGTCTACCAAGCACAACAGTGCAGATGTTTGAAAGCCCCAGATGCATCAGTGCCGCAAAACTTAGCCTCACTACGCGTACAGCTGTGTGCCATAGAGGCCCAGCTCGTGTATGTACTACGGAGCTACCAAACTTTGCACTGCCAGCCCTCACCATGGTTTCAGCCACCGCACAAAGCAGCCTCCGCCGGGCCCTGCATCCCTGAGGCCAGGGGCTGACCGAGGCAGAGCCCGCCGCACGCCATGCCCTGGCCCCGAGGCTACAGCCCGCAGCCCGCAGCTGCCCCGCTTCTCCTGCGCCCCGACCTTCTCGGCCCCTCGGATGGCGAGCGGGGCCCGGCCCCGGGATCATGCAGCAGCTGTCGGGAGGGACGCATAGAGCAGCAGAGCCGGCCCGGAGCAGCCCGCGCCGCACTAAGGGCGAGAGACCCCGCCAGCGCTCCCCCCGGAGCAGAGCACTCCGGACAGAGCCGCAACCTCCAGGATCACATGGGCAGGGGCAGGCCCTCGTGCTGGGCGCTGGCCGCCACCAGCTTCTGCATTCCCCTGGTCACACCGCTGCCACCCCCGGTGCTCAGATTAGGCCCGTCTTTGGATCCCACCCTAACAGGTCCTCCTCAGACCCCTGGGATAACAACTGTCTTTGGCACTGCCCTGTAGCCCGCCTTTGCCCTCTTCTGTCATCTCTCTCTGCCTCCTGTCCCGTTACTTCTCTCTGATCACCTGCCCCTACTCTCTTTGACCCCCATCTCTACGTCTCTCTGTCCGATGTTATCTCTTCCTGCCTTTCCCCTCTTCTCTTTAATCTGACTCTATCATCTCCCTGCCCCTACCCACCCACCTCGCTCATTTATAAGATCTTTATTCGTACTGTCTGCACCCTCTGATATATGTATCTCCTTCCTTAGTATCTTCAGTTTTCCTTTCCTTCTAAAGCTCTTTCTTCTCTTTACCGTGCTTTTACAACTCGCTGCCCCTCTCACCCCTACTCTCAGGAGCTCCGATGTTACCTGTGGCGTTTCTTCTCTCTGTCACTGCCTCCTTGTTGGGGCTCAGACATTAGACCCCTCTAATAGGGTGCGCCCAAGAAGCGGTCTGATGTCCCATGGGCAGAGGTGATGCCGACCCAGGGCTGGAGGGCAGTAGGTTTTTGCAAGGGGAGGACTGAGTACAGCGCCTTGATCGAGAATGAGCTGCTAGGTTTCTTTCGCAGCTTCTATCTGATACACGGAGAGAGAAGGTAATGTGTGTGCGGCCACGCCGCTTCAGTACGCTGTTTACTTCACATGGAGTATGTGTGGCTTCATTCCAGTGGTATGTGTAACACCTCGGCACACTGCCCACATCACGCAGAGATTAGCGTCTTCTGACTATTTACACATAATCCGGTCAGCCTACTGCCACCTTCCACTTTTCACTGTGATACAAACTCGCAGAACCAGCGTCCACTCACTTTAGTGCACTGCTCACTACACTGCGAGCCTGCTCTCTCAGCATCACAGTTTGAGAGATAACTTAGTGTTCGCAATATCCCAGTCTCCACACGCTCGCGCTTTGTGGTCGTGCACACTTTTCCACGCACGCTGCCACCTACTATCAGTGGTTAAAATTGAATTACAGAAGTGTAGATACACACTGTCCCATGGTACCTGTGAGCTATTGAGAAGGGCTGGTGCTCTCCAATTAAAAGCATTGAACGCCCACTAAGAAGTTTAGGCACTCTCCGTTTCAAGTGCTGTAAGAAGTGCAGGCACTCGCTTTAAATCAGCATGCTTATAACAAGAAAGACTAGCACTCTATATTACTGCCAACTTAGATAAGCATAAGCAACAGCTAACCATTCACAATGTTTATATACCAATTGCAAATAAAAAAAAATTAATGCAAAGCATTGTCATTTACAATGCCAATACTCAAACTTTAATGCTGCGAGACCTATTGCATTGCAAATGCTTGTTAAATAAAGCAGTTTTTTTTTTAATGCAATCCGTTTTCCTTAAAGGATGCATTTAAAAAAAAAAATGAAACTTTAAGGGCAGGCAGTGGTCCACTGCCTGCTCTTAAAAAATATTTTGCGGATCCCTTCCCGTTTGCGAGTGGTTTACCACCTACTTGAAGTAGGTGGTAAACTGCAAGTGTTTTGCGACCGCAAATGCAGTAGCAAAACAATAGTACATGGCATTGTGACTCGCTATTAGGAAGGGACGCCCCTTCATAATAGCGAGAGTCGCAAACTCTATTTTGTGAGTTAGTGAATCGCAAAATAGCTTTTGTACATGCCTGTACCTTTTTTTGCGGTTGCAAACGGGCCGATCTCCCATTTGCGACACCAAAAAGTTATACAACTGCCCCAAAACATTGTATTACATTTTTTTTTTAAACTATGATCTCGTTTAATGAGCATTAGATTGTCTATAATAAAGAAGATATTAGAAAACTGTACAAACGATTATGTGGATTTTGAAGTTGTCTCAAACAGGTATAGCAGCTCTCAATAAATTACCAAAGTAAAAAAATATATTTTACAAGTTTTTTTTTCCTTTAACATGTTGTGAGTGATGAAATAAGGGTGCACGTTTTAGAAAGTTTAACTGGAGTATTATAGTGTTTTGGGGGGTTTTCATCCTTAGCGCGAGTCTCATTCCAGCTCCCAACTATAATGCCACTTTCATTATGTTTTTTCAATGAGTATATATGTATATACAAATATATATACAATATATATGTACGATTTTAAACACATTTTGCTATTGGTTAGTTTTGCTACCAATAAATAGCCTTCAGATGAATGTCACACGTAGCCCACAATGCACTGCGAGTTCTTCAACTATGGATCATAGCTTTCTGCTGTGCAGTTGCTGTTGTGTGTTAATCGTAACATAACAAACCCAAGTTTATAATACAGTAGCACAAGAATGTTTTGCGTAGGGAGATGACACCTACCAGAATATGTAAAAGAGGATGAGTCAGTGAAATTAAATATTTATAAGGTGACAATGGTAAGATTATATACCCTTTTATAAAGTTGCTCAGTTTGGTTGTAGAAAGAAGAAAATTCATAATGAGACAGCAAGCATATGAATCCATTGAACAGTACATAGCGGTCTATTTATTCTTGCTGCTAATTGTAAATACAACAACTTTGAAGGCCACATGATCAGAAATAACTAATTTTGTTGCTACTATAGTACAAACGTACAGGGAAGATTATCCAACTCTTGAACACATTTTTCCAGTTGCCATGAGGAATGAACAATCAATGCAGTCTGCAAGAGTACTGAAATAGCAAGAAGTTGAGGGTAGGCATAAATCTGCTTTAATAAACGTATTTACCAAGGATCAACTAACGTTTGCAGAACAGAGATGATACAATTACAGGTCGTAATTTAAAGGTTTTGTAGAATGAGTCAAAGATGTTTTTAAATGAGGTTAGAATTATCAGGAACTCAAGATAAAGGCATGTCCTGCCTGGAGTAAATTATACAAAACCTGTGGGTTTAAGGGTAACTTCTCAACATTTGTAAAAATAGAGGTAATCAAAGGGTTTACATTGTGGACAACACTCGAAGTACTGAAATACATTTGGACAATTTAGCTCAGGTGGTTAAAATAATTGTAACAATAAACCCATGTGCACTTTGATCATACAAAGTTGAAATATCCAGTGCATTGTAGATTCTGGTCTACCTGTTACGATTCTGGATAGAGACGTGTTTTAAAAACAGTGGTCTGACATTAAGCTGATGGAATATGACATAAATCCTCAGGTTTATCAGAAAAAAACTATAATTTTGGTTGGGTACTTCAGGGTTACATTTGCATTTAATAATAGGAGCAACATTTGAAAAATATATATATATAGAAGAAGATGGGGACAATATTGTTGGTAGACAATATCTTTGAGCGCTATGCATGAAATTTGACCCCTGCACTGAACCCCTGGTCTTTGTGGTGGGATGTTCATAATTCAACAGGAAACATGTTATATACATTTTGTGACATTTTTAGTGATACACTTCACAGTTTAAAAGGGTTCCACAAAAGTCACAGGGGTGAGGAATATAGAAAACAGACCCTTCAATATACCAGAGCAAAACATCTAGAAAACCAGTTTCCTTTATCAAATAAAAAGTTTAACCAGCAGTATAAGCTTGGTTATCAATAATATGCCCCCAAATATGTACTAGTATATTCATTCATAAACAAAACATTATTTCAGAAATACTCATCAAAAGGGATTGTCTAATTACACAATATATAAACAATACCTCAGATTGAAAAACTCCCAGAATGTCAATCAAGCACTACAACCACAGAGACATTATGTGATAAAGTCCTTTGTCAATATTAAAAACACAGTGTGTGTTGTATTGCAACCGTCGGATGGTTGAAGGAAGTATCAATTGTATTTCCGCATCCTCCTTGGAGGGAGTACATCAGTGGACCTAAGGGGAAAACAATCCTTTTGCTTTAAAGAACTCTCACTCACAAGGGGTACGTACCCTTGGTGGTATGCTTCATCATAGATTTTCCTCCCATTCCGTTGTGGAACGGGGTGTGAGATGCTTGAGAGCCCTTTGTTGGAAAAAGGAATAGAGTATTGAATGGTGGTAGGTTTACTCTTTAAAAATACCTGCATGGTGGCCCTAACGTTTTAATCGGGGCGCCAGCCAGTATGATTAAAAGCAGAAAATGTTAGGAAGTTTAAATACTGGCATAAATGGTAAATTTAGCATACATATATCAAGCACACCTAAACCATCTGCTTGGTGTGTGTAAATTAGGATATATTTAACCACTTAATAGTGCTTCAATGGTATACGGATGACAGGCTTGTCTCTTGTCACATGGACTCCAAGGTTCCCGCCTGCCCTACTTGCCTAAAATACCTCAGTCAGTGCCTGCATATTAACAGAGAGAGATGAGATTTTGGTTGAAGATGGGATACTTTTTAAGAACTTTCAGTGTATTTCTACCACTATGTCGAGGCATGAGTTGGTTGTATTACCATTTGTTGGGCACATTGGGAAAACCTTGAATAAAAGGAGGCTTAGGCAAACATTTTGGCAGCAGTCCATGAAGTCAGAAGTTCATATCTTTATTCAATCTAGCAGTGTGTATGCAACAATGCAGATAAAACCTTGCAAACGTGTGAGTCTCCGGCAGCCCATTGTCACAACAATGCTGGCATGGCATACATTAGGCACACTCAAGCCTTAATATCACTATTTCATTGCAATTACTGATTACTATTCAAAGTGGGTCAAGTGAAGGTTTGTTGAACCAAATACTTACAATAAGTTTCAGTTATAATATGTTCCGAAAAGACACCTTCACAACGGAGGGTTTACCAGTTGTTCATTTATTCGATAATGGGGTTCAGTTAATCTCATATGAAGATTTTCTTGACTTCCTTGGGTATGCAACACAAGATTACTTCTCAATACCATCTCCAAACAAATGGTCAGGCAGAGAGGCCAATAGGATAACAAAAAATTGTATCCAGTGGGCCCTTGCCAATGAGGCCCTACAGCTAATGACTTGAGCTCACAGAACCACTCGCAGGCTGTCACCTTTGAAACACTCGTCTTTTGGTGAGAGGAAAATTAGCTCCTTCACCACTTTGGGCGAGGGCATGCAAGGCAAGCGGTATAGTTTGTAACAGACAGAAGATGAAGGAAAACATAATGAAGAGTCAGTCAAACACGAAACGTTTTGATCAGTGGAAATCCTGTTATGAATGTGAGTTACGTGTCGGTGATTTGCTAACAATAAGAAAGCCCAACAGAGATTGCAAGGGTGAGTTTAAGTTCTTCAATCCTTGTAATGTTTCACGGATAAGAAAAAAACATTTTGTGCAGAAAAGGGGAAGTGATGGAATGTAAATCGCTCCATGAAAGTTCCTAAGGGTGCATTATACTCGGATAAGTACATTGAGTGTGATGATGCAACTCAAGTTGGGATGGAAATCAAGATGGGTGCAGTTTTCAAAGTTTTCCCACAAGTGTGACCTCAGGAAAAACTTTTTTTTAGCCATCCTATTGGTGGTTGTTCAGGAAACGTAGGGCTAACGTAGGGCTAACAAATAATGTCTGCCAACCTATCTGGACATACTGAGTGTAAAAAAAAGCACGCCTGGCCAGTTATTAATTTGTATAATAAAATAGAACCCCAATTCTTTCTAACTTCTTCCTTGAACCCAGCAGTAAGGGATATATTGCTTAAGCTTTTGTTTGGCCATTACCCAACATTATAAATAAATAAATAAATAAATAAAGATGGTACACCTAGATTGCTACAAGTTTGGCAATCACAAAAGTGTAGATTATGTGGTTATATTAATGAAACGTTATTGCAAATTGTATGTATTTGCCCCAAATTGTGTCAAGAAAGATTAACACATTTAAAACCAATATTTAACGTACAAGGGGTGAGAACGTGTCGCCAAGCAATAATACTGTGCCTCCGAGGGCGTATCATCAATTTAACAGTTAACTTTGTCAAATGTATCATTATAGCTCAGAAAAAACTGTCTCGGGACTATGTTGTGGTCATATAATAAGAATAGAAAGCGGCTATGATTCCACCTATATTGTTTTCCCCTATACTGACAATGTAACTTGATAAATTTTATAAAGTATCTGAGGCTCGGGGTAATTTTAAGAAACATGGATGCACTTTATATTTTAAGTACTAAGATCACAACTGGACCAAACATGTGTTACTCTATGCTCAGCTTTTTTTTAGGGGCTGTTTAAAAACCTGAGAGGGGACTAAAAGATTATCTGTATGGATGGGTTTACTAATATGTATGGTGAATAATAATGAAATGTAATATTTATATTCGGATATGAACAAAATACCTTTTCATGATATTTTATGTATTTCTAACAGTTATAAAGATATGTTAACACTTCCTCGTTATCTTTAAGGAATGTAAGAAATTGCCTTATTTTGTGAACTGTGTTGTTTTATTGTAATGATTTAAAGAATCGGACAATAAAGAATATATATATAATTTGAATAATAACCTATCGTGACATACAGTGGAAGGCCGGTTAACTTGCCCAAAAAAATAATAGATTTGGTTTTAAAATACTCTATTCCTTGCCTATTTGCCTATGTTATGCTGTATGTTCACTACCTTCAATTTATGGAGTTTTTATGTTTCACAGTTTTGTTCCTTTGCTATTCATTTATTTTCTCCCATACAATTTTGACTTCAATGGGAAAGTCGTGTAGTGACATTATGTTGCTGCTATGGTTATTATGGGTGTACATAATGTAACAACTGTGCGCGAGCCTTCCGATATATACATTTACATACACTCGCTACAAGCTAGGAAACAATGACATGATACAGAGAGTACACATTGTTAAAAAAAACTATAATTATCAAACTTACACGTCGCCAACTGCTTGTAGATGGGGCAAGCCAGAAAGTTGACAGAGAGAGCCCTGGCAAGGATCTGGCTTGGCTCTAAAAATAATAATCAAAGCTCAGCCACCAACTTAATAAGCACATAAATAATGCAACAATCATCATGTAAAATATGATAAAGACACTTGAAAATGTTAAAAACGTGTTTTTTTTTTAATCATGTGGAAGGGTGTCACCTTAGTACATTATGTCACAGTATTGATTTACGTGTTTTAGAAGTGATAGTCTCTAAACATCATGGAGCTGATTCACACAGGGCTTCCGCACTTGTGGTGGAGGCCCCGCAGTCGTGAGGGAATCTCCATACTCGGGACAGAACCCCCACCATCAGAATACTCATTGCGGAGTTTCCGCCCTGAGTGCGGAGATTGCGGAGATTCCTCCCTGAGTGCGGCGACCCCCCACGACTGCGGGACCTCCCCCACGAGTGAGGAGTCCCTTTGTGAATCAGGTGCCTAACATACAAACATTCATACCTCCGGCGCACTGATAACTATGCCATTGGTGAACCAAAAGGCAAGTCATTTGTCATGCGCACTCTATATGCGGCAGAGGTGTTATTATAGATGGAGCAACATTATAGTCTATTAAACCATATACATGAGACTGCGTTTGTAGAGCCCACATCCGGAACTGATGTATTTCAAGGTTTTTCAAATGGGATAATGACGGAAAAGGGGATACAAAGCAAAAAAGTAATTGGCTAGGATCACCCAATTTCATCAAGCACAAAGCTGGGTTTCATCCCTTTTTTTCTACTCTTAAATTCAGACACTGGTTAGGTATCTCTTTCTCTCTTCCCTTTTACACCAAAGTGTTTTAAAAATAGTTTTAGGAGCTTCGTCACTGTGTTAAATAAATACAAGTTTTACATTGAAATCAAGCTCCTGAGGGCGTTTGTTGTAAGTAGCCGTGGCCATCGATACAGAGGAGTTGAGCAGGCAGGTCAACATAGCTCCTGTAGTGTCCACATTTCTTGTAATCTAAAGAGTGACTGGGTAAAGGTTGTGAGAAGGCAGATGGCTGTGTGCAGCTTTCATCTTTGGCATGTAGGCTGCAATATTTCAAAAAGGCCTTTCCTAGTAGCCTTTCCAGACATGTAGAGTGGATCTTTGAAGTGAAAATGATTGATTGAGAAGGGTATAAATCTTCCTTTCCAAACAATATGCCTTCGCTTAAGGGGTTGGACTCCTACTAAGTGAGAAAAATACTTTACACAAGCTACTGAGACTTCTAATGGTTTGTTTAACTTGTAAACCGATGTCAGGGCTGTCCACCACCTGGAAAATGTCATCATTACCCATGCACAGAATTCCTATCCCATTCCAGCCTGCGAGGTACTAAGAACAGATAATGCAAATATTGCCTTGAGTGTAACAGTTTTAGGTGAGCTACATTGAAGAAATGCATACCATGCACACAGGTTTGGGAAAGGTGACTGAGCAATCAAGCCAAGGCATGCAGTGTGTGTGTGTGTGGGGGGGGGGGGAAGGTGGCACTCTATTTTCAACTCTGCTGCAGCTACAACCGTTTTTAAAAGAGTAGGCTTTAGGTGAGGTTCTATCACCATTGCTTGTTTGAAGTATCCTTCACATTCTTGATCTGCTCATCTGGCATGGGTTTACATTTTGCAGAAGTGATTCCCAAAACAGAGTAGCCCATGTCCAGTATTGCAGTAGAAGCATCACTGGCCCGAATTCAGGAAGGAACGCAAGGCCGTAGCCACCTAGCCGCATCCTACCTGTGATCGGACACTGAAGTGTGCTTTCAGGTCATATGTAGTGGCCCTCATTGACAGACCACCAACCTCCACACAGCCTGGTAACGAGAGCTTTGTATAATAAAAAATATAAAAGGCAGGAATCTGAGAATGGAGTTTTCCTATAAAGGTAATGGAAACCCACTCAAAGGATGCTGTACATCCACATAACTGTATAGAGCTCAGCGTGCCACATTCACACTAAATGGAGGAAATTCACTGGCATGGATATCAAGGTATGATGCTTCTTCTTAATGAATTGCCTGAAGACTGATGCTCACTACTCCTAGCGTGGCGTGATTCCACCTGTGCCATTCACTGCTGGCATTGCAGAAGTGAAAAGTGGAAGGGGGTTTTAGCCAAGAGGAGCGGAGAACTTGGTCATGTGTTCCTGTTTTATGCAAGCAGGAAGCTTGGCAACCTATTATGACCCCACCCCTCATCTCCAGTGAATCTTGGTAACCCGCAAACCCTCCATCATGTTGCATGACTTTTAATGGTCCCGATAGTTTCCACTTCCCTTATGGTGCTGCTGGCTAAGGCATGATGGGGCAGGAAACACTTCCCTTCCTGCACACTGGCTCACATGGTGTTTCACGGCACCTAGGGTGCTCTTCTCAGTGAATGGCTATCATAAGCCAGTGGCAATGCCAATAGGTCTGACATTAATGTGCTACTGTGTGCAAACACAGACATATACAAATGCTGGCTGCATGCCTTGGCATATGGCAGCTTTGTCAAAGCTTGTTTTTGGATACTTCCTTTCCAGCTGTAAGTCCGACAAATCAACTAGCAAACCCCTATTTCTGATCGCTATCTTTTCAGAAAAGCACTGAAGACGTAAGCCTGGAGTGTCTTCTGATGTAGCTGGCCAGCTTGGTGCGCCCTCTGAGCTGACCCAGGGCTCCATCACCTTCACACAGGCACCAAATCCACAATGCTAATTTTACGATAAGCCCAGAGGCAATGCAATTCATATGTGGGTGGGAGAGTAAAGCAGCCCCACTGAGCAACATCAGCTGTGATAGGGCCATCTGCTGCTCCTAACTGTTTGACACATCTAGGTCACAAGATGGCCAAGTTGCATCTAGATTATCTTAATTTTAACATGGTTTGTAAATGATGCTACTTTGCTGCAACTGCCCAGCAACTGATAGATCAGTTGATCTACAGCAGCATCCAAGCCACAGACGTTTTAAGGTATGGATGAAGTGGGCAATGGTCCAGGACCCCCACTTTCCAAAGCCCCCACCCCCACCTCGGCAGAGTAAATATTATTTCTTCTAACCTCTGTCTATTTCTATATCTCAACAGCCCTCCTTACTGTTTTTCCCCAATGTCATCTGCAGATGTTTTGCGGCTTCCCTATAGATATTTTCCAAGTGTTTTTGGATGACTCCATTTCTGAAAGTTTGCTTGGCATCATGTAGGCTTGAATTAGCAGAACATGAATAATAAAAATAGAAAGTTATTCTGAAGAGGGTCCACCAAAATATATCTTGCCCAGGGCCCCATGAGTCCTTAAGAAGACACTGGCCTATGCATTGAAGGCATGGAACATTCCACTGTCTGTTTTCATGCCAGTGAGGCATGATGGGACAGGAAAGAGTGTAAGAGGAGACATAGAGGATAGAACGTAACACACATGATGGTGTGTTGGTGCATAGGTGTATCACTCAAGATAAAGGAGACAGAACGTGCTAGGCCCTGATTTAGAGTTTGGATTGGTTACTCTGTTTCCAACATGACGGATACCCGGTCCGCTTTATTGTAGGTGCATTACATGCCATGGCACCTGTAATAAGGCAGAAGAGATATTTGTAATATTTGTGACTGAGTGCCTGTCTTCCAAACTTTAAACCACGCCCTGGGTTTCGTGATTTCAAACCAAGCTCTGCCTGTGCTTTAGTTATTCACTTTTGTGAATAATTTTTAGCCCAGAAAAGCCTCAGAAAACTGAAAACATATGAGCCAGGCTGTCAAGGACACATACTATATTTAAAATATGACGTTCAACGTTTCAGTCTTGGGCGCACTCTTAACTAGTAGCTATCTAGTTTTATTTCTATTTGACATCTCTCTCTA
Source organism: Lissotriton helveticus (assembly GCF_964261635.1). NCBI lineage: Eukaryota > Metazoa > Chordata > Amphibia > Caudata > Salamandridae > Lissotriton > Lissotriton helveticus. The sequence continues at coordinate 176,829,301 of NC_136071.1, read as the reverse complement.
AGTGATCCTTGCATTACCACAGCTTACATTATGATTCTTACAATTCCCATAGGCTGCTTTGCCTGAGAAAAATTTAAATCAATTCTGACTGGCACAGACTTTCATTCCATTGTCAGGACATCTATTTAGGTGCACAATGTTATGCTTGGAGATATTCCAACTTCAAACAAGGTGAAATGACATCCAATATGTAGGCATGAAATGTTATGACTTTTATTCCAAAAATATTAGCTGAAGTTCTGACAGATAAACTGTTATATACACTGTGCAAATTCACTAATCTATCACCGTTGACAGGTCTTTTAAAATTATGGACTTTCAGGGCCAGTTCCTACAGCAAGGGAAACATCACAGCACAGATAAAATCACAGCAAGAAAAACATCACAGGACACAAAATCACAGCAAGGAAAACACCACAAGTGAGATGAAATCACAGGAAACAGAGACCTTGTGGTGAAGAAATCCTCCCATACAGGTTAAAGAAAGGTTTTTCGAAACTTGGTCAAGCTTTCCTGGGTTGTTGCTTGGTTAGCCTGTTTCTCTGTTTTGTTCACCAGATATGTAAGTCCTGCGATTGTGTAGGTTTCATTGTCTGCCTCCTGAATTGTAACTTCACTTTAACAACATTACATTCTTGTGAGTCCTTTCTTGCTTTCTGTGTACTTTTGTTGGATTGTATAACACTCCGCAGGCTTGGCCCATTTACACAGTCATTGAGTAGCAATCCGGCGGATCCTCAGTGCTCTATATCTTTCACTAAGAATTGCTACAGAAATAGATAAACTCACCTGGCTCCTTCTCGCCTCTGAGATAGGCTTCTCTCTCATACCAAAAAACACACCTGAATGCAATCACATACTCTATACTAGGCAATATAGGGAGCCATAACAAATGTAGTTCATTTGTTGGAACCAAGGGTCACTCATCTTGTAATGAGCTATAACATAACGCCGAACAAAGGATTATGGGGCATATTACCAAGGCGGGCGATATGTGATTATCGCCGCTTTAGCGGCCGTTTTTGGCCGCTAAGCGGCGATAATTCTATCGCCCTATTAGCAAGCTGTCGCTAACAGCAGTTAGCGACAGCTTGTAGGCGATAGCGAGCGGTTTGGGGCCCGCTTTGCAGGTCAGTGATATTTATCGCTAATGACATGCAAAGTGGGCGTACCCAACCTGTTAGCGACTGAAAGCAGTCGCTAATGTCGCTATCGCCTATTAGCAAGGCAGGCGTAGCGATGGAAATATTCACGCTAAGCGCGAATATCTCCAAAAACTAACGCCTGCTCGGACCAGTTCTTAGCCATTATATCCAATGGGAGGTGGATATAATGGCTAAGACCCTGTTAGCAATAATGCGTGAATATCGCTGTATTCTCAGCGATATTCACGGATTTCGCCGCTATCGCCGGAAATATTATCGCTTTTGAGATAAACGTTGCTAATAGCACGTTATCTCAGCAATAATATCCGGCGATGCGCGGCGATAAAATAATTGCCGCTAAGCCTACTTAGCGATAAATATCTCTAGTAGTTGGTAATATGCCCCTTTGTCCCCTCGCAGCCACCTCCCCTTTGTCAGATGAAACACATGTTTGGAATTCTATGAAAGAAATCACCTGTTGCAGGGGTCTCGTACTCATGTAACAAAAACAAGGCTGGGAAAACCTGATTTTTCCCTAGATCTAGTCCTGTCAGCAGGGATCAGTACTGCAATGCTGATATCTCAAATCTGTGAATTTGGGCCACTCAACACATATTCACTACATAATGGTGCATTCCCCAAAATCACAGGATGAACTTAGTTGGGATCAGGCTTGGTGCCTAATTCATTCGGTGTCTCAGTCCCAGCAAGCTGGATCACCGTTTGGTCACATCAGCTTTTCCCATTGTAGATCTCCCTTTAAAGGATATTCACATCCCGGCCACTCCATCCAAAGAAATAAGGCTCTTGTTGTCCTTGCCAGGACTGATGTCTGCCTTTTCTAGAACTATCAGCAATGTTTGCTGCCATCTTGTCAGGGACTGTGGGATTAAACCTACTAAAGTGGAATCCTGGAGGTACACCGTCGATCTTGTGATTTGCACTGTCCACCTAGCAACCTCTGTGCAACACTGAAATGGTCAAAACATTCAGGAGCTAGGCAGAGACAAAGAGGTGCAAATAACCGGGCGAAGGAAGCGGACAGAGACAAAGGGAGATAAAAGCATAGACATTGGTAAACTAAAACACGGATACTGAGACAGCAAAGCATGCCTACTAAAAACACTCCTCTCACACCTCTGTGGCGTACACTATTCCAAAACTCTGCTCCCCTCCAACATTAACTCTCCATATTCATGCATCCACATTTCCACATACACAGGATCTCCATTTACTTATTGATCCACCTCACATGTTCTGCCAACACCCATTAACCCTCCCCCTCCTGCCCCATCAGCATGGTGTAACAGAGGTCAGCATACAAGATCATGAAAGCACCATGAGAGGATGAAACAACTCCACAGAGGAATACAAGAGAGTGTTGAATGCTTCTGTGGCAGATGTTGCTAGATTACTACTGCACCTTACACTTATCAGTGCAGGGGAGAAGGGTGCAGGACTGAACAACAAAAGGGCAATTAAAGGCCAGGCATTGCAAAAAAAATGTTTTTTAAATGCACTGTAACATAAATGAATGTCCCTACCCAAGGATGTGAGCCGCCATCTTGTTCAGTCTGCTCCTATTGGATCCAGCTCCAAACGTTTCCACTGTCACCCCTTATGTGAGCAAATGACAGGACGGCCGTTCACCTCCGTGGCCAACAGGTTTCTTTTGAAATAAAAGGTAAGAAGCATATGCATGTGATAAAGATTATTAGAACACTGGAATGCTGAGCGCACCATTGAAGACAATGGAGTGCTCAGGCCTCTAATGGCTGGTAGAAGCCCATAGCATGAACATTCCAATGTGGTCATTCACAGCAGTTGATGAGTTGGTTGATGGCCTGGTAATTGGTGGCTGGACTAGGCCCCACCAGTTTCCTCTTCTTGGAGCTTGGTCCTGTGAGACTGTACAGGGGGAGCAGGTGACTCACATCTGATAGGACCTCCCTTTCTACATCCGCACTCTCAAACTTGTATCTGTATTGGTTCTCAGCAGTCTGTGGGTTTCATTGTATACTGCCCTCTTTATCTGTAAGAACTGGGCCTCACAACACGATGGTGCTAACACCAGAGACATGCCCGGTGGATTCTGTACATGCTAACAACTGCTTTATTGACCAGTGACATAGTACACCATATAGGTTCTACATACATCTAGAGTGGCCAGGGCCATCTTAACAGCATTATAGGCCCCCGAGGCAAATCAGTGCAATGGGCACTGCATCCACAACCATTCACAGGAATAAAAATGCTTAACGGAAAATTAGTGTTACATTCTGGTCTGCATGGGGCCCCTATGCTCGTGGGGCCCTCAGGCAAATCCCCAGCGTGCCCATGCGTTAAGATGGCACTGAGGGTGGCTGGACACAGTAGTTAATGAGGGAAGTCAAGTGCTTGCATGCTCAAAAGGAGTACAAATTTAACAAATATGCTTTCCTTGTCTGACCATGTTCCTACACCCCTGGAAGGACAAACTCTTTAACCCTGAATGGGAGATGTTTTACAGGTTGTCTAGGAGTCTCCCGGAGCCCTAGAACAGAAAATAGACAATGTGAATATGGAGGTTCCTCAAGGACGTCTTGGGCAAAGCCTTCAAAAAAGTTTAGGGGCAGCTAAAGAAGGCATGCATGGGATCTAGGAACAAGTACTTCAACTTCAAACTGCTGTGTTTGTTTTAGAAAATGGCACTGAAGCACAGGGAGTTCTCTTCCTGTTCATAGAGTGCATTCATTTATTTACCTGCCCAGGATGGCCATGCATCACACAGCAACGCAAGGCAGAAATCCAGTGATGGTTGCCTCCCCCTATATGGCGCATGGCAACTGTAACTGTGCCATAGAGGTCCTCCAGCTGGTAAGCCGTCAAGTAAATAGTTTCCTAGGACAGATCAGTTCCCTCAGCTCTACATGGGCGTGGGGCCCGCAAATTTGGTGGGTGGACATCAGACTTTTTTTTGGGTGGCTGTCCCTCATTCGTCAAACTCCAAATGACCCCATACATTGTCCTATATTCTTTTTTATAAACATCTTATTTAATGGACATTACAGATAATTGTGAAATTGTATAATGTGTCATCAGTAGCAATAAGGGATGGTTGATACAGCCACTTCCGATCTAGCCAGTGCTTGAAATGGAAAAATAAAAGTGAGGGTACTCTTTGGGAGAGTACCTGCTTGTTTCAGATAAGTGCTGGTACTCTCCAATTAAAGGTATTGCATTTCTCTTGAGAAGTGCCGGTACTCTCATCCTCAAAATAAAAAAGTGCCGGTACTCCGTACAGGACAGTATCAGCCCATTTAAAGCACTGGATCTAGCCAATTTACTATTTAGAACATGCCTGGCTAGATTATAATAAATAACAGATTTAGAATATTATCCATAACATATTACAGTCAATATTCTGTCACCTTTCTTTCTTTAATATGTAAAATAAAGGTATTGTTGTATCTACTTAAATTTGATAGTACATTTATTTAAATTGTGGCAAAGATAAAAGTGCAATATGTTTCCTGGTGGAGGCAAGAAATGGCCTGAATACTAAAGAGAGGAAGTGTTGGACATTCTTCATACAGGAAATGTCCTGCAGGGATATATTTCTTGTGTATCTCTGTGACTTGGAACAATAAGCGCGACTGCGTCTTCTGCGGGTTTACCATATGAAGTAGATAAGCCATTGCTTTTTAATTATGACATTATCACGAGACATCCCTTCTGGCAGCACAATGAACTTTACACACGTGGTTTTTTTGTACTCTAGCGAGATTTCTTTTTTGTAATAAAATCTAATAGACATAGCAAATAATGGGTGGCTGGGACAGCTGCATGGAACCAGCTGCCAGACACCAAGGCAATATTAAAAGCCTGGACGACTGCCAAGATGGCTTCCGTGCAGAGCAAGGGAAGGAAGTCGCTGCTCTGCCTGTAGTAAATTGTTGGTTAGGAATTTCGGATGCCTGACCCGCCTCTGAGATCACCCTTTCTCCTCATTTGTTTAACCCGCTTTTCGGGCCGGGCAGTACATTTTCACACCATTTTGGTGTTTAGATTGGTTAGTGTGGGTGAAAATAGTGTCCAATGTATATTTTGTATCTCAGACACACAGGGCTTTATTCACAAAAGTGGGAAATGTATTTCCATAGGTTTCCTCCTATGTGCGTTTGTATATTAAACTTTTTTATCCGCCGGAGAAATACTATTTCAGGTCAAGAAAACGCTTCCTGCACACCCCCATGAACAATGGCATGCTCCATATCCTGAAACATCCTGCAAATGTACTTATTACTATTGCCCTAAGAGGCATAGTTTAGTTGTGCTTGTAAATACCCACAAACCCAAGAATGTGCATCTCGTATTTGCATGGCCGCTTTCCTCTAATGCCCTATTTTCCCTCTCTAATCTAAAATCATAATGGTGGAAAACCCACCAGTGCCCTCCTCTCTGTGTAAATTCTGCAAATAACTTTCCTGCATACATAAGTTGCAATTAAGTTTGCAAAAACTTTTGTTTATCTGGCACAAAGACATTTCGGATGATTTTAACCTATGCAATTTAGAGCTAGTCATTGGCTGTTAATTAGGGATCCTGGTTTTATGGTATTTTTTTTTTTACATTACCGTCTGCATTTATCCATATTTATTTTGTGCCATCTCATTGGTATTCATCCATATTTGTTTGTGTTTTGAGAATAAATTAATTTGTAAAGTGGTATATTTCCACGTTTATTTAACAGATGCACTCATACTTTGATGCATGTCACGTTTTAGAAATGAAGCAGCCAAATATATCAAAACACTACATCCACAGGTAAAGATTAGCATACTAAACAAATATATGTTAAAATGTGCCTGTATTCAAAGGGATCTCGTCTTGATTTTTAACTGCTCATGAAGTGTATCTGCTCATCTGTTGGCCTGAAATTCTTGAAGGACAGCGTGAAGCATCACTCACATGAAGCACAATTTTCTGTATTCTTCCACTGAAGAAAAAATAAACGGAAAAAACATTGTTTTCTGACTATATTAACCTTAAAAATCAGTAAAGACGGAAAACTGGGAGCCTTACTATTAATTTGTGGTGAGTGGCATAGACACATTTATTTCGAATTGGATGAACCACTATCCTTCCGCTACCGGAGCCTCCACTGGCTCAGTTGAAAGACAACTTTGACCGACTAACTCAAACGATTTAAAGCAGTAAGTCAAAGCACCATATTTGCAGTAAACAACCTAGTGTATTGTTTTGTGTTGGGGACCGCCAGGGAAAACATAGCGGGCCCACAGGAAAAAAAATAAAAATTACCACCTTAAATTTTTCCTTGACACAGTTGTGACGGCTTGAAGATCTAGCCAGCAGGACCCTCGCATGCTTCTCACCCTTGGGGGACACACCTGTGGTATGCAAGGCTGTGACATTAAGGTTTAGATGACAGGCATTTAAGATTTAGCATGAGATTGTTATCAGTGGTGGCTCTTCCGCTAAGGCGGGGAGACGTCGCCCCACTAAATTCAATAGGAAAAATAAAATTGTATTGTTATTATCATTTTATTGTTCCTATTGAAGTGAATGACTCTCGGTGGGGGGGGGGGGGCTAGCCAGAGCCAGGAGAGCAGTGGTTTGCACTCCTTATGTGCGCATGACTGATTGGCCGGCCTTCCCGAGTCGGCTAAACAGTCCTGCGCACTTTGCATCTTCCCTACCAGGCTACATTACACAGTCTAGTGAGGAACATGCAAAGCCACCCAGTCCCCATCTGAACGCTGTGGGTTGGAGCTCAGGCCAATCACAACGCATTGCAGCGTTGTGATTGGCTATGGGGAGCCCGGGTGCATCTTGCTCCTTCCTGCAGACGGCGAAGACAGGAAGAAGAGGATGGAGAAGAGGCGACGGCCATCCCAGGTAAAAAAAAAAAACATTCGTACTGTCCCTCTACCCCGATCCTCTTCCCTGCCCACCATTAGGTCACCTCAGCAACAGAGCATCTACTTTGCGTACTGCGTCAGCTAGTAGAAGTCAGTAAGAAGCACACTGAACTCTGAGGGGAAGAAATACAATGGTGGGCGACCTAATTTGATAAAACCCAACCGAAAACCCATGCATGGAGTCTCTGCCATAAATAGATCAGACAAACCAGGCTCATGATGTTTGGCTCTTATCTTCTTTTGATACAATGTTGAGAGAGACTATAGGTTAACTTCCTCCGCACATAGAATGGCTACACCAAATCAACCAGCGATGGTCACCGAGATCCCCGCTAGAAATTCAAATGTGCTTTCGTCACCCAATTTTCTGTCTGGGTGACAACAATGCAATCCTGCACGCTCCTTCATTAAGTAAATTGTATTAAGTTTAATACGATACACACAGTCTGCGGGTACAGCAAGTACATAGTTGCCCCAACAGTAAAGGTGGCGTTAGTTAAGATGACTGCCCCAACCATAAAGGTGGTGTTAGTTAAGATGACTGCATGATACAGCTATCTTATCATGGGACTTCAAATCACCTGTGGCACTCCATATTTTTTATGCAAGCACCATTTCATGGCCACATGCTGCCAGGCAAAATGTAAAGTTTGGGCCAACATTCTCTTAGAATGTGTTTGCCTTGTCCATGATGGTTGACCATCTCTACTAGCATCCTTCCATTTGTTTACAACTTTATACGCTTGCAGAATGTTGGGAACAGAGGCTGCTGCACAGGCGCGCAACGCCCATTGGACTCAAAGGGCTTCAGCCCCCCCCCGTCGTGTGTGTCAGTCCAGGATGAGACATCTTCCCGGGCACACACACAGCCGCACCCGAGTACTTCACAGTCTTTTAAAGACCTTTTGCTTGTTAATGAGGCTTTGATGTTTCCCCCCCACCCTGCTTAGAGCCCCTGCAGCTCCACTCTGCCTTTTGCTTGAAGAATCAGCCCCCCGACATTTTTTCTTAGCCCCCCACGAAATTTGACTAGTTGCACCTCTGCTGCTGCATACATGATTTAGGACATTTTATTCAACTCTTTTTGTGCCTAGATTACTCATTGTGAGTTCGTTCAAGCCTAAAGTCTAATCTCCAGCCTATTCCTGTTTAAATATATCCAAGTGATCAGCAGTTATTAAAACTTGAGAATAAAGGCATTGAGGCGAAGCATAAGAGATAGACTGAAGGCAGGTATAAAGGCAGTGAGTGAGGACCTATTCAACCCACGTCACAGTATAAGCTTGCCCACTTGAAAGAGTTCTGCAAGATCATCTCGAAGTTCAGAGAGTCGAAAGCCACCACTGTGAACATCATTCACTTGCAACTGATCTGCAAAAGCCTGGCAACACCTTGTCACCAAAGCATCTTGCCTAGAATGCTACATACGTATGAAGGCACCAACAGGACCATAACAAGGAACTAACAATTAAGCCTTCTCGGATGCCCAGGAAATGTTTTGTGCACCCACTCTGATCTCAAAGCTGAAGAAAGTGTAGTCTTGAAGCAGATCAGACTCCCTTACAGATCCAAGCCCATCAGGCTTCCTCATAGATATCGTTACGTTTGACTCTGCAACCTTATCATCCAGAACAATCATAAACTCACACCTACTCACCGGTACCTTCCCTTGTGCTCTCAAGACAACTTAAGTCCAACACTGTTAAAGGAACCTGGACTAGGCCTTATTGACCCATATAACTACAGACAAATTGCCTAGGGATGTTTCATGGGCAACCTGATTGAGAAAGAAGCCTTTATATAACTACCATTCGATATTGAACATAAGGGCACCCTGTTTGACTCTCAGAATGGCTGTCACCTGGGACATGCTTTCCAGTCCTCACTGAATGTCATCTAGGAGGACTTTACGTCAACAGTCGAGTGGAATGGGGTGGCGGTTCTCCTGCTGCACAGCCGTTAACCAGCTTTCAACTCAGTTTACCTCCACAACTAACTCAGACTCAAGAAACTCACAATCCAAGAGAATGACTTAGAATGGATCTGTTTGTACCTCAGAAGTAGGTTATAGTGTCATCTTACCACTATATAAATTATCTTCATTTAATATTAAAAGCAGGGATGCTTCAAGGATTCACCACTGTGGCCCTGCTTCTAACATACATCAGACCACTCCAAGACATCATCAAAACCTTCAGTCTTAGTTGGTACATCTATGCTATCTTCATGCAGACAGTTCTAAAGTTGGATAAACTAACTTAGGCCACTACACCCTCAGCACCTGCCTTCTGAACAGTTGTTAACATGGTTGAATGACAAGCACCTCAAACTATATACAGCAAAACCAATACATCCTCACATGTGGCACTGAACAGCTGTAAAGACATGTGTCACATGGCCTATGGGGTGTCAAAGACTGGACGCTGAGAAGGTCTGCTCAGTCCCCTTCTGGATTGCCCGAGAAAGGGTGACTCCTCCCAGGACCCACAGTGCAACCCTACAAAGAATAGCATATGCAAAGGGTTTCAAGTGTTTTCTATGCATGTTCCAGCTAAGAAGCAAAAATCAGGGACACAAATATAGCAAAGGGGAAAGACCACAACGAAAAAGCAGGGAACAAATGCTTTGTGTCACATCTTCCTCTTGTGATTGCCTCTATTATATATTATTCAAACAGCAACTGACAACACAGGAAACTGGCCCTATTTCATCTTGGATTGGGAACCTTTCATAACATCATATGGCTGGTCCTCCATCTTGGAAAACGCTGTTTATAAGTTTTGTCAACACCCCTTTCCTAGAATTCATGGTGTTTATCTATTCATAAAACAGGAGCGCTCAAGTTTAATATAATTTACTCCTCACTGAATTTGGATGTCCCAATGTCACCCTTCATGTTCCGCAGGTGACAGGACACCTCTTCGGGTGTCAGCAAACACTGAGACGCAACGAGGATGCACGGCTGAATAAGGGGTCCAACAACGCATTGTTGAGCAGCGGGTCAGAATAAACGAATGAATGACTATATAACTTTTACAGTGCATCACTGATCTAAGGAATCGCTGCACTGTGCCCTTCGTTGGCCCAGTCAGGGCTGCTACTGCTTCATTGCCAAAAGCCCAGATAAGTGCCTGTATAGGAGATGCAACTACGTGATTGCTGAAGGCCTGGACAAGGACTGCAACTGTGTGTCTGCTGCTGACCTGCACAATGGCTAAAACTGCCTGACTGACATCAGTTCAAACAGGGGCCGCAACTGTCTGATTCCTGTAAGCCAAGCTGGGACAGCAACTACCTTATGTGCAGTTGGGGCCACAACCTCCAAAGCTGACAATCCTTGGTCTTAAGTGGCTTTGGTCCATGAGGGGGGTACGTCACCACACCCGGTGAAGCCTGCTGCTGCCGGGCCTGTGCATCCACAACCTTGGCACTGCAACTTCTCTAATAAAGGCTAGGCAGACACCTGTTAAACACGGCCCACGCCAGGCTCTGACACTTCAGCAGACTTCCAGGTCACCACAACCCCTGCTGTGTATGCACTAGGGCCACCCCAATACAAGGCTACGAACGAAGACTCGTAAAGTATTAATGTTAATGTTATTTATAGAGCGCAGACTGATACCCGAAGGTGTCCTGGCGCTGTGAGAAGACCTACTGTGAGCTGGGCGTAGAGATAACCAGTTAACTTGAGAAAAGCCATGTTTGTAATGCCTTTCTGAAAGGCAGAAGGTTAGGAATATTTCTAATGTTCAGCGGTAGGGAGTGTCACCTATCCCTAGAAGGATAAGGTCAAATGAAAACTGATTACATTTGACTATGGGCACAAATACACTGCACCTAACCTGATTTATGCTACTCCCAAAGTGAGAAAGGGGAGGGAACCAAGATCTAGGTGGGACCCTCCAAGAGGAAATAGTACAGGGAGTGGGATGGGTGATTAAAGTACTTTCTTCGCTGTAAAGGCAAGGACAGACTGGGGCATTAAGATTATTGGGCCCGATGAAAACAAATACTGGCGACAAAAATCTGGTTGCAATTTGTGGCCAGTATTTTTGCAACCAGTAAAGAATTTTACGAAATTACCTATGAATTAATTTGTCAGTTTTTAAATTCTGGTTTAGAGTGGTTCGTAATCTGACCTACCTCATGAATACTAATGAAGTGGGTCGCAAATTGCATCTCACTCTAATTGGTGGCTATCACTGGGAAGGTGGTATGCTAGGGTCAGCAGACTACCATGTCTGTGATCGCCTGTAATGAAAGTAAAGTGTTTTTTTTAATTGAGACCATTTTCCTAAAAGGAAACAGGCTACGCTTTAAATAAATGTTTTCTTTTTTGAATGTTTGAGTAAGTACTGACAGAGATCGCCTGAACTTCTGCCTACTCCCCAACAAACTTTTTTTTTTACATTCACAAAAGTGAATGGGTTACCATCACTGCTCAGGAGTCTGTACATTTTTAATATATTGTGGCTGGAGTTCAGTTGCAAAACATTGATAATTGTCATACGTATTTGACATTTGGAAGAGACACCTACAACTACCCCTTCTGAAAACTGAATCCGCATGGCGTTGAAATTACATTTAGGAATCGTACAAGTTTACAGACTACTAAAATCCGATTGACATTACAAAAAGCATTTTTGGGGTCGCAAACTTCGAATCAGAGTGTTTGTGATTGTAAAAACGGTTTCTATATCTGGCTCATTTTTAGGTTGCAGCATACCAGACAGAGCAGCTGAATAAATGAATGATGGATTTTGAAGTGTGCGGATACTTGTTTGCTAAAGACATCTTGGGGACATTCAGAAAGCTGACTTAGGAATGCATTCCGCCCTTTCCTTACCATTGGCTTTGTAGTTTGTAACTCACATTTTCTGGCTTTCTATCTGCTGGCTTTATTTGCTTTAGGCTGTCCAGCTCACGTTTGTCCCTCCTGTTGCCCAAACTGTGTTTACTGTATTCTTCCACAAACTCGCTTCCTATAAACAGGCCTTTAAATCTTGTCACATTTGCTGTGCATTCAGAGATAGAGGTCAAATGTCAGGCTGTCTTCCAGGTAGCTTGATGTTTATTTTTCTTTGTGTGACTTCAAAGTGAGCGGATTTATGTGAAAATCATGCTGGCTAGTAGGTTTCTTATTGAGGAAGGCTGTACAGATGTTATTTTTTTTTAGCATATAACAACATTTAAATGTCTGTAAATGAACTGTGCTGACGATTAGATAAATATATTGAGTGATGACATTTCCACACATTATAGTTTGTACGATGTATACTTTTGTCAGTAAAACTGTATGTGAGTGCAAATGTAATGGTCATTTAAACTGAAGATGGGTTGTCTATAATGGCAGTCCGCTACCATACCATGCATACTCCACGTTACCCCACTCAACTCTGTTCGGCACCACTGTACGCCACTGCACTCTACTCTGCACCACTCCACACTACACCACTCCATTCTACACTGCATCACTGCACTCTTCTCGGCACCATCCCACTTTACGCCTCTTTACTCAACACCACTCCACTCTAATCTATTCCAATGCACGCTACCCCACACTAGTCAACTATGCGCAACAGCACTATTCGCCACCCAACTCAATGCCACTCTACTCGATAACACTGCACTTTACGCCGCTGCACTCTATGCCAATTCACTCTACACCACTTTACTCAAAACCAAAGCACCCCATGCCACTGTACTTATGCTAACTACTTTGCCCCACTACACTGTATGCCACTATACTCTACAACATTCTACTCCATGCCACTGCACTCTAGGCCACTGTACGCTACCTCACTCTACATCTTTGCGCTCTGCATCACTATACTCCCAGCCACTCTATTCCACTCTGCACCGTAAGTCACTGCTCTCTGCACCACCCTGCACCACTCTACCCTGCGCCACTCTACTCTGCACCACTTTCTCTGCACCCCTCTACTGCCCTGCACTATACGACCCTGCACTCTGACATTCAACTCTGCATGACTCCAGTCTATTGCACTGCATTGTACTCTGCACCACTCTGCTGTACGCCACTCGACCCCACTCCACTCTATGCCACTCTACTCCACTCTGCATCACTCTACTCTACGCCATTGCACTCTACGCCACTTCAATCTACTCTGCACCTCTCTACTCTATGCCATTGCACTCTATGATACTCAAAGCCAATGCACTCTACACCACTTTACTCAAAACCAATGCACTCTACGCCACAGCACTCTACGCCTATCTGCTCTGCAGCACTTTACTTTACGACACTTCACTCTCGACCACTGTACAACTCTCTACTACAGTACACTCTACAACACTCCACTCCATGACACTCCACTTTATGAGGCTGTACTCCATTAACCTCTGCTCCACTGCCACTCTATGCCACTCAACTCTACTACACTACACTCTATGCCATTCTATGACACTACTCCACGCTACGACACTGTATGCAACTCCCTCTATGCCACTTTACACCACTCTATTCTATGACACGTTACTCCACTCTACGCCACTCCAGTACTTGACTCAGCGGCACTCCACTTCATGCCACTCTTTTGTGACACTCTACAACACTCTACTTCACTTTACGCAACACTGTCTATGCCACTCCACTCTGCTCTACACCACTCTATGTCACTCCACTCTACTCACCTCTGACACTGTGCTCCACTCTACGCCACTCAACTCTATGACACTTTATTCCCTCCTCTACACTCCACAACACTGTACGCTACTCCATGACACACCACTTCACTCCCCTCCTCCCCAAAACACTCAACTCTACTGCACGCCACTCCACTGCACGGCACTCTCCTTTACTCTACTCACTGTTAGTCATGCTGAACAGCAGCCAATCTGGTGTACAACACTGCTAAAACATATTATCAAAGCCAATAGATCTTGCATAAGCGAGACCTATTGGCAGGCCCCAGGCAATCAGTGTCAAACGTCGTCAACCCCATAGTGAGTCCCATTAGCCCCTGACTGCCCTGTGCACCCCCCTCCAACCCAAAAGGGGTCTGACACTGACTTATACTCTTACACTATACAATAAAAGTACTCTAGCAACATATTTTAAGCATGATCGTGGCACACGACATATTATTTGGCACAATGCCACATGTGTGATCTTGACGGCTGATAGCCAGAAACCGGTCCTAGGATGCTTGATTCCGGTCCAGGGAAGACATGGCTTGGCAGTTCGGGCTGAACTGTTCCCATGAGGCACAGGGTCAAGGCTGATTTGCATATGGCCATGTCTGAACTGGGGTGGCGTGGTGAGCAAAAAAATGATGGATTTAGGCCCAGATCGTGAATGTATGACATTGTTCTGCATTCTGTCCATCAACTGTTGTTTTTGCACATGTGTGATCTTTGGTACATTATAATCGGCATCACCTCTTACACACTAAAACGAGCAAAGTGTTTTGCACGATATGAGAGGCGCAGTTCCAGATGTATTCAATAACCCTTATTTTCTGGCTGCAGTTTTATAGCAATGACGCTATGAAGGGTGCAGTCGACCACGGTTGTATTTCATTCCGAAAGAAATCCTCCTCTTCATTTGAGGGAGTGATATCACAGGGAGGAGAACCTAGCCAGAATAGCCTGAACCGTCCAGATAAAAAAATGCTTCCGGTAAGCGTCTGTCTAAGCCAGCCAGGAAGTTCAGGGAATCAGAACGTTCACTTTTCATCACTTTAACGCTGCTGCGGACGTAGTCTGTGATTGATAAAAACAAAATCTGGGCGTACTGTGTGGGGGGGGGGAGCATCTGGTAAGTCACGTGGTCAGTACCACCCACTCACAATTACCAATGTCTACATGCCATTTAATTATGACGTACTGTTCACCTATATGAAATGAACGCTGTGAATATTTCACTCTTGTGCACAGACAGAAGGAACGATTATCGCACAGACCGCTTATGCATCCGCCACAGCGTTGCCCAACCGGATGCAGTCATATAAGTGAAATGGCGTCACAGGAAATATGAGTAAAACTGTGCTCAGTGTTCGGAACATCCCCTACCTCTCGGGTACACCTTCAAGGCAATGTGTGTGCGATTCACTCCTAGACGGTCAGATTTTGAAATTAACTTCAATGACGTGTGTGAGCCACACCTAAAGTATTGCAACATCGCTCCACAGACTGTCAGCTTTCGAAACAAGTCACTCGCTGTGCTGAACAACATCGTCTCAATGAGCCATAAAGGGTGGCCACGGTAACACCACTGTGACGCCACACGTCCAGTGTCCGACTGCCCTATAAGGCAATTAGGCAGTGCCTGATGGGCAGGTCTGACAGGCCAGTTTGTGGGTTGGTTTTTGATTGTTTGTGGGCCTGTTTTATGGTCTGCTGATTTTCACTGTTGAGTTCCACCATATTAAAACAAATATTAATTGAACCAAGCTCAGATCCGTGCAGTCTCCCATACCTTGCAAAACACTTATACAGAGTTTCCTTACAAGTTCAAAACTGCCTCAATTTGCAAACATGCACCACTTTTTCAGGTTTCTAATTCATTAATGGGTACACTTTTATTGTGGCCCCCCTGGCCTTTTTTCATCGCCGGACTGAAAATCCAAAGCAACCGTGGCACATTTTGTCACACCAGCCCCTGTCATAGCGAGTGCATCAATTGAGCCTGACCCTACAAAGTGGAGTTTTGGGGGAGGGTTACCCCCAAGAAAATTTGGGGGACATGGTGCAGTCATACAAAACATTTGTCATTATATATTCAATTGTATTAGCTTTTAAAACATGGTAAAAGAAAATGTTACATAAGACAAAGGGGACTGACTACAAGGTGTAGAATTCACATGCCAGCCATAATGGTAGGCACTTTTCAAGAGCGCTTGGTCTAGAGAAGCACAAACTCTGGATTCAGAACATAACATAGTGGATAGGGTGGACTTTAATAATAAGTATGTATTTCTACCCAACAAATCTTTTTTAGCAACATCAGGATAATGAGACTGGGAAAACACATAACGTTGTTACTTGTACCATGCAGCAGGCATGCAGCTCTTTGATGGCAGTTCATAGCACACTGTGCTAGCTTACGGTTGTGATCTGCACAGTAACAAAAGAATCTGTGACAAATGCAGTAACCCACTGAGCTATATCCATAAACTAGTGTTCTTTGATATGCATCGTACATGTTTTTTGCAGCAGGCCCATTAACCCTTTGCACTACCTTATATGAGTCAAAACTGCCACTGGACAAAACTCACATTTCTCTCCAGAAAGTACGTACATTAATCATCAGTTTTCTTAACACTTTTGTTGTTGCCCGAAAACTGCTGAATATACAAGAAATTGTTCAGTGCTTTTAAAACTGCTGCACTGCTACACAACCAGCCCCCAGTGGCGTAGCTAGGCTAGCCCTTTGGTCCCTGTGTTTGCAGCCGCCCCGTGATTGGCGGGCGCTTGAAGAGCGGGGGTGGAGATGCCCACCCCGAGACTGCAGGTAAGAGCGAGGGAGGCCCTCTGGCCCCCACTTGCTATGCCACTGCCCTCATCCTTCCAGCCTCCTGAGGAAGCACACAATACCAGGTACACCCTTGCATATTTCCTAGCCCATTTCCCAGTCACCTGAGGGTGCACAACCAAAACTCCATTTGCGTGCAACACGAAAAAACGCTAATAGTCGTAACATTTTTTGCTATCTGAAAGTTTCTCTTGACAAGTGAATGACCTTGGATGACCTGTTGTATCAGTAGTGCAGCATGGTTGCAATGGGCACTGGTGCAAACAGGGACAGTGGCCCTTTTGACTGCTGGTAGAGTAGCAAAATGCAGCAATGACATGGTTTGCCGTGTCCTGGTGTGACTGCACCTGCTGCACCAATGGTAGCTACGCCCCTGTATTGAATATCAAAAAGAACTCCTTGCTCGAGAGTAACAGGAATGTTCGGGAACGTTGCACATAGGACAAAAAGTAAGGACATCACTGAAAGCCACTTTCAGGAAGTGGCCTCATACCACAATCGTCATTCATGGTGGATGACATAACCTGAGGGCATTCAGCAATGAGCTCCTGCAGGCTTTAGACACTGATGCGCCCAACTAATTGAACTTGACTCACTGCAAAAGGCAAAGGGAGTCGGCCTTGTGTACCATGTTCTATTTTTGTACTTGACCTGGTCAGAGTCGATTGACTGTATGCACATGTTGCAAGGGTATAATTCAGCTACTTTGTTCTTCAAGGCCTCCTGTAAAAGGGTCGCTTGTGCCTACATTCTCACTTCCGGTTCGACTGGGACCACAGCAGGAAGTTCCAGCAGTAGATGGGCCAGCTCGTTAGGCAAATGAGAACCACAGAATTTCCCGAAAACTTATTTCAGTTAGTATAGACTGGGAAAGTGCTACAACAAACCTGCCAAATTGGTGAGTGAATCTGTAGACATAAGGGTAAAGGTCTTGTAAAGGAAGGAATGCTATGAAGCACAGTGACCAGCGTTTAGGGACAATATCTTCCAATATCAAACTCATTTTATGTTTGCGCTAATCTTAACCTGCATAAACCACTTTTAAATTAAGTATCAAATCAACTCTTTAGTAAACTTAAACAACTGAAGCACCACAGACAACAAACTCAGTCGCTTGATGGCATTCTCAGATCCACATAAAAAGAGTGCCCAGGTTGAGAATGCACTACAACATGTAAATAATTGTAGTGACCACAAAGCAAGTGCTGCTCACATAACATCAGTGTTCGTGAGGTGATCTGAAAACAGCTCACAGTTTAGACTTCTATTGTGGTCTCGGTTCTCCTTTTCTTCAAGCCTACTGTTGTTTTCAAAGTGCAGGTCCCCACACATGATTTCACAACTGGTCATTGCCCCTCATTACACTAGCCAGGGCCCTTGTAATAGGATCCTAACCAGTTGTGGTAATGAGGGAGCAGGTGAGTGCAAAGGATGTAAAGGGTGGAAGGCGATTGGTCCTTCTGTGTGGGTTTTTTGCAAAGGATTAATTTGAAACAGGCTGAGAAGTACTCTACGGAGAGAAAACTTGTGTTCAATAGGGTCTTAAGAGAAGGGGAATAAGTTGGGCCCTTCCATAGCAGCTAATTCAACGACCAGGCAGGAATAAAAGTCAAAAGACTATTATGACATTATGGTCTACCTTCCGTATCCAGATCACTGAAAACAGCAACAGGTTAAGAGGACTGGTACCTTGCCCTTAAGATCCAGGTATGCACATGTCTAAACATGGCATTGTCTCCTCTTTAAATACCTCTCTCTCTCTTCCTCTAATGCTCTATGTGCCTCATTTTCCCAAATATACAACTTGAAGTTCAATGGTTATGACCTAGTTACTCTCAGCTTCCATGGAAAGGCCACATATCATCGGGGAAGACGGTTGAGAGAGTGTTATGGTTCCATGGAGACAGTGGATGCTACTGGGGTCAGCTGGAGTAAGACATTGAGACCTTGATTGCTACTGTTGGTACATGAATAAAGCTAAAGAATGAAGTAGGGCATTGTGCCTTGCATTTTATTGGATTTACCAAGAATGTAATGGAAATCTAGATTTTAATAGGAGTGTCACACGCAACGGAGCATTATAATTTAGGACGAATAGAAAGAAGGAGGTGAGGTCTTTATAGTCACCGCATGGGAAAAAAATCTTGGGACTGTCATGTTAGATGACATCAGCTGGTCAAACAATAGGATGATTAGACACGGGTGAGGCAATACTATGCTACACATAGCGAGAAGGACTTATGGTATCACTGCACACCTACATTGTGAGCTCCTCTAGCAGTGCCTAGTTTGAGCTGGTGGTTAGTGGTGGAGCTCAGAATTTGGAAAAATCACGAAAAAAGAACAAAGTGGGGATATAAAGGAACCTGCAAGATTGAGATAAAGGGGCAGAGAGTATCTGGTGGTGAATTAAAGAGGCATGAGGTGGAGTCAAGACTAAGCAACCTTGGTATTCGGTATGCCAACATTTAATAGCACCGGCCGCGTGCTTCTGAGCAAAACTTTGGGTCCGGCACTTAGTCTTTTGTACCGTTAGCAACCATAACGAGTATGATTCAGGCCCCAAAAACCGTTAGCAACCATAACGAGTATGATCCAGGCCCCAAAAATCAGGGACGCCTTTACAAGCCCGGGTCTGCATCTACTTCAGTCTAAACCCCAAACCCAATTAGAACAAATTGTATCGCCCGGTAATAGTATTAAGACAGGACCCATCACAGAATCCCCCGATACCATCTTAAATGTAACAATGATTAGTCCCTTAGAGACCTCTACGGGAGCAAACGTCACAAATTCACACCAAACAAGATATCCGGTTATTACTAAAGAAACCACCGTGATCTCACCAAGGTGCCCACTTATGCGACTTCCTGACCCTCAGACACCATCCCGGCTGGATGGCCATCTTCGCACTGTAGCCCTGAGCTTTTCAATTTTATATTGGAACGTCGCAGGACTGCGTGCTAAGCTGGTATTGCAGCCGTGGCTTGACTCAGTGAGGGAACATCAGATAGTTTGCCTCCAGGAAACATGGTCAATTATTCCGATGCATTTAATGGGCTATAAAACATTTCATATTCCAGCAATCCAGGGAGCTATGGGAAGACCAAAGGGTGGTCTGGTGGTCTATGTTGCTAATACCTTGCCTACTATATCCATACGTAAGCTAAAAGAATTCCCGAGCTATCAAATACTGCAAATACATTTTAACACAGACAGTATCTATATCTTGGTTAATTATTATAATAATTCAGACACAATGGACTGTATAAAAACGTTAACCGAAATTACCACTTTTTTAGAATCTTTGCAAAACAAACTCCAGCCATCTTCAGCACATATAATCTGGGGTGGTGATTTTAACCTCCCTTTATGCACTAATTATAAAAATGGAAATTGTGGCCTACAGGACGAACTTGGTAGTCCTCTGTTCCACTTTGCCCATTCCATCTGCGGCAATAAAGTAAATGAGTCCCTTTTTTCCTTAGAGCTCGATTTTGCAAATAATCTAGTAGAACCACAAGTAGATTTTTCACCAACGTTCCATGGTAGAGGACATTTAACCACCATTGACTATATTTTGACCTCTCAGATCTTAAAGGGTCAAGTGTCCAATTTCTCTACTGGGACTGACGTTACCAGTGACCACTTCCCTATCAGTGTAAGAGTTAACCCAAAGAAGGCTAAATTACACTCTATCACTTCTAGCCATCTAAGACAAAATTCCTTAACAATGAATAAATTGAATGGCTATACAGTCAAATGGGCCAAGGTGGACCCAGTTGTAATAACGGAGAGAGTTCTTGCAAAAACTAAACCTTGGGTACTTGACTGTTTATCAACTGATTCCTCCCCCCAAACTATCGTGGGAAGCTTCCAGAATATCTTGAAGGTAATTGGAAAGGAGTTCTCTGGCAAGTGTATGAAATATAAATCTACCTCCGAGAGGTGGTTTAACGCAGATTGTCGTAAGGCCCTTTCGAACCTAAAGGAAGCCCTCCATAGACCTATCCGGGATACCTTGGAAATTTCTAATCTAAGGAAACATTATAACACAGCCAGATTGGAACGCAGAAAAGAAATTAAGAAAAATCTTTAGGCACAATTGCATGATAGCTGCCAAAGCAAAGATAGTGCCCTTTTCTGGCAGGTTATTAGATCTCCCTTTTTGGTCGACACCTCAAAGGGACAGCACCTAGACATTGCAGTCACGGCAGCTGAATGGGTCTCTCATTTTTCCAAAATTTTTGGACATTCTCCAACGGACTCACTAGGAGAAGACCACAGCGGAGGCCACAAATCAGGGACGAACAGCTACCCGATTAACTTACATTTCAACTACACGGAAGTTACAAAAGCACTTAAGGCGTCGAAACTGGGAAAAGCTCCCGGGCCTGACGGCGTTCCACTGGACTTTTTCCTCCACAACTTTGAACTCTGGTCACCACTACTAACCCAGGTCCTGGCAGCAGCAACATCAGCAGGGCTGTTAGAGTCTTGGTCAACGTCAATCCTGCTCCCCATCTTTAAAAAGGGTGACCGCAACGACCCGGTCTGCTACAGGCCAATTTCCCTCCTGGACTCCATGGGCAACGTTGCGGGTCGCGTGGTCTTGGACCGATTGCAATCTTGGGCCCAAGAAAATAACATCATGACCGACCTGCAATATGGTTTCCAGAGGGGTCTTGGGACTGTGGAGCAGGCCTTGAATCTTGCCCTTTTGACCGGAAAGTATGTGGGTGCAAAAGGAGGTAACATCTTTCTCGTGTACGTAGATCTCAGTGCAGCATTTGACTGTGTCCAACATTTCAAACTTTGGTCTATTCTAGGGGATCTTGGGGTGGACCCCGCCCTCATAGTTTTCCTCCGTGAACTCTATTCCGACGCCACGGCGCGTGTCCGATTTGGAGTCAACGGAGAGCTAACACCCTCTTTTTCCATAGGAAAAGGGGTAAGACAGGGTTGCGTACTGGCTCCCTTCCTGTTCAACCTTTACACCAATGGACTAGAGCAGGCTCTGCTGGAAGGGAGCCAGGATCTACCCCAGATAAGCCATCGCCCTATACCAACTCTGCTATATGCAGATGACTCGGTCATCATAGCTCGAACACTGAATCAACTCCAGAAACAACTTAACAAGTACTGCTCCTTTATGAGTTCTCTGGGACTTAAAATTAATATAAAAAAGACATTTACCATGCACATTGGCCCTAAGGTCAAGAATCCCAAGCCAATCTTGGTGGATAAAACAAGATTGGAAAAAACTTCTGTCTATCCGTACTTGGGCATCCTGGTGGATGATTATTTAAGTTGGCGACAGGCCACGGCCAGTAGAAAACTTCTCTTCCAGCGAGCAACATCAGCCCTGGTTTCATTCTCGAGGAAGCTAGGCAAACCTGCACCCCCGAACTTTTGAAAATCTACTACGCAAAATGTCATAGTGTGGCCACCTATGGAGCGGGTGTTTGAGGATATGGTCCAATAGACTCTATTCAAATAATAGAGAACAGGTTTGTCAAATATCTGCTGGCACTTCCACAAAGTGCTCCGAACTACGCTTCACAAAATGAGCTTGGTATGGAATACATCACTGACGCCATCCGATCCCAACCGATTTTCCTATGGCAACGCATATGGACCAAACCAGAGTGCCATTTGACCCGTTCCCTGATCACGGACTGCTTGGCTCTAACCAACTGGTGCAGGATTCCCTGGTTAGTCTACGTGCGGAACTTTTTTAACGATCTTGGCCGTACCTCTCACTTTGAAGATCCACCTAGCGTAGAGGATATCTCAAGGAAAGAGCTAAAGAAGATGTGTATGGACCATCTGAGAGAACTGCGCAACCAAATGGAGATCGTAAAATCTTCGAACTCTCAAATCTGTGCAGTGCAATTTGTTAAAGGTATCCAACCATACTTGAAGTATTATTTGTCTAACCACGAGAAATATCTTTTGACAAGATTTCGTTTCAACACCTTCTTCCGTCTAGTTTCCTTTCCAAAAATTCAAAATTGGTCGAGCACTCTTATGAACTGTCCATGTGATGGAGTATCCACTCAATCAACAATTCATATTATTTTCTTCTGTAAATATTATAAAGCACCACTTACATTTTGGATTCTCCCACTTCTCTGTTCTTCTGGTCACAGGTTATGTCACCCTGCATTTTTTTCCCTACAGCTTTTGGACTCGGTACATGTAGCAAAGTGCATAGCTATCTTTTTAAAAGCTACTATTAAGATACGCCAAGCTCATGATTGAATAGACATTTCCACCCTCAAGCTTGTGCAATTCTTTTTATTGTTTTTAAACTATGTTGCAAGTTTGTTTTTAATTCATTGTTTTTAAACTGTGTACTTTTTATGGTTGCAAACAAGTGGTAATCGAATAAAAGATTTTGATACTAGTCTTTTGTAAATTAAACACTGATCTGTGGTATTATGTTTAGCTCTAGTGTCAAATCTCAAGTATCTTAAAGATAGACCAGAGACAGTCTAGCCAATTTATACCAATTGAATGCTTTAATGACAAGGACTAGGAAGAGAGTGTGAAGAATGCATACATACTAATACTGGAGAACAGTGGGACTCAAGGAATGTGACGAAGGATTCGGGTCACAATAAGAGAATAAAATCCGTACCAGTGTCAAACCTTTTCTAGTAGAATGCTAATACTAGAACCAGAAATGAATATGTGACACAGCTAGCATGTACAGAAAAGCTCCACTCTCTCAGTCAACCTGAAATAGAAGTTGAGAAAGCAAAACTGGAAACTGGTTTTAAAAAAAGCCATGTGATAGGCACAAGAAAGCAATGGCACTGAAAACAACTCTTGACAACCCTTACATGTAACCAGCTCTCGTTTGATGTATTGCCTTCAGTTGTATGTAAAGCAGTTCTCAGTCATAATGCTCTGTTCAAGTAAATAAAAATAAAAACTAAGACAAAAATTATCTTTGCTTATATACTCAGTGAAAATGGGCAGAGTGGATGGGTTATCTGTTGTCAAATTCTGTGATTCTCTTATCAGTTTTAACTGTCATGCTTTCACTGTACTTGCTGACACCAATGATCTTGTGAAAGCCGGTTTGAAGTGTTTAGCACTCAGGAGTTTACTGAACAGGAGGTGCTAAAGTTCTGCTCTCAGACTGGGTCCAAGCCATTCCAGAGTTTAGCCAGGACACCCAGTAAACAGCCACCATACCCTAGTCTTTTGAAGTATTGCTGTTGGATAAGGTCTAGACTCCTCGATTAAAAGTTCCTGGCTGGTTTGCAAAAATCAGAAAAACCTTATTGAAAATGGGCAGATGCAGGTATGTGCAGTAATTTGTGGAGCAAATAAAACATTGATTATTATTATTATTATTATTAACATTCTAGGTTCTGAGATGCAGGAATGACCCTTAGGCCTTTCAAATGGGATTTTCATTGCCAGGATCTCATTGTGCCATCACTGTTTTAATTATATTTAGACAAAGCAAGTTTTGCTTCATCTGCAAATGATTATTAAACAAGTAACTGTCTTACGTGGGTAACGTGTTTGTAAATTAAATGTGTGCATGTAATTATAATTCGTATAGTGTTTAAGCAACTTTTCTCTTTGATACATACCATAAATTGCTGGTCTTCCCCACACTGCTGACCCCATTTCTCATGACTTTTGTGTCCTCTTGAGTAGATGTATGACTGTCTGGGTGTGAGTGGGTGTATGGGTGTGTGAGTGGTTGTGTGAGTAGGTGTATGTGGTTTTTTTAAATTGGAACCTGAAATCCTGGATTTGCACAGATTCACATCTGGGGCTGCACTGAGCGCTGTGGTGGATCCGCTGATCCTCGTGCGCTTTGAAATAAAACGTTTCTGGCCAATTTTTTGCCTATGAGGGATCCTCACAGATCCCTCCAACAGTCCCATGGGGTCAGGGTCCCTCTATCTTGTCCCCTTATATTCTATTTAGACTTTATATCCCCGGGAACCGTATCCCGATTCACAAAATGGCAGCTGCAACTTTTCTCTCAGGTGGCGGCCAGCCAATCACGTTATTGCTGTTGGCACATGGATCCGCTGATCCACTGCAGTTGACCCATGTTTGTAGATATACATAAATCCTTTTTCTTTAATAACTCCAAAACTACTGAACAGATGTATATGCCAAATTACAAAAATCACTCTTTCTGGACCAAGATCTAGCTTTTTCCCAAATTTGATGTAATTCCTTTCAGCGGTTTGGACTGTAGTCGTGTCTAAAATCCCTATAGTAAATTGCATGAGGAAAATGTGTTTTAGGACCCCCCACCACCCTTTTTCTCGACCCCTGCTTGATGAATCACCCAAAACTTTCTAGACAGCAACTCAAGTGACTGGCACACTAGTTTTGAAAATGTTGTCAAGGTCCATCAAATGACGCGTGTTTGTGTGTATGTGTGTAATTCATTTTAATTATTAAACATTATATCCTGTAAAGTGTTGTTAAGATCCTGCCTCCATTATTTTCTATGGGACTCCGTTGCAGTACCAGTTAGTAGTCATGCGTGTTGGTTGACTTACACCAAGGCTGGGCTGGAGTACTACTGTTTTATCAGCTTTAGAATGTAGTTTGGGAATAGCAAAGAGCGTAGTTGTATGTAACTGGGTGTTTGTTGTAGCCTTACCCCTCTAATCCTCTATTTTCATTCCTCTAAAACTCTCCAATTTTGTAGCACATATATCCTAACTTCTATGTCCACGGACCCCTCTCACATTTTCTACTAGGTAGTAAACTGACATGAGTGTAGATCTCTCCGTAGAAAAGATAGGAGAGGAGGAGGCGGTCTCCACCCATAGGTCTGTTTGCATTTTGTTATTAGGTAAGTAGTACTGTAGTACTACTTACCTACTACAAAATGCAGTTTGTGAAATAGGCTCTATACATTTTAAGTTCTAGATGTATATGTATACTGACAATACCTAGATCTCACTGAAAACTGAGGCAATTCAGGGATAGACAACGCCAAAGTTTCACTCTTGTTATGTTATAGCATTTATACAGCGCACAGCTGCCCCAGAACAGGGGCTTCCAAGCGCCGGGATTGGGCCTTTTGTACCTAGTGAAAAAAAATTCACACAAAAAAAAGTTGGTAGTTGTAGGCAACAATGACAAAATTTGGAGGCTGGAATTCTAGTCAGGTTCCTTGTGTGGTTTCTGAGTCTGAGAACACAAATATCAGTTTTGATTTTGATTCCAATTGTACGTTGATGCAGTAGTTAAGTGGTTTTCGTCAGTTGAAAGCCAGTGAGTTGCACGTTTCTGGGCTGATTTATAAGAGTATGTAAATGAGTGCTCCTCTAGTACTACTTACTGTACTCATAAATGCTATGTTATACCCCTTATACTACAAACACCATGTGTGAAGGTATGCCACCCTCACACCCTTAATATTTTTACTGAGGTTTCAGAAAACAGCTTCTTCCTACTATTGAAAATTAGTAAATGGAGCCATATCTCTTAGCCATTGCTGCTCTGAGTAGGCCTCCACCGCTTAGCTCATTCATTAAGAGCATTATGCATTACTTATAGATTACTCTTTCAAGAGTCAGCCCATCCTCATTGCTGAGTACAACGATTATGTTCACACCTGTATTCTCAGATTATTGCAATGCATTGTTTGTCGCTTCCTACATTCTTTAGGATATGGCGGGGCTAATTAACATTGTTGACATTCGAACCCTCATGGCAACCAGTGTTACACTGAGAACCACATGGGCTTTCAGAAACAAAAATGTGGCTCTTTGCCAAACACTATTGTAGGAGCATGATTTGGAAAGTCTCTTCAACTCCTTGATGGTAAAACAATGATGTGCATGAGCTTCAGAAATACCATAACCATACTGTGCATTGTTTCAGTAGCGGTCCCACCCTAAAATAACCATGCACATAATACTGTTATTATACACCTCTTCTATTTCAGTAGTTGTCCCCTCATATATCAAAGGTACACACAACTGTCTTGCTGCACCCCTTTCAGCAGCCACTCGCCTACGGATTAAATGTCTGCCCGCAGCATTCATCTACACCCCTCCTTTTTGAGAAATTACCTGCTCCCATTTAATAGATCACAGCTTTGTTGTTCCTTATCTGTCTGAGTGGTTTCATGTTCACATTTTAAGATAGCAATTCACTGATCCTCTGCACACTTCTTTACGGGCAGTTGGTGGCCTGAGTTCCATTAGCGAACTCTGATGCACTCTTTTTGGAGTAGTTCCCGTCTCAAACTTTAGCCTGTCACGTGACACTGTTCATTTGGGTTTCTGTTTGAGTACTTGCCTGTTTTACAATAGACATAACACTGCCTTCTCACAGTCATTAATTTGCCTGGTTGCACTTGCCACTTCGAATAGTACATATGGAACTAGTTTGTCATCTCCAGTCTCTCCGCAATGACCCGCCCTTGCATTCTTACAGTGCTACTGCTTTAGTATGCACCTTTCAGAGTTATTGACTCTTATGTGTGTAAAGAATGCAACACTGTAGGTTACACCCATTTCTAATAGATACCCCCTTACTTTCGAACAGTGCCTGACACTGCTTTGTGGCCCTCCATATTTGTACTTGGCATATTGCCTAAACAGGACACTTAATACTGCTCAGCCACTCCGTTAAGTGATTGCTGTTACATTTTAATTTGATGCTTTGAACTATTTGGCTGTAAGACTTCTGTGCGTTGAGTCTCTCCATCACACTGGAGCTGGTTGACTCTGCTTTGCTGCACTCTACTGTTCAAGTAGTTAGCTGTTCAACTAATGCATAACAGTGATTTCTTTCCCTATTTGAGTGATTACTTGAAGACATTTCAAAAGTGCACCCCAGGACATTAGTTTACTGTTTAAGCAGTTGTCTCCTCCAATTGTAACAGTGCATGACCCTGTTTAGTGGCAGCCCCCATCATGGGGTAGTGTCAGATACACGTTATACGTGCAGCATGGCATTCATTTTCTACACCCATGTTGTTCACGATTACTGTTGAGCTTCTCACCTAGCTTGAACTACTATAACATAGTCATAACATGTGTATTTGTAAAGCGCCCATTCACCATAGGTCTCTTGGCGCTGAGTAACAGATGTTTATTGTTACCCAACTCAATGGTACTCATTTTATCGACCTCAGATGGATGATAGGCTGAAAGGACCCGCTGGGTTTTGAACCTGTGACCATGAGTTCAAACACAGGCCCCTGCAGTGGATGTATTAGTCCACTGAGCCACCAGACTACTGTCTTCTCCATACTAGCAAGGAACATAGGTTGCTGCCCCACGTGTAAAAATGCATGAACCCCTACTCTTCTATCCCATATGTTATTATTGTAGGTATTGCTGCTCGGTTGCACCCTGGGTCGAAGCAACATTAAGGATACACTTGGCAGTTGCCAAGTGTGCTGCCAGCATAGCTGGTAGAAAAATAAAAATGCCCAGCATGTAAAACGAAGGGGGGAGGCAAAGCCAATAATACTACCTAAGGAGGCAACTCCCATCGACTGGTCCTGTATTCCATTTGCAACATACTTACCTCACAGTTGACAAGGGCACGCTGCATTGCGCTGGTACACTCTTCCTCAGATGTGGAGTCGACACACCCCAAAACTCCATTAGTGTACATAGCAATGCATTGTTCATCCATTCCAGATCCGTATTTGTCTTATCTTCAGATTACAACAGTGCAAATGGATTTGCTTTGTTGCTCTCGTTTTTCAGTAGTTGCCCATCACATGTTAAGAGGGCAGAGAATGTTACTTTGTCCTTAAATTGTAACAGTGCATGTGATACTGTTCGGTTCACACGCCCATTCCGTGTCAGACTCATTGTTCCTCGGGTGCATGCTTCCGGTATTCCTCTGCTTCA
Organism: Lissotriton helveticus; assembly: GCF_964261635.1. Lineage (NCBI taxonomy): Eukaryota > Metazoa > Chordata > Amphibia > Caudata > Salamandridae > Lissotriton > Lissotriton helveticus. The sequence continues at coordinate 176,800,866 of NC_136071.1, read as the reverse complement.
CCCAGAGCTTTTGCCCCTACCCAATTTTAGTATGTACCTTACTATGCACCAGGGGTTTCAAACCAGGTGCGAGTACTACGGTGAATGAATGATAAGGGCCGCCTCTCACAGCGCTGTGACAAGAAAGCCACGCACGGCAGTGCCGGCTGAAAGCATGAGGCATGCAGGGGTGGGGGCTGAGCTGCACCCACAGGAGGCCCGAGCAGAACCAGGAAAAAAACACACAGAAAAGCGCCGGCTGCTGCCTGCAGGGCCCTGAGCAAGAACGGCTCGGCCAATCAGAGCGCCGCTTCCCAGAGTTTACCTTTTATGGCAGGAGAGGCCGCTGCGCGCGCCGCTATAAATGGTACCGGCTCGCGCCACTGGCCTTGCAGTCGCTCTGAGCTTCCTCACCACTCTCGTGCCTAAGGACCTGTCGCTCATCTCCCCGGAACCGCCCACCTTAAGGTAGGAAAAAGTGATCCCCGTTGAACAGAAAATAGTGGGGGAGTAGCCGGGCGCAGGGTAGTTTTGGCGGGGTGCGCTCTAAAGGCTAGCATATTCATTAAACTGTTCTCAGAGCATCGCACGTGCTTTTTGTTTAAATTAGGGTGTAAAAAATGGTCTCGTCGGGTTGGTATGGGGGTGTAATGAAGTTTATACTGTGATGTTACTGTTGAGGTTTGGGACCAGGGCTAGTTTCATGAGGGGGCTTAGTGTTTCTAGTAGGGTTGTTAGGGCTTGGTGCGGTAGTTGCTTCAGTGTTTAACTTTTTAAATCTATGTATGAGGGTTTTATTCTAGTATGGTACGTGGGAGGGACTGGTAGCTGTTCTTTCTTATGTATTGGAGGTTGTCTGCAAACCCTGGGGCGGGTGGATACTTATCATGTGGCGTCAGTAATTCTTTTGTAATAGTGAGATTAAATGTTTATCCAGCTATATGCCAGATGATTCAAAACAGGGGGTTAGTAGTGTGTGTACGGTGGTTGTCTTAACTATGTTGTCAATGGAACTGTTGAACATGTCTTGTTTTGGGGGTGGGGCGACATACTGCTTTCGGGAATACTTTGTGGGGCCCCCGGGCCTACGTGGGTTACCGAGAACCTTCGGCTGGTCACTCCGGTACTTGCTTCGCGCCGGTTTCCGGGCTGCTGCTGTCTAGGGAGGTTTGTCAGCATGCGCGCGCCTCGAGGGCGGGGCTTCAGGGTCCCGCGAGCGCCGGTAGGGCGCGGCCCTCCGTCTGCGCTTCCGTTTCTAACGGTCAGCTCGGACTGTACCGCTAGAGTAGGGCGGGGCGGCAGCTCTTCCGTTCATTGTCTCGGAGGGGAGCCCTGGAATGTGCCATGCCGCGGCTGGGCGTGTCCCTAGCTTGAAGTGCCTTTGTTCTAGGCAGGCGTTGTGCCGGTTTCACATTCGCTCCCCCACGCCCCCTTATGTCCGGGTCTCAGTATTTCTAAGATCTCCTGGATGTTCAAGTTATAGGAATTAGCCAAATATCCGCTATGACCGCGAGTTGTCTTTAAGTGCTGAACTCTAGGCAACCTAATTAAAATGGGACTAAGTTAATGCGCGCGTGTAAAGTGCTTCCTTCAGGATGTAGGACACAACATTCGCGACGAGACCGGCAGGCTTGATTTGGAGTCCATTCCGCCCCAAGGTGCAAGATGGTAATCTGATTTTAAACTCAGTAAGGCGTTGTAAACTGCAAACTAGCATGTTGAGCTGGTATGCAAGGGGGGCGGGGCAGTCTGGTAACGAAGGTTGTGGGGACTTCTCTGGATGATTTTAGTGAGTGGGCATCCTATTCATCTGGTAGTTTGTGCACCACTTTGGCTCTATAGATTGCTTATTGTTGAACGTTATGGACCCGCGAACTTCAGTTGGCCTGTCCGGAGTCCAGGTTAACCGGTTTATTTCTAATCTGGTTACTTGAGCCGGACATAGGTAGACGAGAGCCCGCCCCTAATGAATAATTGCTTTAGTCGCCAAACTAATGCCTTCTACAAGTGGGCGTGGCATCGCACACACAAGGCTTGAGCTCTAAACTTTGGTGGCTTGGCTTTCGTGCTTGGTAAATTATCACCTGTTGACATTAACTTAAGTCAAGCTAAGCACGCTCCCACATTAAAAAAAAAAAATCCGTGGTGTAAAATGGTTAAATCGTAAAATCCTGGAGCTATAATCTGAGGATTAATTGGGACGTGATGACTAGTTTGGCTGGTTGTAGTCGCTGTCCATTTCCTCGCAAACCTACACCATCTTTAAAACTGAGCATTTCCCACAACTCGTGCCCGGTTATGGTGGGGATTCAAGAGGTTCTATCTACTTGCCCACACTTAGGGTTCTGAAACAATGGATTTGCAAGTCCCGTGAAAACTACTGACTCGTGCGCCCCCTTGAGGGTACTTTTGGGACTGATAGTGGGAAGCAAGGAATGTATTCTCTGGGCGTGGGCAACAAGAATGTGCAGCTAACCTGTGATCGATTTTCTAAAACGTACCTTTTTTTTTTATCTACAGATCAAAATGGAGGATGATATTGCCGCACTCGTTGTTGACAATGGATCCGGTATGTGCAAGGCCGGCTTCGCTGGAGATGATGCTCCACGTGCTGTCTTTCCATCCATCGTGGGGCGCCCAAGACATCAGGTACAATTATTTCTTATTCCCCTACTTTCGTCTGTCACGGCAGCTATTCCTCGAAAGTATCTGTTCGTGTATATAGTCCCCGAGATTTAACTAGTTAATGGCTTGATCAGCTGTACTTAAAACGACATCTTGCCAGCTGACTTGCTGATTGTATTCAAATCCCAAATTGGATCCTTGATGAATCAGTGTATGGATCCCCGACACTGCTGGTGCATGTACTAAATGCGTTTTTTTTTTTTTTGCCAGGGTGTGATGGTTGGCATGGGCCAGAAAGACAGCTACGTTGGTGATGAAGCTCAGAGCAAGCGTGGTATCCTGACCCTGAAGTACCCCATTGAACACGGTATTGTCACCAACTGGGATGATATGGAAAAGATCTGGCATCACACCTTCTACAACGAGCTCCGTGTTGCACCAGAGGAACATCCTGTACTTCTAACTGAAGCTCCACTCAACCCCAAGGCCAACAGAGAAAAGATGACACAGGTGCTTTTTCTAACTTGATCTTAAGATTTGACACTCGTAACTACTGTGGCTATTTGCCAACATGTCTTGCTTTCCATTTACTCGAATTTGCTGTTCACAGGTTTCCTTTCCATGACCTGACTCTTCTCTCCCTGGAAGTCTGACAGGTTGTCTTTCCTGAACTGTCTTGTGGATTTACTACCTGCTTGTGTAACCAACCTTTCTCTAATTACTAACAATACTGTACCTTGCAGTATGGAATGGAGTTTTTGTAGTTTGGTTGGGGTGCCGTTTGCCTCCCTACCCAGAGTTGGCTTTGCCTGGCTGGAGTTTTGGGAGCACTGTTTAGGAGCTCACGTTACCAGAGTGCAGATTGATCACGTGTTTTGCATCTCCACCTGCATGACTTCAAAGGTGCTTACACCTTCATGAGCCTGTAAACAGTTGTTTAATACATTGTATTTCCTTTCTACAGATCATGTTTGAGACCTTCAACACCCCAGCCATGTATGTGGCGATCCAGGCTGTGCTGTCCCTCTATGCCTCTGGTCGTACCACTGGTATTGTGATGGATTCCGGTGATGGTGTCACCCACACTGTGCCCATCTATGAAGGTTATGCCCTGCCTCATGCCATCCTGCGTCTTGACTTGGCTGGTCGTGACCTGACGGACTACCTCATGAAGATCCTGACAGAAAGAGGCTACAGCTTCACCACTACAGCCGAAAGAGAAATTGTGCGTGACATAAAGGAGAAGCTCTGCTATGTTGCCCTGGACTTTGAGCAGGAAATGGCCACTGCTGCATCTTCATCCTCCCTGGAAAAGAGTTATGAATTGCCTGACGGTCAGGTGATCACCATTGGCAATGAGAGGTTCAGGTGCCCGGAGGCTCTCTTCCAGCCGTCCTTCCTTGGTAAGTAATGGTGTAGATTGCTTCTCTTGGCTTAACTACCTGGACCTTGTTTACTGTATTTTTGAGTAAAACTGAGCCATTGAAACCGGTTATTACTTTTCCAAACAGGTATGGAATCGTGTGGTATTCATGAAACCACTTACAACTCTATCATGAAGTGTGATGTTGATATCCGAAAAGACTTGTATGCCAACACAGTGTTGTCTGGTGGTACCACAATGTACCCCGGTATTGCAGACAGAATGCAGAAGGAAATCACAGCTCTAGCACCAAGCACAATGAAAATTAAGGTGAGCTCTTATTTGCTTATTCCTGTTATAGAGCTTGGGATTGTTTCCATTTGGGAATGATCAGAAGTGGATGTGGGCAGTCACATCAGGCTGAATGCCACGAGGACTAGTATCAATAGCTTTTAGAAAGGCCCTGTTCTGATAACGAACAGTTGGTGTTACATTAAATCCCAACTGTTTAAGTGCACCATCTTTTCTCCCAACTGTTTAAATGCACCATCCTTTCTCCCTGCACAGTTTAGTAGGTTTTGAGAACTAATTTTTTTTCCTCCATCCATAGATCATTGCCCCACCTGAGCGCAAGTACTCCGTCTGGATTGGTGGCTCCATCCTGGCCTCCCTGTCCACCTTCCAGCAGATGTGGATCAGCAAGCAGGAGTACGATGAATCTGGGCCTTCAATTGTCCACCGTAAATGCTTCTAAATGACTGTAGCTCAATACAGCTTGACAAATGTAACTTCGCAAAAAAGAACCAAGACGAGGCATGGCTTTTTTACTTTGTTTTTGGCGCTTGACTCAGGATTGAAAACTGGAACAAAGGAAGATGGCAGTATTGTGGAGCAAACATTCCCATGTTCTACAATGCATGGAGGACTTGATTGTACTTTGTCATTCCAAATTGTTCAAATGCATTGTTACAAGACATTACTTGCCTCTGTGAAGGCTGCCCAGTTACATGGGGCGTGTACGGGAATCCTATATTGGTGATAGTATTGCTTGTATGTGAAGTTATGTTACCCAACAAGTCTTTTGTATCTTTCGCCTTAAAACACTTGGTCCGTATCTTCAATTTTGTTCCTCTAGTCCGTATGGACCATCCCCAATTAGCTGTTGGAAGGTTTACAAACTTTCTTCTGACATCAGTAAGATGTGGTGCCATTATGTGGGGAGGGAGGGCTTACCTGTTCACTTAATTGAAGACATTCAAATAAAGTGCACATGTTAAAGGAGTGACATCTGCTTTGTGGTCCCTAGACATTGCAATTTGAAATGGTTTCCCAACCTTCTTGTGCTTTTTATTTTTTTGTCACTTTCACTTTATTTTGATTTAGTAGGTCAACATTTCTCAATTACATCACAGCTTAAATTCAACTTTTCGTTTTCTTAGACAAACTTTGATGCAGGGTTATGGCTGAGTAGAATTAGCAAGACTACCTTCTCCCAGCACTATGCTTTCAGCATCTGGAATTGACACTTGCCTTGGAGTAATGCTGCAAGAATGTAGCATTTTCTAAATGTAATAGTGTATATACTATATCTGCGTTTCTCATGGACAGGCTACATACGTGTTCGAACTGTGGGTTCTCCAAATAGGACCAAGCTGACCCCAATGATTACCAGCACGTTAAGACTGTTTCCTGTTCAGATGTGGCCCCCAGCAACCGGCTGTTTAGGAGGGGCAGGTGGGGGGTTAAGAATGGGCATAGCCAAATTTGTGCCGATTAACTGCAGTAGTAACATTGGATCAGCCGTTTCCTCACTATGATCTTGTGGGGGCGGAAAGGGTCACCTTGGGGTTTAGCATGAACTGTCTAATGTGACAAACTAGGCTTTGGTTCCAGATACTTGCTTTGAGCAGTCTCCGAGTATTGGGAAAGGATTCAGGTAAGAACTCAATTTAGGCAGGCTTTCAGGTGTGCCTATTAACCCCGTCCTGCATTTACCATATGCAGTCTGATTCCCTTGTGCTAACCTACTGAAGGACTACCCGGGATTTGACTTAGTGGCAAAAATACTTGACAGGCCCCACACATAGCATGGCTACCAGATCAACCTGTCAATCTTTACTGGCTCAGCTCTTGGCACTTAATTCTTTTTACCGCAGGCACCTATCTGGTATGCCATTTGCACAGCGGCAGACCCCACATAGATTAACAGGTTCATTTTATAAGGGAATTCTTAGTGCTTGCAGGTATAGGATCCACTTTGCTACAAAGGTTAGTGTAGAGTGGCTACATAACATGAGCTTTTGGTTTGCTTAAAATTCTGTCTTGGTACCGTTAGTATGGTTTCACCCTATGGATGCCACAGGAAACGTGCCAATATTGCAGGGAGTATGCCTGAACTATGCATAAATCATTTGACAAACCTTGTTATGCTGTTAGGGCTAAAGTTTCACTGCTCCAGTGGTTTTGGCCGGTTTCCAGCAGTGGTGTTCAAGACTGCTTGATCGAGCTAAGTTGTTTATTGAACATGATGAAACCCAGTTTCTGTCAGCAGGTGTAAGATGAAGGTGCTTGTGCACCAGAGTCTTGCTTTGCCAAGACCCACTACCCCTGCCTGCAATGCCGTTAAGTGCATGTGTGTAAGTTTTGTGTGGAAACATTACTTTGCTTCAGGATTTCCCTTTGAGAATTTAACTAGGCTTGCTCATTAAAACTTGACTTACTCCAGCCGAAGTGGCTCAGACATGTAACGTCTTCTGCCTCTCGTGCTCCTGCCTCCCATGATTTCTGCTAGTTCTGGCCTTTTAGGTCGAGATTACCAGACGTAGATGTCTGGTTAGGCGCCCTATTGGGGGATTAGCAATAACTTGGAGGTCCTTGCAGCTCGCCCATTGCTTACCACTGGTTGGCTTTGGCATCGATATTTTGCTTAATTTTTTTTTTAGTAGCTTTCCTTGTACATCAGGAACGTTTCCTCTCCTCCACTGCAGCGTATCCTCCCTGGAAACCTGTTAATGGCTGGCTCGATTCCTTCCACTGCTCCATACAGTAAACTCCATTTTTCTGTAAGCACTCAATTGAAGTGTATGTGTTCCGGCAGTGTCCCCTGTGTGCTGCTGTCCCCTTCGGAACACCCCTGCCTGTGCACTGTTCTCCACACTCCGCTTGTCCTATTGCTTAGTTATAACTTGGTTAACCGGCCTAAAATACCTGCTCTTTACTCGCAGTCTGGACTAGATACTAAATTACTAGCAAAGTGTTGGCTATGGTGTACTTCTCTTTCTAGAGGTTTTACATTTATCCCAGAGACTAGTTAATGAATGACTCCTGGGCACACCCTAATCAAAGTGGTTAAAAGTTTCTTGGGCACCCTACCCATGTGGGCATTTTCCAGCTAGTGCACGCCTTTGGCCACACTAAAGTTGGGTTCTGAGGACTGGGTGTGTGGGGAGAGCACTATGGGAATCCAAGTGTTCTAATCATAAAATCCAGTTTAGGGCTGCCACTCAATCAGTGGTTTATATAGTCTGCTACTCACCCATGAGGGTCTCGAGGCGCTGTCACTATATGCACAAACATCCCAAGGAGACCAGTCTGGTAGGAAAGAACAGCATTGATCCACAGACAGTAAAGGCAAACATTGTCTTGCCATCCTGTTCCTGTACTTTCAAATGCGCCCACTTTTACACTCCAGCAGGATTTGACACAAATGTAAATGTACAGGAATTTATATAGTGCAAATCACCGAGCGGTTTCTAAGCGCTTGCTTAGGGAACCCGTCCTGGTATTCCCCTGTGAGAACCCCGGCAGGGTATCCACAAGGTGAAAGCCAGGCATCCCGCCGCGAGGGGCCGTTGTGGAGATTAAGCAAGCTATTGCCCAGAGTTGCAGAGTGTGAACCCGTGAATCGAGTAGGCACCAGAGCGAGAATTGTCGAGTCCATGGACATTTTAGGACTCAAGACCCCGCCGAGCCGGGAATTGAACCCTGGTCCCGGGCTGACCTCTGCTTCCAGGCCTGCTCCTCTAACCAGTGAGCCACACTTCTGCACCGAATGTCAAACCCTGCATATTCGGTGCAGAGGAGTTCACTCTGCCCATTCAGGTAAGCCCATTATTTGTTCCTGGGTGGAATTTCACACCTTTTTTCTGCTATTCAAATGCTGATCAATAGCTGGGAGAAGGTTGAGAGCCATTGCAAACTAGTTTCCATGAACTTTAGGCATAGAAAAGGTAACTTTCTAAAAGTTAAGTTCCCGAATATAAGCTAGAAAAATTCGATTTGTACTCTGGATTTCTCTGTAGGCAATCATTACATTTCTGTGTCCTACATTTAAGTATCCTACACGCCATCTTGTTGACTACATGGCTTACAAATTGGTGACTTAATAACGGGAGGTTTTGACCTGTCAATGCGGTTTATTTGGCACACTGAATGGCGTGGTTTTTTCACTACTACAGGTAGGCTAATCTGGTGCACAAGAAGTCGTTTTACACTGTCACTGTAGTGGGTTGCACAATAGGTGTTGCCATCTACTAGTGACACTTTACTTACAGGCTCTGGGTACATGTATCATACTAGGGAATTATATGTAATATTCCTATTAGGAGTATACCAATTTTATCGTGGTGAAATGAACACAGGCATGTTACTTCTGGTTACAATGCAGAAAGGGCAGAGTTCTAAAGCAAGCAAAAGTATACGGTCAAGCAACTGGCATTACATCTGGGGTGACCACGTAGAAAGGCTGATTTCACACGCAGGGACCCGCAGCCAAGAGCTTGAGTAGACCAATCCATTGGTGGGCTTCCCTGCTCATGTGACGGAGCGTTGAGATTTGCTGTCTCTACATTGGCACTCGTCTGGTCTACACCCCTATGTAAACATGTCTCAGCCACTAACCTGGCCAATGGGGACTCCACCTGCAGACCCTACTTGGGAGGTTATGCAACCTAGCTTCCTCACAGATGCATTCCAGTAGGTGGACTCTACACCCATGGCAAACCAAGTTATGTAGCCCAATCTGCCCTAGAGATCCAGCACCCAAGTTCGGCCCAAAATGCTAACAACCAACAGAGTTCTAAAAAAAACTTTTTCCCTGTCAATTATTATACATTCAGTGGTTACTGTACCAAAAGTACAAGAGTCACCCGTTTAGTTGTTACAGCGGACTCACTAAGCATTTGGGCAGAAGACCGGCAAGTAGACTAAAACATCAACATTTTGGGTTACTGTACATATTACAATCACTTCCAAAGTTGTATTTAAAAACTTTTTATTCAAAAGAGAATTTGAATCTTGAACCTGGGACCTCCCTAGTGGTTACAATCTAATTCACAATTAAAGCGCTTTAATACACTTAATATAAAAATCCTTACAACAATTTTAAAAAACAGTCGAGGTGGCGTTTCGGTGTGCATTTGTTTCCACCTTCATCAGGACATTAAAATTTCTTTATTACAATCTTATTCAATCTAGTAGGCTGTCTTGTTTTCATAGTCCTGGATCCCCTTCACTATTTCACTTCCTGATTCTGTGGAAGTCCATGCCTTGTTTTGTGGGACTTCACTTCTTGGTGTCTGTTGGATAACCGCATTGACCAGACAGATTATCAACAAATGATAGTCTCTCACTTATCCCTTCACTATCCCGCCACCTACCCTTCTCTACCCAAATAACTGAATAACATATCCACTACTCCAATTACTTCATATTTTACTATACTCATTTTCAACACTAATCCTTATGGGTTCTGGAGTGGTGTGCTATTCGCCAGAAAAGCGCTTCAACGTCCTTCAGGGGTAAAAGTGCTATATGAATGCAAACCTTTCTTCCCCTTTTATCCCTCTGCTATCCTTCTCACTCCAAATAACTGACTAATATCCACCACTAAAATTACTTTATTATTTCACCATATTAATTCACCACTAATCCTTAATGGGCTCCCTGAATAGCGTCGTTCAACACCCCATCCGGGGTAACAAGCGCTATATAAATACAAACCTTTTTTCCTCCTCTATCCTACCTGCTATCATTCCAAATAACTGACTAACCTATCCACCACTTAAAATGTACTTGCATGTTTCACTATAAAAATTCAACACTAACCCTCTGGGTCCCGGAGTAGCGTGCTACTACCTGAAAAAGCGATTTGACGCCTTGTCAGGGGTAGTAAGCGCTATATAAATGCAATTACAATACATGTCTACATGTAAAGCAATAAGTAATACAACCCCACCCAAACAATAATTCCCACTATCCCACCCCTCTCCCCCGAGGCGTGTCTTGGGTTATGAAACACTTGTGTGTCACTCCGGGACAACTTCCAGAATTGCTATCTAACCCTTTTAGTCTCCTAAATTCCTGTTAAGGCTTCTGCTGGGGACTCATTCCTCATTGCTCGTGCATCTCCATTCAGGGAATCAATCACCCACCCCCAACTAGTCTCAGAGTTACACTTCTGAAATGTCATTGAGCTGCTTCAACTGCAATGTCAGAGCCTCCCATGCCCTGGCTGCTTCCAATGTCTTCTCGCTCCCATTCCGCTTTGTGTCCCTCAAGCGAATTGTTCCTTCACAACCTACCCATCGCTGAAATTCTCTTTTCCATCTGCTGATGCTGGGGCCCTCCCCTCTCCTTCCAGTGGCTCGTGATATCTCGCTTTGCTAATATTAAGCCTAGCTCCTGAAATTTACTAGTGACCTTGTTCTTAGCAGTACGTGGAAATCTGTGTAGTAAGCAAGTCTGCTGTTATGTTCACTTCCTTTTCTGTAATTTCTACCAAAATTTCCGTCACGTCCTGCCAGTAATTCTTTATTTCCGGACAACTCCAGAACATATGGAGGAACTCCGCTCCCACTTCACCACAGCGAGAGCACACAGCTGTGACTATGTTCATACTTATTTATGCGCCCCATGGTAAGGTACGCCCTCTGAAATATGTAAAAATTGACAAACTGAAACCAGACATTTCTAGTGACCTTGCTGAATCTTTCTACCAGTCAGGGCCCAGCACGTCTATATATGTAGCATTAAATTCTTTAGGGAACCCATTGGTACCTGGAGTCTTATTTCTAGCCATAGCACAGCACCCCGTACCGTGCGTAGTTCTATCTCCTGTCCCCGGGCGTCTGCCTCTTCTTCACGTATTGTTGGTAACACTTTCTACATAGGCCTCCAGTTCTGCGGCCGTAGGGTAAGCCTTACTTTTATATACTTACTTTTATATAGTAATGCTGATTGATATCTTGCTGGCAGTATAAAGCCCCTCCCGGGTCATCTCAGTTCCAAAATAGCAGACCCCCTCTTGGCCGGATTAGCTAGCCAGGCCAGCAAAGCCCCAGGCTTGTCTCTTTCTGCATGGGCCCTTGTCATAAAGATCTTGTAATCAAAACAACGCAATCTTTCTAAGTTTCCCGCCACCTTTTCCCTGGACTCTAATAAGTCCCTCCGTTTCTCTGCATTCCCTAGTCTTTCACGTTCAACCGGTCTCAACCTCTACTCTGCATCCAGTGTTTCACATAGAGTCCTCCTCACCTCGGAGATACAGTGCCCCATAAGCACCACCTTGAATGCCTCCCACTCCGTCATGAGATTGGAGGCCGTACCTTCATTTTCTGCAAAATACTGTTCTATGGCTGTGCAGATCTCTGATTGTTACACCTGATCCTCCAATTCCTCTGGTTGAAGGCGCCGAGTAGGGATATTTGCTCTAATCCTGGACCAACTGAAGCAGACCAACAAAGGATTGTGGTCCGAGGTTGTACGTGCAGGATATTCGCTACTCTGTATATGGCCGTGGACATCAGGGTTGCTCAGAATAGCATCCAATCTGAAGTTTAGGTCAGGCATAGGGGAGAAGAACGAATAATCCTGTTCCCCGGGGTGGTGAGCCCTCCAAAAGTCTATCAATCCCCATTGCTGTTGCCAAGCTCTTTTTGCCCGTGCCATCCTATGAGCAGGTGAGTCATGTAGGGGGGGTGAGATCTGTCAAGCCCAACATCTTCAACACTATTGTAATCTCCCCCCAGGAGTACAGATCCCATTCGCGTCTGCACTAGCGACAGACATATCTGCCAAGAATGAAGCTTGCTCCATGTTTGGGGCATATATACTCCCAATCGTTACATCTCATCCATCCAGCTTACCCAGGACTACCACATACCTCCCGTTTGGTTCAACAAGTTCCCTTGTGCATTGGAAGGTGATCCCTGCCCTCACCCATACTCCTCTGGCGAATGCGGAGTAATTTGTATAAAACATTTGTCCCCTCCACCTGCGTTTTAAAGCAGGCCCTACTTTTGCATTGATACTCTTAAGAACATACATACCCCAGACACGCCCAGTCCCCAGTGCACAACCCCAGATACCTGAACTACCCGACTCCCTTGCCCCAGGACAGGTGGAAGTAACCCCAATCCCAGCAAAACACTACTAACTATATTCACAATGTGGGTGTAATGGCTGTCGCCCAGCCTCGGATACCCCGCCACCCGTACCTCCCCTCATGTACGATCTGTCAGTTCCCCGCACAGATTCTCATTTATAATATTCCAAGGGTATTAACCACTGCCCACCTCCTCCACAGGCTGCACAGAAGATGTTCTGCAAAAGGATTTAGTTCGACCAAGGTTGTAGTCTCAAAGTGCCAGATTCCCCAGATCAACCCAGCTCATCCGCGGTGCGGGGTATCAGTAAGTAATCATCTTTATTGCTCAGTTCATTAAAACCATTGCAATTGTTAGCAAATAAAACCATTAGTTAAATACAGTTAGTGTGTAAAAATATAAAATAGGAATGACTACATATAAAAGTAATAATTAGTACAGGAATTTTAGTTTGTTTCGGACTAAGCGTAGAAGAAAAAGGTGAGGCACTTATATACCGCCTTGCTATTTAGCCTTCAGGAGGCGGTCCAATATCATATCGAGTGATTGATCCCTTGTCAAGGTCCGTTTGGGTTTCACTTCGTAAGTTGGCGTCAGCTTGTTTCTGCCCTCTGTCATTTTTGTTTCTTTTCTGCTTTCTCCAAGAATTTGACAACGTGACTTGCTAGCTGGGTGTTTGTCCCGTCAAAGCAGGCCTTTACCGCCTGCTGGCGTGTTCTTATTCCCAGCCTGTTGAGGTGCTGTTTTAGATGGTATCTACGTTCTATGTCCAGTCCTTTGCATGTACATAGTAGGTGCATGATGTCTTCTTTTTCCTTCCCACAGACTCGGCAATTGATTGTTTCTTGGGGCCTTTTCCATGGCGGGAGATGGTTTTGTACGGGAAGTTGGCCCAGCCGTAGGCGTAGAAACTTCTCCTTTGTGCGCCTGGTGAAGCCAACTCCTAAGTAGCTTTGGCAGAGGCTGCTTGTGTAGCTTTGGATAACTGTCCAACCGTGGGCCCGGGTTGCTAGACTTGCTTTATCCTCAATTAATGACATAGATCTAACTGATTTGTTAACTGTTTAAAGGTATTATGAGATCCACCGATCTTCCAGGCTTCTTGTAGGCACAAGGAGTTTATGGAGTGCTTGAGATATATCGCAGCCGCACTGTTGCTCTTTCTTTCCATCTCTTCCCATAGATGGTGATTTAGGCTTATGGCATCTCCTCTCTGGATCTTGTGCCATCTTTTAGCGTAGGCACCCATTCGCTCAAATGTTTGATTTCTCAGGCAAAATTCCAGCCTAATTTGCGCCTGAGAGGTGTAATTGGGCAGGCTGAAAATTATTCTCATGGCCTTCGCGATGGTGCTGTTCAATTGCTGGGCGTCCCTTCCTCGGAGGCATTCGCTACCGTAGGTTAGGGCCGGTGTTAGTTTTGCCTGAAGTACTTGAAGCAGGGGGGTGAAGCTTCGGCCAACTGCCTTTGTTTTAAGGCTCCTTAGCGCGATCCCTACGCTAATTCCCCTCTGTTTTATTGCTTCCTTTTGCTGGTGGAATGAGCCCTTTCTGTCGAGGATTACCCCCAGGTACCTGTACTCCTCCACTGTTTCCAGTGTGGTCCCTCCCATGTGCCAGTGAAATCCAGCTGACGATGTTTTTGCATTGATCCTCATTGTTTTGGTTTTTAATAGGTTGATGCTTAAGCTATTATCTGATGAGTACTTATACGTAGTGGTGATCAGATGTTGTAACCCTATCGGTGTTCTGCTGATTAGGACAATGTCGTCAGCGTACATTAAGTTAGAAAGAGTGAGACCGCCTATGCTAGGAGCATGAGAGTTAGTTTTGTCCAGCTGCTGGGCAAGGTCGGACATAAAGATGTTAAATAATGTTGGCGCTAGGACGCAGCCTTGTTTTAGACCTTTCGTGGTCTTTATTTTCCTTGAGAGGAGGTCACCTGGCCCTAGCTTGACTTGGACCCATGTGTCCGTGTGTAGTAAGATCAGCTGTGTGAGCAGACCTGATGGGATGTTCCTTTTTTCCAGCTTTGACCATAGTAAGTTTCTGTTAATGGTGTCAAACGCTGAGGTGAAATCGATAAAGCATACATACAGGGGTAGATTTGCTGCTTTTGTGGCGTTGATGAGGAGTGAAAGAGCTAACATGTTTGATGTTGTACCCATTTGTTTACGGAATCCAGTCTGGGTGATAGGAATTACTGCATTTTCTTCCGTCCATTCTAGGAGATTCTCTAATAGGAGACCGGCGTAGTATTTAGCTTCGTTATCGATTAGTGCTATTAATCTGTAGTTATTTGGGTCCTTAACGTTGCCCTTCTTGTGTATTTGTGCTAGTATAGAGCCTTTCCATGACGCTGGAATTGTTGCAGTGTCAGATATCTGTTTGAAGAGTGGCACTAGGGCCGCTGCCCAGTAGTCCGGGTTTTGCTTATAAAGTATTGGGGGAATCCCATTGGGACCTGGCGCCCCCTCCGCTTTCCCTTTCGCAATCCTGCTTATTATTTGTTTTTTAGTTGGGTCAAATGAATTACTGGCCAATTGTGTTGGCCGTGCTGGGCATTTTTTTTCCTTATCTGGTCGACTGGTTGTAGCAAGTTGTTGCACTTTATTGAAGTGTACCTGAAGGTGGTTGGCCCAGGCTTCCTCGGTTACATAGGAGTCGATGGTAGGATTCCTGGAGTTCTCAAGTGAATTGACTGTTTTCCAGAATCTTCCGCTTGTGTTGGGTCCTTTGGCGTCGTGTAAAAGTCTCGCCCATAGCTCGTCCTCTGCTTTCCTTTTTTCCTGCCAGATTGTTCTCTTTTTGCTCTGTTTTAAGTTTTGCAATTCCAATTGGGTTGCAGTGTCCGGTCCGTCGTGGTGTAGTTTCCGCAGTAGTTTGTTGATTTTACTTTTAAGGGCCTTTATCTCGATGTTTTCGTTTGGTTCCTTGTCGCGGTTATCAGTTGAATGGGTTCTTTTTCCTTGGTTTTTGCCGCTTTGATGGTCGGTCTTAGGTTTCCTTGTATGTGCCTGTCCCAGGCTCCACGTGAATTGTTCCCAGGCATTTAGGTACTCAGACTTATTTGTGATGCACTTTTCCCACCGACTTTTTGCGTCAGTTGTAAAGCGTTCCAGATTCGACGTGATGCATTTAATTCTTTTCTGTGCCACCAGCAGTGAACCTCCCAAATTTGTCGCCGGCCTAGATTGCACAACCCCCTGGAGATTAAGGCTGAATTCTTGGGGCTGATGGTCGCTGTCTGACATTGTACCTATTCGGAAGTCCGTGACTTTCGCGAAGAGTTGCAGGGATACAAATGTAAAATCTAAGGTGGAACTGACTGTTAGATTGTGAAAGGTAGCAGACGGTGGGCTGTCGTTTGTAAAGCGGCCATTTAATGCTATCACAACAGGCATTTCCGTTTCCGAGTCTTCTGCTGCGCTCATATTTGGAGAACTTTCTGATCGGCCATCCTCTTAGTCACTCCTCATCGATCTAGGGCTGGACCCCTGTTGGCTAAGCTCCACCACCGCCTTGATGACCATGCTCCTTTCCACTTGAACTTCTGTCTGGGTCGGTGCTCTCGACTGTCCACGGTGACACCCGTCATCTCCTGCAGGCGGTCTCGGTGCACTGCCTCCCGATTTCTGTCCAGGGACAGTGTCCAGCCTATCCCAGGTTTAGTGTGGCGTTAGAAAAAATGTCACTCCTTTAGGCCCCACAACTTGCAATCTAGCATGAAACAGCATTGCATACGAGAATTACATTTGTCGTAGCTTTCTCTTCACTGCCAGGAACGTGGATCTTTGCCGATGTACCTCTCTGGTGAAATCTGGAACACCATCACTCTGCTATTTCCAATTTGTACGTTCTTCACTTGGTGGCCTGCTTGAGTATATGGCCCCTGTCTTGAAAAATGGAGCAGGTGAGAAATAATTGGTCTCTGGGGCACTCCAGGCCTGGGAAGTCTGTACGGCACCCTAGGCACTCTTTCAATTGCATAAAACTGCGAGAGTCCCTCAGGGGCTACCTCTTTCTTAATCCAATCCTTTAAATATTGCACCATATCTTTACCTTCCTCCTTCTCAGGCCCCCCTATGATGTGCAAATTATTGCGATAAGATCTCCCTTCACTATCTTCTGCCCACATCTTCAATATTTTAACTTTCGCCGCCACCTCAGTGAGTTTTTTTTAGGTCTGTCACCTCTGCAGGGACGTCCGCATGTACTTTTTTTTTTGCGCCAGTGACACTCTCCACCAGCCGGCGGTGGTTGTCCTTCAGGAGATTGAGATCCGTGCATATGGAGCCTATTTTCGTTTCGAGCACCTCTTGGGACGCCATAATGGCTTCCATTATGTCTGCCATGGTAAGCTTCGAGGTGGGTGCGTCCCTTTCTGAATCCAGAGTCTCATCCTCTTCATCCGTTGGGATGCTTCCCCCTCCTGGTGTTGCGGCGCCTTGCCCTTTGCGCCTGGCCACTCTGCTCATGATGATCACTCACTCAGGTCCTCTATGCGCAACTGGTTGTGTTGTATATGCAGCGCCTTTCTTGCGTGTCTCTGCACTCAGGCCAGACCCCCAATGGTCTGAGCGGCACTCCTCCGCGGGCTGCTCAGAAAGCCAGTCTAGTGGCCTGCATGTACGGGCTTGCGCCCTCGTGCAGTCATCGCTGTACCCCAAAGTGATCTTACCGCCTGGTCGACCTTCTATTCTCTGTCAGAGTATGGCGCCCTCTTGTCTCCATGGCACACGCCTACGCTTAGGGACCACACAGCTCACATTCCACGAAATAAGCCCCGAGTAGATGCCCCGCTCTGGTCTCTAAGACGCTTGGGCCATGTATCACCCGCCCGCGAAAGTTTTCAAGGCCTCTTACTCCCACTAAGATGGCCGCTCCCCATGCTCTGCAGCACTCACCTCCAAGTTCCCAGCAGCGCACGACCTACGGCTCAAAACAGATCATGCAATAATGCTTGCGTGGGCAGCTGCTCCTCTACACCCTCCCTGGCAATCCTTATGGTACGTTTAGGTGCGGGCTCTCTGATGTGTTTCCCGTTGTGGCCTCCTTGCAGCCTGTCTCCCTCCAGGCCATAACATTAGCAGGCGATGTTCTCCATGGGCCTGACACGCCCCCAGTCGGCCTCATCCATCATCAGGGCCTCTCCGGTTGTCTCCTATCATGGTTCACTATGTCCTGAGGGCCTGAGCATTCGCGGCTCCCAATGCTTTCTCTCCCCTCCAATGCGGCCTCCCGCAGCAGCTCAGGCGAAACTTATCTCTGCGCCCAAGCACCTCACTCGGGGCCCTCACTCCCGTTTCCCGTCTCGGGCCTCAGGCAATCGGGGGAATACCAGCTGGGCGTGAATTGCTCTCCTCTACCCTCCTACCGTGCCGGCCATTCATAGACGCGGCTGGACGTGGTGTCTCGCTCTGCACCTCACCGTGCCCGCCCGGAGTCCAGTTACACAACTGCAAGCTCTGATTCAGGTGAAGCTCCATATACGGGGCGGGTCGTCAGCCTGCACCCCCACTGCTTGTTGCCCCTCAATGTGAGTGCTCCCCGCCCGCCACACGGCTCGGTTCACTGGGTCGGGTATCAGGCAGCGATCTCCGCAGGTGCCATTTTGGATACTACCCCCTTCGTCGGCCTCCACTACCGGCCGGACACTGCAAACCGCCGCCTCAATTTACAGCCGCTGTTTCCCCGGGTGAACAGCCGCCGAGTTCCCTGCTTTTCCGAAGGCCGGGTGCCTAGGATAAAGTGATCTATGGGAGTCCGGGGCCGGAGCTCCGGACCCACTTCCGTCTACATGGACGCCAAGCCACTCCCCCATATGCAAATCAGTCTTGACCCTGCCACTCGTAGGAACAGTCCAGCCTGAACTGCCAAGGCAGGCGCACTCCCTGGACTGGAAGGGAAACAAGCCTCCTGGGACCCGGTTTCGGGACATCGCCCCTCATCAGCCAGGTTAGCTTCAATCCAGTAGCGCAGGGAGCATGGGACCCATGTCTGGGCATACCCTTCCCTAAGAATACCCTTCCTACCTAGGGTGACAAAAGCAAAACGAACAATGGATGGACAGAATGCTAAACAATGCAAACATTCACCCCCAATCACAAAGATCTGGGTTAATCCATGTTTTTTTGCTCACCACAACACTCCCATTTGGACCCAGGTATATGCAAATCAGTCTTGACTTCTTATGGAGTTTGTAGTCTGACTTGCTCTCAAACTATCCACCTGTAGACATCAAAAGAAGAAGAAATTGGGGTTTGGGAAAGGCCTGTGTGAGGTATTGGCTGCTGGTGTTCCTGGTATGGTTGCGTTTTTTTTTTTAGACACATAGGCTTATAACCTGGAGGTATGGCCCCGAATCACCTGAGAGGGATAAATAGGGACTTTACCTACCATACTAGCGGATCTTTATAACACATGTCGAAACTGACTGAGCTGGTAGACTGGCAATTTTTGTGCAAATCCATCCACTGGGTCAAAAGTTATAAGCGCATAAAAAATACCTTTCCAGTAGAAAGTACAGCTTAACCATAACTGCACTGTGGCAACTTACAGTGCAATGTCTATATCTATCTATCTATCTACCTACCTAATATTTTTGCAAGCATGCATGCATAAAAAAAAGAAGAGGAAGGCAACACAAGATCTGAAAATACTGACAGTCACAGACCTACCAGATCATTGTGATTAAAAATTTTCAGGAGTCAAATGGAGCATTCACCAAAGTCCAGAGAGCACTGCAATTTCAGACAGAATTTTGCCTCACAATATCTTATTTGTTTGTTCAGGTCTGAAATAGAGCCCCCATAACACTGTTGCCCATGTAAATTAAACATATGTAAAGGCTAAAGTGAATGTTTTACATGAAAATTAAAAAGTGTATACATATTCAAGATCCATTGTCACAGATCATCGAGAAGCTCTGTAATTATTTCAACAGTCAAGCTGACAACAGCCACATAGCGCCACTATTGGCAGATACCTTTCAGCACATGCATAAGAAGCAGTAATCATCATTTCACTTGAACTGTAGTGCTTCATTCTATGCTTGCATTGATTAGATAATCAATTTATTATGATCCTGCCTGTGCTGAGTCTCCAACCTATGAGTTCTACTGTAACAATAGCCACTTTTATCGCTTTACCTTTAAACGTGAAGGCAAAGGACTGGAGAGCCAATGGCGCTCAAGTAGAAACTCATTAGAGCTCGCCACCATTAAAGGAGCCCTAAGCAGATATGGGCTAAATCAAACAACCACTTGCGAATGCCTTATGGAGGGACAATTTTATCACCCCGCATAACAATTTGGTCAGTAACTGTCAACAATTCATCCACTTCCGCATTAAATGGCCTCACTGTGATAGGTAAAGTGCTCTCCCTTCTTCCACCTTTAAGAACGAGATTCATCACTGCTTTCAATACCTCATCCTTCTCCATGGCAACCACCCACACAGCTCTGCTAACAGCACCACAACTCAACCAAACAACATCTTCCACACTGGCAATTGCCCCTTCCCTTGCTCACATAGTCACCCCTACCTCATTCATGCTCCTACAATCCAAGGGCAGAAGTGACAAGCAATCTGCTTTCACATTCCACCTGTCAGGTATGAATTCCACAAGAAAATTGTATTCTTGCAACCTGGATGCCAATTGAGCCAATCTGGCAGACCATTTGCCCGACCCAACAGGTGACAACATTTTAACAGAAGCTTGTGATCAGTGAATAATCTTTCTGCCCACACATATGTTCTATTTTCCACACCCCAAGCTGCTGCTAAGGTTTCTTTCTCTATAACAGAGTAATGATGCTCAACAGCAGTCAGGGTGTGCAGTGCAAAGGCCACCATTTTCTTATTGGAATCTATCTTTTGTGTCAATAGAGCTCCAATGCCTGTGTCACTAGCATCCATCGTCATGACAATGTTACCATTAACATTGAAAGGTACATGAATGCCTGCACCACAAATCTCTTCTTTTATCACCTCAAAACACTTATGCTGCCCCAGGCCCACAAAAGACTGTCTCCCTTCCCCATGAGCACCTTCAACAATTCCGTTTTACTTGCAAAATATATTTTCAAATTTTGAGTAATACTCAATTAGACCTAGAAATGAATGCAACTCATCTCTATGACAAGGAACTGGAGCCAACCTTATTGAGGCAAGTAAGTCTTTTTTTGGTTTCACACATTCAAATGAACTTGTGGGACCCAAATATTCCACCTCAGTGACCAAAAATGCACATTTCTCTCTGCGCAGTGTTAATCCAGTCTCTGACAGTCTTGCAAGAGCCTCCTTTAGAGCCAAGTTCTGAGTGCTTACACTATCACCAAAAACCAAGATACCATCCTGGAAGTAGATAACATTCTTCAAACCCTTGAAGACTTCAGTCACCATCCTTTGAAAAACACTTGCAGCTGACAGGGGTGTGGAATTTACTAGGGAGGAGGTCTTGTCATTATATACCATGCCTCCTTAAAACCCTACTTCCTTCCGAACCCTAATGCAACATGTGAAGCACTAGCCTTTCATTTCCACTTTATGAGTCAAAGGATTTTTAAAGGTCTTCTCCTTTATCGTACTCCTGGACCAAAAAAAGGGTTCCTGGAGTCATTGGGTACCTTAATTGAATAAGGGTTCTGTCTGGACTCATATACAGTAATGGGGGACTTCAATTTCCATCTAGAAAATCATGCAGATCCCGATACACAATAGCTGGAACAAATTATGGAGGCTGGCCACTTACATTAGTTGGTAACCATGCCCACACACGAATAGGGACTTAAATGGATGGGATATATTCAAACAACCAGGACTTCAATATCTTAGTTCTTCCCCTATCATGGTCAGATCATGGCGCTATTCAGTTTGAGTTAAAATGTGGCAGGAATCAGCTGGCTGAAAGTAAATCAGACCGGGGGATCATGACTAGAGCTTGGGGAAAACTAGACATCAATAAACTTGAGAGCTCTCTTAGTAGTTCACTATGACCCACTCCTACTGGAGTGGAAACTGCGGTCGCCGATTACAATCAATGGCTTACCGCATCTTGTGACTCTTTAGCTCCTAGTAGGAAGTGGCTCCCTAACCGAGCTACGCCCTCAGCCCCCTGGTATTCAGATGAACTTAGAACTAAGAAACTGGAATGCAAATTATTAGAAAGGGCCTGGTGTAAAATGTATACAGACACAGATAAGGCTAAATACAAACGATCCATAACAAGCTATAAGCAAAGCCTAGCTGAAGCCAAAAGACAGTTTTTCTCTAAGCAGATAGCTTTAGCCAAGTCCAACTCTAAGGAACTGTTCAATACCATCAAAAAACTGACCTTACCCCCCAGCCCTAAGAGTCATAGTAATCAGTTATTTTGTAATAATATCGCCGACTTTTTTTAAACTGAAAGTGGAAGTGATATATTCCTCATTTACTGAGGCGGAGGAATGTATACAGGCCAGTAATAATACTAGTGAACTGGAAAGCAGAGACCTATTAAGAACTATTGATCAATTTACACCATTGGAGATTCCAGAATTCATCAGGGTTTTGACCCAAATTCGATCAGGAGCCCCTAGCGATCCCTGCCCTGCTTGGACTATTAAACAAATACCAGAGGTTATGAGAAAGGCCCTGACCCCCGTGCTACATAATATTTTTGCTTCCGGAATTTTTCCCAAGACCTGGAAAGTAGCTTCCGTCCTTCCGCTCTTGAAAAAGCAGAATTCAGATCCCACAGAACCCAACAATTATAGGCCTATCTCTCGGCTTCCTCTCCCTGCTAAAATCCTGGAAAAGGTGCTGAACACCCAGCTCGGTGCTTTTCTTCACTCTAACAACTCTCTGGACCCTTCGCAATATGGGTTCAGGGCTGAGCACAGCACTGAGCTGGCTCTGTTGAAATCTACGGAGGAAATTAGAGAAGCTGTAGATGGAGGAGGAAGTGCCGTTTTGATTTTGTTAGACTTGTCGGCGGCCTTTGACACGGTCCATCTTAAAATTTTGATGGACCGGCTGTCTGGGATTGGTGTGGCAGGACTTGCTTGGAAACTCATACAGTCCTTTTTAGCCGACAGGTCTCAAACAGTGGATCTGGATGGGAATTCATCCAAGCCCTTCATACTCCTGTGTGGGGTACCACAGGGCTCTTCATTGAGCCCCACACTTTTTAATATATATGTGGCTCCTCTAGCCGGAGTTATCAGGTCCTTTGGCTTCCAGCTAACCTCCTATGCTGACGACACTCAAATTGTGTTGGCTATAAGCAAGGGAGGTGAGAAAGAGACTGGGGAGCACTTTCATGAGTGTATGAGTGCCATATCCCGTTGGATGTCCTACAACTGTTTGAAACTTAACTCCAATAAAACCGAGGTGTTAAAATTTGGAAACAATCCCTTGGTGTGGACACCAGAATGGCGGCCAGAAGAACTAGGACCTTGCCCCATACCAACTAATAAGGCCAAAAATTTGGGGGTAATGGTGGATGATAGACTTGTTATGGGGGACCAGATTAGCCAGGTGACCTCAGCTTGCTTTATGAATCTTAGAATCATTAGGAAAATAGAGTTCTTTCTGACGGAGAACAGTTTGAAGACAGTGGTCATGGCTCTTATAACATCACGGCTGGACTACTGTAATAGTCTATATCTGAATTTACAAAAATGTCTGTTCTATGGACTTCAGTTAGTCCAGAATGCAGCAGCCAGGCTGCTGTCTGGCGTTCCCAAGTATGCCCCTGTCAGAGGCGAGCTTAGGAAGTTACACTGGCTGCCTATAAAACAGAGATCTCGCTTTAAAGCGCTTTGTATAGTCTTTAAGGCTATCAAAGGTATCGGCCCGGAATTCCTCAGGCATAAGTTCCAATGGTATGTGCCCAGGAGGACACTGAGATCTACCAGTGCCAAATTAACACAGACTCCCAGGATAAAAAAACTTAACTGGGGTGGTAGGAGTTTTTTCCACAGTGCATCAAGAGCCTGGAACGAGATTCCGTTGGCTCTCAAAAATGCCCCCAATCTCCTTATGTTTCGGAAGAGTCTGAAGACGTGGCTTTTTTCTCAATGATATCTCAGCTAGTTTCAGGAGGCCAATTATTAGCGCCAGGACACCCAAGGGTAATCGTGCTCTCTATAAGTGTTAAATACATACATACATACATCTACTTGTCCGTGGGACAGGTTGCTTCATAAATCTACTTGTCCTGTAACAAAATCCATTTGTCCCTTTGGTGCCATGTAGCGCTGCCACAAATTATGGCAGCAATCTCATTATATAAGAGCTCTTGTATAGCCTCTCTGATTATACCAGGGCATATACCATAGTAGTGTTTGAATACTAGTAATCATTTTATGTTGCCACGTTTCCGGAGATCTACATACTAGGACGGATGATGGTGGTAAGCAGTAGTTCCAAGGTTGGAATGTCCTTTTGAGTCTGTGCAAACCTACTAACTTGGATGTTTTAAGGGTTTTTAACAATTTTTCTCTAATCTTTCCCATACTGAGAGATGCTGGAAATTTACTCCTGAGTGTGGCAGACGTAAACCTTCTTTCAGAGTTGGGAAAAAAAGTAGTTGGAGGGAAAATGAACTTTCAAACATCCAGGTTTTCACATGAGCAAATCTACACATGCATATTTGCTCATGCTGAAATGCAGTTCACAAATATTTTGTAGAAGTACAATTTCTTGCCTTACTAATATAAATTCTTGTGAATTCAGGAAAGCCATATACCAAAGGTGCTCTTTTGAGACTTTCTTTAATAATTGGGGCCCTAATTTGGTCTGGCGTTAACTATGACCTTTTGTGTTTATTCAAATTCTCTCTCTCTCAGAATCGGCTGGCTTCACTGTGAGTGACAGCATTCTGCTCTTTCACAAGGAGCATATCGGTACACAAAGTAGTTTTGTTCAGTGCCAGTAACTAATGTGGCAGTGTGTGTGTTTTTTTAGACCAAAAACAATTTTTGCGTTTGCCAATGTTTGCTATAATGGTGAAGGCCCGGCAGCTCTCATATCAATAAGGTTTTACAAAAGCCATGCCAACACAAGTCATGCATTGCCAAACTAAAAAGCTGACCACCAATGTCAGACCTACTGGCTTTGCGAAGGCTTGTTTATTTTTGTTTCCCATAATCTTATTGAAACTGGTTACACACATTTTCTAATATGAATATTTTTGGGATATACTAGCATGCTTAAACACATTTTACTAAATGATGCTGCAAAGAAATGGTACCTGAAATTTTACAATAGTTTAGCAAAATGTTTTTTCCCTACTTTCATTTTTTAGGAGCATTTCATATTGAAAGCAAAGAAACATTAATCTTGCTTTCAAGCTTCTGCAAATATTTGCATCTAATCAGAGACCATTCTGTGAGCATCATGCATAGCCACATGTTTCTAAACTTTGAAACTGTGTGAACACATTTTCATACTGGAACCACTGTCAGTAGTGCAGTCAGAACAAACATTTACTGAGCAAGCTCACCCTAATAATAAAGGTTTTCAAATAATGAACCATAAATACAAGTTTGAACAGCATTAACACATTCACACAAATATTAACTTAACTACAGGCAGTACCCTTCCCTGATCCTTAATGTGGTACTGTAAACTGGCAGCCAAAGGGTTTGTGCTGCAGGGGGTTGGGCTTCCTTGTCCCAAGGACAAAATACACATTAAAACTTGTTGTCCTTGACCCCAAACAATATGTCCTGGGCGTCGGGCTATAGGAATTCCACATACCTGAGCTGAGGATAGCCCAAACGGCATCCTCATAAACTGAAAAGTGCCCTCCATTGTAATGAATGCCATCAAGTGTTTAGAAGAATCATGCAATTGAATTTGGTGATATGCATGCCGCAAATCTAAATGTATCGGAAGCTATGTTCTGATTAAGGCTTCTTAAGTCAACACAAAAGCACAACTTGCCAATAGCCTTCTCAGTGATGACTACTGCAGATATCCAGCTAATGTTTCTACTGGCTCTATAACACCATTACCCAACATTTCATTCAACATTTTCCTTACCTCATCTCTAACTATTATTGGAACTCTCCTAACCTTATGCTGAACTGGTATGGCCCCTGGTCTAACTTCTATCTTATGTACATACCCCTCCAAGAGCCCTAACTCTTCCATGAACAACTTCTTGGCACCCTTCAAAATATCTTCCACAGTCAATTTGTCTACAACTACTACCTGTTGAGCAGCATGGAGATCAATCCTAATGTGGAGATCATACTGGTGATATCAACCAAAAGTAGGTGGCCCTGTCTCAGCTATGTAGACTTTGCCTTTAACTAATCTGTTTTTTAAATGAATGTCCGTATAGGACATGATGGTATCTAGGAATATCTAAGTATTTTAAAGAAAAGCATTCAGCAGTTAGGTAATCAGCCGTAATCTGGTTAGCTATTGTAAAATGTGCAAGTGGCACAATACTTCAAAAAAATTTATATTAATATACTTCCAATAATTGAAGATTGAATTCAAAATGAATGTAATAGTGCTGTAACACTTTTCATTTTTGTTGTACATTCAATATAAATATGTCAAATGAATTTACATGAACATTTAACACAAAATGTTTTTAATATTTATTTTCGAGTTAACTAGTTTTTTTTAACATTTCCCTATCCTTTACTCTAGAGAGACGTCACAGTCAGGTCGAATATCTCTGCATGATAAAGCACAGGGAAATATTAAAACTAGTTTATTTAACTCGAAAAGAAATATTAAACGACCCGTGATCCAGACCAATCAGCCTCAAAGTACACCTAGGTCCCGTTCTACTGCAGCTATTGACTATCATCATTTTGTGCTTTTCGGTGCTATTTCTACTTACATTTTTTAGAAGTTCTCCAGTCCCCCTTATTGGTTTGTTTCATTTTGGTGTAATGTTGTTTATTCTATTTCACTCCATGTTTCTAATAATTCGATTTGGGTTGTTTATTGTTTTGAATTCTGACTTTAGTACTCTTTTAGTATTGCATAAATACTTTATAAATTGTCATAAGTTAAGTCTGTCTGCTCTGTGCCACAGCTGTATGGGGGTTGAGCTCAAGTTACTTTATTTAAATTGAGGGATCACCCTGACAGGGGTCATGATGATTATTTCTTGAGGTGGATAGTCAAATGTCTTATAATATCAATAAGTAGCATATACCATACTCCCTATGTTTCCCCTGCCCTCTGCCTAGTGTGGCTGTTTTAGATGTACTCGCTCCACCAGCACTTTCTCCCTCCGTTCTGCAGTGGAGTATGCATGGCATTTCCATAAGTGACATGCACCTGACTGGAGGCCACTTCGGTTTTTGTTATCTTTGCATGGTGCTGTGTAGTTTATAGAACCTTCATGGCACTGGTGAGCTGTCCCATGCTTTGAACATCACTGCTGAAGTGCCCCCATACCACTAAGAGGTTTAACGTCCTGCGGGACAAATTCCAGTTCCACTAGCTCCTACTGGCTGTGATGTTTTAGTTTTTTACAGAAAAAAATATATTTTTATTGTTTTTGAGGAGCTAGGGCTTGTTGTGAAGCACTGCCGATCGCAGTATGGGTGTTAATCTCCACTTACTCACTAGAATTGATTTAGAAAAATCGCATTGATTGACACTAAATAGTTTTCAGTCAAAAACTTAAAGTCTAATATTTATTTTAAAATTAAGATTTAGCTTTGAGTGTAATTGCAAGCATGCAGTCCTCAACAATTATGCCAAGTGTAATTTTGAGCCCAGATAAGCTCATATGATAAAGTCAAGAAAGGGTCCCACAAAACTCTTCCCTTCGCCAGAATACTGGCAGATTCTGCACAACATTATTGTAATGGGAGGGGCACCATGATCCTGTTATCCACGTTCATTTATATTAACCCAAGCAACATAGTTGGTGTTTAGTGATGTAGGTCCAGAAAACGGAAGAATTCATAACATAAATATATGGATGCAGATATCTCTCATTGCAGAGGTATGTTTGGATTTATTTGAATTTAAAACTGGCATTTATTTGAATATAGAATGTTTAAAGTGGCCTTGCACATTTATTATAAAGTTAACTGTATGATTCTAATGATTGAATGAAAGACGCTTGTATAGCATGCTTCTCCGATGATAGGGTATCCTGTCACCTGATAGTAAACAGCCAAGTTTTCAACTCTTTCTGAAAGACTGGTAGTCTTGTATGACAAAAAAAGCGCCACATGAAGAGACTTCCAGTGCTTAGCAGCTAAGAATAAACAAGCATTGGCATAGCCCATAGGTCTCGCTTTTGGGACCTTATATGTATTTAGTTAAGCAGCACAATATGCTTGCATGGCTAAACACTTATAAGGTCCCAGAGGCGAGACCTATTGGCTATGCCAATGCATCCTCCCGTCACTTTTAGCAAAAGTAAAGAAATACAAGTTTTTTTCTGTTTCTTTACTTTTGCTATAATAGCGGCACCGACACTGTTGAAATCTAGATTGTGGCATAAACATTATCGGCGCCATCTTGTCCCTTTTCAGATCCGTACGTGCGCGTAAGCAGCAGCCATTTTGAATACCATGGCCTCTCTGCCCACTGCCGATAGCCAGCGCGTCTCTCTCCCCCACTCCCTGGCCTTGCAGGCATCCCCCGCGCTCTGGTAGCCCCCGATCTCTCCTGCCTGGGCCATAAACGCACCTCCAGCGCGACCCTGCCTCTGAGACATATCCCGAGCCGAAACTACATAACCCTTTCATCTCTTTCACATGAGCAGGCTTTTGATAACCTCTTCCTCCCTGGCCGATTGTCAGAACTGTTCCCAGGCCATCACCTAACCCTGCAGATGTAGTTTATTGCCCTCTACAGTAGGAACTCATCCCACATCAAAAGAGCGGGGATTAATCAATGCCTTCATACCCCTAGATCCGACCGATCGCCCGCATTCCTGTTCCCAGCGGAATGTCCAGCTGCGCGATAGCCATCACATGCTGAGATCGGGGTGGGAACTCTACTGTAGATGTGTGTGGGAACGGGCCTAAACCGGGGATTCCGAGGATGTCTTTCTGTACTTCAAAGAAATGTTACGGATGCAATATATGTAATAAAACCATAAACTTGTGTATAAGAGGCCAAGCCTCAGAGATGCGGTTTAGAGCACCTCGAGAAGATACCCTGTTGTCTGATTTGACGTGTTCTGCTCCGTCGGAATAAACTCCTGTTTCCTGCCTTCCAGTCTCCAGCGCCTGCCTCTTTGTTTGGTAATCTTGAGTTGGGTGAGAGGCGGCTACGCCGGGCAATCCTAAAAGGGTTATCGATCTTACTTTGCCTGCCCTTTTTAACAATTGGCGTCCCAAACGTGGGGCCCATCAGCGACACGTGGATCCAGTGGGAGAGGTCCTGACGACAGTGTGAACGACTGCAACGATCGGGAAGAGCTCCTGTCCGATAGACCCTCGTCTGACAGCCGATCATCCGAACTTCACCGGTTCCGAGCAGACCTCTCTCGAGTGATCTACGGTCCTGACTGGGAACCATCAGGAGTGCCACAGCAATTACGAGAAAATAGAGGACGATCGGCGCTGGAAGCGGAAGACGAGAAACTGTCCATGCGGTCCGGGTAAGGTCGTGTAACACGACGAATTGCAAATTGATTGTTTGAAAATACTAGTATTACTCATTTGATTGTTCCTGAGAGATTCTCTGTCTGCAAACGGGGAAGAATAGGAGTATTCTCTCTTTGCAGATAGTGAAGGGTAGGTAACGCAGGCCTTTGCCCCCATTGTAACCCGGCGTGCCTACTTCCCTCTCCATTTGATTGATTGTTTATCCAAACATTGACTGTTTTGGAATTGGTTCTCTTTGGATTATTCTCTATTTGCAAACAAGCACAGAGTCGAAATACCCTGTTTAGTCTTTGCAGATAGTGAAGAATAGGTAACGAAGGCTTTTGCCCCCATTGTAATCCGTCGTGCCTATTTTTCCTCATTTGATTGATTGTTTATCCGAACATTGACTGTTCGGAATTGGTTCTCTTTGGGTTATTCTCTATCTACAAATAAGCACAGAGTCGAAATACTTTGTTTAGTCTTTGTAAATAGTGAAGGATAGGTAGTGCAGACTTTTGTCCCCTTTGTAACCCGTCATGCCTATCTTCGACCCGTCTGTTGGTAGTTGGTTCAGCCCGGACCACTTATTAGAGATGAACCATCCGGCTCCACTGGAAGGCACCCCTAATAAGGACATGTTTACTAAATATGGACTAGTCACCGTGGCTTATAGTAAGCTGTGGCATAGATACACGAGAAAGGATCAGGAAAGTCAGTGGCCACTGATAGGATCCTTTGATGACGATAAAATAACCGTGCTGGAAACAGCCCTTCGTAACAATAAGACAACACCCACTATGCTTGATAGTTTCGTCATGTGGCGCAAAGAAGCAGAGCAGCGGAAAAAGAGAAATGAAGTCAGGTTAGAAAAAGAATTGCGGAAAGCAGCTCACTTAGCCGCTAACAAGTTGAAGGAAGAAATAAAAGAAAGAGAGGATACCAAGCTGAAACAAGAATCCGAAACATCGGGCCAGTGTCCCGTTAGGACACCCTCCATACTCTACCCTGAGCTACCTTCTAAACAACGAACAAACGATGATTTACTACTAGGTCCCCCGATCACCTACATGCCCCCTCCATATGCCCCTTGCCAACCTTTAGTGCAGCACTCACAGCCTCCAACGACAAGCGAGAGTAGTATCAGAGCCTCGGTCCTCATGGCCTCTGCGCCGACCAAACCCCTTGCACTCAGCACAGCATGAGCAACGGCACCAGATAACCCCAAACTAGGAAGGAAGGCTCCACTAGACTATATCGATTAAGCAAGAATGAGCGAGCAGGGATCGATAAGATTGTAAAGACACTCGTAGAACGGAAGGAAAGTGAGGATTACGTAACGGATATGTACAATACGTATGCCAATAGCCACAGACGACACTTTGTCGTACGCCTTTGTTACCATACCCTTAATGCCTATGAAGACCGATATCAAGACAAAGGCCCTGAAAACCTAACGAATCTGTGTAGGAAAGTTGACATTGGAGACGAAGGCGAGTGTGATGTGCCGGACCTCTTCACGCGTACGCTTGAGGTTCTCCGCCACCTCACTGAACGGAAACTAGAGACTAACACCACGACTCCTGTAGCGACTGAACCCCGAGTAGAAAAGGCTGACACGATAATGCCCATAAAGGAGGCTGCTCCCTATTGGGTTCCCCCACGAGGTCAGGGAACACATGATGATATTAACCACCAAGATGCGAGAGGGAGGGTAGTTTACAACTGGGTTTACCAACCATGGGATCGGCAAGACATCCTGACTTTCCGAAAGTCCTTGCCTGATCTACGAAAGAACCCCACTGCCTTCTATACAGAGTTAGGCACGGCCTTGGGTTCGACGATTATGACCCTAGCGGACATCGATTTGTTTTTCGGGCTATGTCTGCCAGCTGATGTGTGGAAGCAAATCCGGAAAGTCGACCACCTTGAGCTGTTCGGACATACCTGGTTACAACTTGGTGACATAGACAAGCAGCGAGATCCCGGACAGAAACCTTTGAAAGCCATTCTAGACCTACCAGATAAGATTGTACAGAAACTGAAAACCCTAGTTCCAGTAAGGAAGGTGGACTGGTCGATAGTAAAGGCCTGCTGCCAGAAACCCCAGGAAGACGTATCAGAATACTTCTCCCGGTTTGAAACGGTGTGTTCCGATTACAGTGGCCAGGACATGACCACCGCAACCGGACATCATCTGTTTGTCCAGAATTACGTAAAAGGCCTAACACCCGAAGTCTCGCAGAAGCTGCAGACTAGCGGGAGTAGTTGGGCGGCCTCCAAGCCCGCAGCTATCCTTCAGATGGCTCAATACTATGAACGACAGAAGAACGAGAACGACCGAGTGACTGAGAAAAAGAAAAAGGACTTGAAAGAAAGAGTGATGATTGCTCAGTTGCAAGGGGTGACTATAGGAAGGGAACAGTATAGAGGAAACTACCAGTCGAATGCTCCTAGAAATCCACGCCCTAGAGACCGCACACCTGCACCCAACGCTCCACGAACAGACATCGATGAGAACCAGTGTGCGTTTTGCAAAGGATTTGGCCATTGGAAGTCTCAATGTCCATTTCTGCAAGAATCAATCAAAAATAAGGACACAAGAGACGTAGCGGGTGGGCCAAGAAATAGGGGACAGGGACGAGGGCATACAAACGACACCAGCAATGACAGACCAAGCAGACCGAACGCGTTTGACTGTCCCCGACAGAACCAATGCCAACAGATTGATTGCGACAATGCCCACGACTTCGCATAGGACTGCCAAGGGCAAGGGAGGGATCCAGTCGAGCTCTATGTTGACCAGCAAGGCCCTTATGTCACCGCTAAGGTCCTAGGTACGAAGTCTCCATTTTTGGTAGATACTGGTGCAACACGTAGTGCGTTGTCTAAACGATTGATTCCCAGGGCACCCTTGTCTGGCTCACATATTACATCAATAGGTTTTGATGGAACGCCCTCCACTAATCCCTTATCCACGCCGATCTCCTTTAACCTGGACAATAACACCACTGACACGACGTTTTTGCTCTCCTCCAACACCCCGATGCCATTATAGGACTTGACTTGTTGAAACACTTTCGAGCTACCATTAGGTGTTCACAAGACGGGGTTCGAGTCATTCTGTATGACAACCCGACACTGCTCAGATCCTGTCCCACACGACGCATTTTTTCCATCACAGGTGCCGACTTGTCCCTACTCGACACTCTACCTCTGTACCTGTGGGCAAAAACTGACTCGGACGTAGGACGCATGATGATTGACCCTGTGCATATAACCGTTCGACAGGATGCAGTGCTCCCAAAGCTTCCACAGTATCGGATATCGCCCGAGGGCGAGAAGGCATTGGTAAAAATCATCCAGTCCCTGGTAGACGCAGGAGTGGTAGAAGAAGTAGTTAGCAATGTTTGCAACAGCCCTATCCTACCTATAGTAAAGAAGCAGGGTGAGGGAGATGAAAAAGCGTACCGCTTCATCATCGACCTACGAGAAGTCAACAAAGTAGTTGTACCTCAGTACCCCGTAGTCTCAGACATCACCACCATTCTGACCCTGATTCCTTCCACTGCCGCCACCTTCACGGTAATCGATCTCAAAAATGCATTCTTCTCCATCCCCATCCACCCAGACAGCCGCTATCTTTTCGGCTTCACCCTAAAATCCCGCTCATATAGATTTTGTAGAGCACCCCAAGGCTACACTGAAAGCCCCAGCATCTACAGCCAGGCCCTCAAGAGACAGCTGGACGCAGTCCAGTTACCAGAAGGAGTGGTGTTGATACAGTACGTCGATGATATCCTTTTGGCAGCTGACACCACTCCACTTGCAGTCACAGCCACCATCCAACTCCTGCACTTCCTCGCGGAAAATGGCCACAAGGTCTCCAAGAAGAAGTTACAATTCTGCCAATCCCAGGTCACTTACCTTGGCCATCTCCTGTCCAAAGACGGAAGAAAGCTGACACCCGATCGAATTCAGACCATCCTAGAAACCCCTGTCCCTAAAACCCAGAAGCAAGTCCGCTCCCTGGTAGGCCTCACGTCCTTCTGCCGACAGTGGTTGCCAAATTTCAGCCTCATTGTGAAACCGCTACTTTCCCTGCTGGCTAAAGATGTCCCCTTCCCGCTCCCTTGGACCCCTGAATGCCAATCCTCCTTTAAAGAACTACGAGACGCCCTTTGTTCTGCACCAGTCCTAGGAACCCCTGATTACACAAAACCCTTCTCTCTCTACACTCACGAAAGGGAGGGATGCGCTTTGTCTGTCCTGACTCAAAGCATTGGCCCCAAGCAACGCCCATGTGCCTACTTCTCTGCCACTCTTGACCCTGTAGCGAGAGCTTTGCCTGCCTGCCTTCGAGCCGTAGCTGCTGCTGCTGTCTCTATCCGACAAAGTGAGGGGATTGTACTCTCGAATTCCCTCACAGTGTTAGTGCCCCAAGCTGTTGACACCCTCCTGAACCAGACTAAGACACAACACCTGACTAGTGCACGACTGACTGGGTACGAACTAACACTGCTTGCACCCCACATCACGTTGAAAAGATGCACCACGCTGAACCCAGCCACCTTGTTGCCTCTGGCTGAGAACGATCCCAATGTGCCCCCTATACATGACTGTGTGACCCTCATGGACGAACAGACTAGGAGTAGGGTTGACCTCCGAGACACGGCTTTCCCAAATCCTGACGGAGAACTATGGGTGGATGGCTCTTATATCAAACTCACCGATGGCACCACCTCAGCTGCTTATGCAGTTACCACAGCCCGAACTGTAGTTGAGACCGCCCGCATCACACAAAGATCTGCACAGGCAGCAGAACTGATTGCCCTCACACGAACGTGTATCCTAGCGGCAGGGACGACAGCAAACATTTACACCGACAGCCAGTATGCCTTCGGGTGGTTCATCATTTCGGGCTCCTGTGGAAGGAGAGGGGATTCCTGACCTCACACGGCACACCCATCCTGCATGGAGATCTAGTATCCGCTCTGACTGAAGCGGTCCTCCTTGTCAAACGACTTGCTGTAATCAAATGTCAGGCACACAAAAAGGTGACGGATATCATTGGACAGGGAAATGCACTGGCTGACGTCACCGCCCGGACAACAGCTGGGAATAGGACGACGACACGCATATATGTGACCAGGTCACAAACAGAAAAATGGAAAGACGCAAGGGAAACCATTAGGGACATCCAGATGGCCAGCGCACCACACAAATTGACTGAATGGGCACGGGTGGGACTGAAAGACGATGAAGGCTGCTGGCGGACAAAGGACACGAACAAATGGTTGTTACCCAACTCATACTTGATCCCTATCCTGACCATGGCTCACTCCCCTGCACACATAGGATCGGTCCCTATGGCCGAACTTGTCTCCAGAGTTTGGCACAACGACAAAATCACAGACTCAGCCAATGGTCTAGTCCAACAATGCCTAGTCTGTCTACAACACAACCCTGGGAAAGGAACTGTTGTACCCCGGGGAGGGTTTGGGGTCCCCAACCATCCATTTGAGGTCCTACAGATGGACTATATTCAGTTAGAAAGATGTCAAGGACTGAAGTACGTGCTTGTTGTTGTGTGCGCATTTAGCAAATGGGTGGAAGCCTATCCGACTCGTGACAACACTGCCATTGCCACTGCAAAAGTACTACTGAAAGAATTCTTCCCTCGCTATGGCCTCTGTCGAATTTTGTGGAGCGACAATGGCCCCCACTTCGTAGCTGAGGTTATCCAACTTATCCTGAAGGGGTTGGGGGTATGACAGAAGTTCCATGCTGTCTTCCACCCCCAATCTGCTGGACTGGTTGAACAACATAATGCCACACTAAAGCTCAAGCTAGCAAAGATCGTAGCTACCACTGGACTAAAATGGCCAGACGCCCTTCCACTGGCATTGCTGTCAATGCGTTCCACCCCCACCAAACACCACTTGACCCCTTACGAGGTAGTTTTTGGCCGACCCATGAGCATCTGGTCTGCACCAAAACCGACATCCATTCACGACGTCCCGGACGTCCTTCTGTCAGACTATTTGTACAATTTGACCAAAACACTGTCTATTATCCATCAACAGGTGCTGCAGGCCATCCCCGATGCTTCCAGGGGCCCCGGACATAACCTCCAACCAGGCGACTACGTCCTAGTCCGGAACTTTCAGCGTGCGAAGAGTCTGGAACCCCGGTGGACGGGCCCCTGGCAAGTCTTGATCACCACCCGAACAGCTCTTCGAGTGGAGGGGAAACGGAACTGGCTGCACGCACACCATTGTAAGAAGATCTCCCCAACCCTGACGTCGACCGAAGACGTGACCACCCAAGAAGAGCTCCTGAATAAAGACCGACCATCCCTGAGCTGCTACCCTGAAACAGAGACACTTGAATTGGCGAAATTCCCCGATCCCACTGTGCCATCCAGAGAAGGGTATAACCTGCGATGAAAGGAGGGAGCTTCGGCTAAGCAGACCACTGGCTAAGTTACAATTCTCAGAGCGGCGGCCTAACACTACTAAGGCTGCCAGGAGAGAAGCCAAACGAAGTTTGTGGTTCTGCCCGCTACCGAGCCCCCTGAAAATGATGGAAGCGCCCGATACGAAGATGATGGAAGCAACTGGACACCCGAGGACCCACTACAGAAACCCGAAGACAAACAGGTTACACAGCTCAAAGACTATTGCCCTCTTTATCGCCCTTCTCTTTTGCCTCCTCCTCATGACCACCCTCTGGATTGTGGAAGAGAGCGCACCGGCTCATAAGACATTTCTAACAACTGCACAGCCTACCACTATGAAAGAACACTACCTGGTCTCTCTTTCACCTCAACTCCGGGAAAGACGTAAGGAGTTCTGGAACAACTCCTTCGTACAGTTGCTGCACAAACACAACCTTGCTGCCAATGCCACCAACTGCTGGATCTGTGGATTGATACCACATGCCGCCGGACATTCCATCCCCTTCATCCCTTCGCCTTTCTCTATTCATGGTTCCTGCCTTGCTTGGCTGATCCTCTTGCAAGAGAGCTACAGAGATAATGCCACTTCCAGCGAAACTATGTCACGCTTTTATCATGGGGTCTGGCTGAACAAAACAGGAAGAAATGCTGCTCCCTTTTGCCCTCTGACATCCAACACCTCTGTTCACATGGACATCCCCGCCAAAGAAAGGGTTGAGATGCAGGTGTTCAACAATCCAGCCAGACCCACTTTCTCCTACCTCCGGAAAAGAACAGCTGCCACCCTGACTGTAGCCCTATCTGTCTTAAATGTCTCGGGCCTTGTATGCATCAAGGGCCTTGGGACGCAAATGGTGGGCCACAGTGCTTGCCGCATCACCAGAACTTTGGACTTATCTGACCCACCCTCTTTTGTCACCTCTCCGAACATGTACTTCATCTGTGGTAAGAAAGCCTACACCTGGCTCCCAAAGGGCTGGGGAGGCACCTGCTACATTGCCTTCATCCCTCCACCAACCTATGTGGCTCCAGCAAACCACCACCGACAAAAGCGAGCAAGAGACATTGAGCAAGCCGACTCCACCGGAGCACAATTCCTGGATGCACTGAAGGGACTTGTTCCACTTTGGGGTCCGATGGCGAACAGCCGTGCCATCCGACATTTGACCCAGGCAGTTGAAACGACAATGAACATTACAGCTGGCATCCTCACAAACAACACAGCCGAGCTTCAGGCGGTCCGCCTGGTGGCCCTTGAGAACCGCCTTGTTCTAGATGTGGTTCTAGCAGATCGTGGAGGAGCATGCCGTATCATCGGGTCCTGCTGCTGTACCTACATACCAGACAATTCGCCCTCAGTCTACAAAGCCTTTGAACACCTCCACAGACTCTCCTCAGAAGTTCATCAGGAACAAGAAGAATGGTCGCTTGGGAGTTGGTTCTGGAGTGCTGTAAAGGACTGGGGGTGGAGGTTATTTATGATCATATTGATACAGATTGTTGTAATATGTGGATTCTGCCTGGGTGTTCAATGCTTGCCACCTCTGTGCTCACTTTTTGCTAATTGTATCTGCCCTAAGACTCTGGACTTTGAAACTGAACGCATGAAAGCTTTGTATGACATTGAAATACGAAATATAATGGGGATAGACGTAAATTGACAAGCTGGCTAGATATGTTGAAAAGGGAGGACTGTTGAAATCTAGATTGTGGCATAAACATTATCGGCGCCATCTTGTCCCTTTTCAGATCCGTACGTGCGCGTAAGCAGCAGCCATTTTGAATACCATGGCCTCTCTGCCCACTGCCGATAGCCAGCGCGTCTCTCTCCCCCACTCTCTGGCCTTTCAAGCATCCCCCGCACTCTGGTAGCCCCCGATCTCTCCTGCCTGGGCCATAAACGCACCTCCAGCGCGACCCTGCCTCTGAGACATATCCCGAGCCGAAACTACATAACCCTTTCATCTCTTTCACACGAGCAGGCTTTTGATAACC
The DNA here is from genome assembly GCF_964261635.1 of Lissotriton helveticus. Classification (NCBI taxonomy): domain Eukaryota; kingdom Metazoa; phylum Chordata; class Amphibia; order Caudata; family Salamandridae; genus Lissotriton; species Lissotriton helveticus. The sequence continues at coordinate 176,763,490 of NC_136071.1, read as the reverse complement.
TCTTCCTCCCTGGCCGATTATCAGAACTGTTCCCAGGCCATCACCTAACCCTGCAGATGTAGTTTATTGCCCCCTACAGTAGGAACTCACCCCACATCAAAAGAGCGGGGATTAATCAATGCCTTCATACCCCTAGATCCGACCGATCGCCCGCATTCCTGTTCCCAGCGGAATATCCAGCTGCGCGATAGCCATCACATGCTGAGATCGGGGTGGGAACTCTACTGTAGATGTGTGTGGGAACGGGCCTAAACCGGGGATTCCGAGGATGTCTTTCTGTACTTCAAAGAAATGTTACGGATGCAATATATGTAATAAAACTATAAACTTGTGTATAAGAGGCCAAGCCTCAGAGATGCGGTTAGAGCACCTCGAGAAGATACCCTGTTGTCTGATTTGACGTGTTCTGCTCCGTCGGAATAAACTCCTGTTTCCTGCTTTCCAGTCTCCAGCGCCTGCCTCTTTGTTTGGTAATCTTGAGTTGGGTGAGAGGCGGCTACGCCGGGCAATCCTAAAAGGGTTATCGATCTTACTTTGCCTGCCCATTTTAACAACGCTTTACTTTTAATGTTAAAAGTAAAGCGCCAGTGCCGCGATTATAGAAAAGTAAGCAGTAAGTTTAACTGTAAATCCACCCAAATCATGAAAATCTTTAGAAAAAACTGGAAGATTTTACAGACGGATCAAGTCCTTCGGGGCAGTCTTCCAGCTAAACCAATGATCACCTACAGACGTGGGAAATCTATAGGTGACCATTTGGTGCATAGTCATTTCCAAACAAATCCAACGAAAAACGATTCCGCTCTGGGGTTTTATCCCTGCATGAGCTGTAAAGCTTGTAAATTCAGCAAAAAGGTTACCGCATATAGAACAGATGTCAATGACCCTAAAAGTTTGTGAAAGATCAATCTACTGTTGAACTGTAATTTAGAATACACAGTATACTGTTTGACCTGCCCGTGTAATAAGAGATATATCGGCAGTTCTATCCACCCAGTTAAAAAACAGATACTCTAACACATGTGAGCTATTAACAACAAAGATGTGAACTATCCCATAGCTCGGCATTTCGAGAAATACCACAAAAGCAATAGGGATTTATTGAGCTTCTTCAGCCTGGACCAAGTCCCCAAAAATGAAAGGAGAGGGGACAGACTTAAGAAATTGCGGACCTTGGAATCCAAGTATATCATCAAACTTCAAACCATGATGCCGGATGGACATAATGGGGATGAAGAGATGTGGGTGCATCTGGGGTAACCCTCGGGGCAGATATTACACCTATCTACCCCTTGTTGTAACCGAATTGCTGCTACTAGTCGATAGATCCATTATAACAGAAACAGCGTCAGAGGGGTACTATATACTATATTACAAGTGATTTTTCTTGAGATTAGAGAGATGTAGGAGGTTTTCTTCCTTTTCCTTTCTTCTCTCTTTTTGTATTTTCTCTTTCGCCCGCCTATGTCAATATGTGATATTGAGTAATTATTTTTTGCTTTGAATTTATACCACATTCTGGGATTATAGGATTCTCTTAGAACTCTTTTTTAGCCAGTTTAAAACTCTAGGCCCATACAGGGCGCAATTATGTCACCTATTTGAGGCAGGAATTGAAATGGAGTTTGGCTCTATATAGGTTCTGTACTAATGATCTTAAGATCATGAGTAATTTAGCTCATAGCCCATTTAGGGCTCAATTATGCCGAGCATGTTAATTTGAACATAAAACCATCGTTGAGTCTGGATGAGATGAAATGTTTGATTTAATAACCTGCTCATCATGCGTAATGTATTTTCAACCACACTCTATAATAATGAATTGTACTGTTCAAATACACGTGTAATATTATAGCAATTTATTTTCTAGGTATACATCTGTATACTTTGCACTATTTGCACATTACAAGATGGCCACCGTTTATTTTATGTACAGTAACTTTTTTTATTTTTACTGCATCTTTGCAGTCACGAAAAGTCACATGCACCAATCACCTGTACTTAAGTTTATTTATAACTTTATCAAACTGACATTGAGAAAGGCGTTTTACGCCGAAACGCGCCTGTCAGCATGAGAGGGGGGGGGGAAACTTTCAAAAATAAAATCGGGCCGAAGGAATCTTTAAGTGCGCCTGTTTTGTTCGGCACAGACTTGCTGCTGTGTTTACATTTATCGCGGCTCACCACCGCGTAGGATTGCACCCAGGACGAGTGGTGCGGCGGCGGTGGACCTTCGTGACTTAAAAAATATATATATATATATATATATATATATGCAAAAAAGAAGGAGAGAACTCTGGGTAGCTCTCAAGTTTAGGTGGAAAGCAGCCCCTGTTGGAGCACTCTCAACACCAGCGACACTCTAGATCTGCTCACCTCAAATGTCTGTTTTTCTATCAAAGTTTTTAAGCATAGGATTAGCACAGTGCTATCCACGCCGAGATAGAAAATGACAAAGCCTCTTGCAATTTATACAGCAAAGTCTTTAAGCATAGGACTACTACAGTGCTGTCCTTGCCGAGCTGTAAAATTACAAAAGCCATTTATCACTCAAGGCACAATATTACAGCTTTGAATTAGTGAAATACCAACGCAAGCCAACCTGAAATGAGTAAAAGCAACCCCTGACACAGTGTTTCGCTCTAATTAGAGCTCTTCAGAGAGGTATAGCTTTGTCCAGACACAAGGGAGCACCCAGTATTAAGTCAAAAACAAAACCCTTTCAGGCATAGAGTGACGCATAAATTATGCAAAAAAGAAGGAGAGAACTCTGGGTAGCTCTCACGTTTAGGTGGAAAGCAGCCCTGTTGGAGCACTCTCAACACCAGCGACACTCTAGATCTGCTCACCTCAACTTTATCAAACTGACATTGAGAAAGGCGTTTTATGCCGAAACGCGTCTGTAAGCATGAGAGGGGCGGGGGGACTTTGAAAAGTAAAATCGGGCCAAAGGAATCCTCGAGTTCGCCTGTTTTGTTCGGCACAGACTTGCCGCTGTGTTTACATTTATCGCGGCTCACCACCGCGAAGGATTGCACCCAGGACGAGTGGTGCAGCGGCGGTGAACCTTGGTGACTAAAAAAAAAAAAAAAAAAAAAAAAAATATATATATATATAAAATATATTATATATTATTATTTTTAAATTGTCAGCTTTGGAATTTGCAAAGCATTGAAGTTTTTAAAAAGCAGCAGTGTGGGAAGTTGGCCTGGTATATGATGTCCACAGTTCTGTTGGCACCTTGTATCAGTCCAAACCATCCCTTATGGTGATGGTTGTAAGTCAACCTTACAGACAAGCTATCCTAGGGGTAGCATGGACTAAGCAGCCTTAAAGGATTAACTCAAGAGGGCATGTGAAGCCAGCTGTTTTACCATATGCAATCCTGTAATACCAAATGAAAGGACACCACACAAGTTATATATTATAAAAATATATGTATTTATTCTCAGAATAATCCCCACTACTCTTTATGAGCAATGAAGCACAAGCGTTTAAACAAAAGCACAATATTACATATGAAAGTTGCACGTTTATGGATGAGGCCAGTGGCCACTCAAACCATATATCAAAAAAGTGGTATAACAATCACTATTCGATCAGTGGTAAGGCCTAGGGCCTTGGGAATCGCTTGGACTACGAGGGCCTAACAGTAGTTAGAACGGGAGTAGCCCGCGGGATTTGGGTGCAGTGCCTAAAGCACAGGCATGCACCAATGCAAAGTCAATGGTGCGTAAAAGTTATCGAGTTACAGTTTTAAGAGTCTTCCGACTGGACTAGAAGGACAAAACTTTAGACTTAGACACTAGAGGTGTAAACCTCTACAGGAGCATAGGCGTTCAAGAGTTACCTCACCCACAGGAAGCGGGTGCACAGGTGCAAAGATGTGTCGGGTTTCGTCACGCAGTTCTATGGTGCCTGGAGATGAAGATGCTGCAGGCGTCCAGAAGAGAAGTGTCCGGTGCGATCCAAGGGTGGATCGAAGTCGAAGAGTACCTGAAAGCAGAGGGGACAGAGTCTGGGTCACTAGCCAGTGACCAGGAAGGAACCAGGAAGGAACCAGGCAATGTCGGGGGCAATCAGGTCGATGTCGTGAAGCTTGTCTCCGCTGCCACGTGGACTCTGGGGCACCGAGGATGACGAGCTGTCCCACGAAGGCTCTCACTGTGGGCGGTGTCGGCTTCCGGATCGGAGTCAACAAACCTTGGCAAAGGCAAACCAAGCAGGATTCAAAGAACGCTTAAAACTCGGACCAGCAAGGTCAGAGCGGGTGCTCCTTTTCAGGGGAGCGAGGGCCAGTCTGGAGAAACCAGGCCAGCTGTGTAAATTCAAAGGTTCGTCGGTTTTGGGGCCACTAGCCAACGGGCAATCGGCCGGACCAACGCGTCAAGCAGAAAAATGCAAAAGGGCCCCACGCAGCACTCGTCAAGCATGGAGGGGTGAGCTTCGGTGCAAAAGCTGCTCGGGGCTGGAGCTTCTCACGCTCCAATGCACAGCTTCGGAGGAGCCTCGGATGCTGCACGGTCAGCGCTTTGTGGTTTTTCCAAGATGGCCGCTCCCACGCTTCAGGTCGCCTCCACGGGTCTCAGCTCTGCATAGACTGTGGATCGGGCTGTTGGAAGGCAGGATCGCTGGCTCTTGTCGATCTCTGTTGCTCAAGTTCCGGCGGGAACTGCAACAAAGCAAATGTTGAGGTGCTGGATGGTGCCTGTTTGCACAGGGTGGTCACTCCTTGACCACAAGGGAGATTCTTCAGTCTTCCACGTCGAGTGGGATGTCGAAGGGTCCAGAGTTTTGTTTCATAAGTTTCAGTCCGGATAATCTGATGTGCATTGGCACTGCTCCCACCTATATTCCAAATCTGGGGGCTGGATTACCTGCTAGGTCCCTCCTATGGGTGGGACCCAGGAAGGGGGTGGTTACACCCCTTTCCCTTTGTCCAGTTTGCCACCAGGACTGGGGCTGGATGGCCCCAGAACCGGTTTGACTGGAATCTGCCCATGTACACCTTGTGCGCCCCAGGCAGTGTCTAGTTTCTTTCAACCCTTCCTGCTACAATCCACTATCTCCTGTCTGGGGTGGTGTGACACCTCTCTGTGACAGGAGATCCTTTGATCAAGTCTCCTCTGTCGAGTTTCGGTCAGCAGCAGGAGGCCAGACTCGTGTCTGTGGCAGCAGCATCCATTTTGTGATGCTGGGGCTCTGGTTAGGATTAACCGCATTTGCAGTAAGTAACATGTCTTCCCCTCCTAGAGGGGTGGGATGCTTCCCCCGTCGTCAGAACTGGCGAGGAGGTAGTATTCCACGTTGTATGACACCAAACACGACATGTTTTGATAAAGCCAAACCGGAGTTGCAATAACCGTAAGGATTATAATGCACTTAAGAGTATATGGTATGGCAGTATCACTAGAACAGCTATAAGGAAATGGTTCCGAAAGCTGCAGACAGGCTCAGCTAATGCTAGAGCACATCTCACATAAAACCAAGCACTCTGCCTCCAGGATTGTTAAGGCCTGCCATAGGAGTGACTGATGGGCATATATGTGTCCAGATATAGGTTTAGATATAGGTATACTATATCTAAGCAAGGGGTGATTACACCACCTTGCCCCAGCCTAGTGATCAGCCAGTTGTGTCGATTTAAGTACCAGCCAGGGGTGGCAAAAGATATGCTGCAGCCCCTGGTAGGCCTTGGATGCCCCTATGCCCTGGGCAACTATAGTGCACTGTACAGGGGCTGATAAGGTGTCCAGTACCAGATTGGTGATGTACCTAGGGTACATGGAGTCCATTTAAAGACAGAGCAGATAGCCTGGGACCCTGATTAGCAGGATCCCAGGCCAACTAAGTCGAAAACCAGCTAAACACTAGGCAAAAAATCTGGGGTAACCATAGTCAGGTATCCACCCTCCTACAAGCAGCAAGCCCTCTGACATCTTTGCACACCCCTTCTTAATAAAGTAATGCAGATTTTACCATTCTTTATCTTTCCTTTCTGTGCACTTGTCTTTTAAAAATAACTCAATCGAAACTGAGTTATGGTTTTGGCATACGTGCAAAACCACCTCAACTGGGCCTGGGTCTTCTCCTATCTGTTTTGAGGACATCCGCTTATTTTTCTGTAATATTGCATTTTTTACCATTATGGCCTCTAGCAGTCTTCCCTGTAGTGGTAATACTTCCAGCATTCACATCTCCCCCTTTATGGAAAAAGTAACAACGTGCTTGAACTGCTAGTATTGAATTGTCTGGTTGTTTTGTAGTATGTCTTTAGTTTGCAATGTGTAAATGGAAATTAACGTGTACCAAGTAATAAAAGAAGCTTTACTCAGGAAAACAATACTGCAGTGCCCTATACTAAACAAACATGCTCGGAATGGACAACTCTACAATATGCACTACTGAGCCCTGCTTAGCCACTCAAAAAGACTGCCCCAGGAGGTAAGGGTAAAAAGGGTGTGCACTATGAACCTTAAAACACCTGTCTTTAAAGCACAGAAATACATCAGGTCAAAAAAAACCCTGGTCATTCTTATGCATTCTTGCTTGGCCCTCACCAACATGACCCCAGAAGCTCAGCGTACCTCTTGTCTATAGGCTTCTGTTCACACTTAAGAATCCATAGGTGATGCTCACCCCCTTGTTTTTTTTCACTTTATCTTGTGACTCGGGCCAAGACCAATACAGTTTGGAAAAACCATGACAAAACAATAAATGCTAAAATGCTAGCAGCCCGCGCTAGACCTATTGGCTGTGCCCATGCTGGTTTGTTTTTCCTAACCAAGGCTCCCTGAGAACAGCATGGATGTTTAGATGAGAGTCCCATGCTAAGTGCCCAGGACACAAGCTGCACCTCACTGATGAAGCCCAACATGGCTGAGGCTGGTTTGAGATTGCTTGTTTCATATCTAAATAGGCACTTAGAGTGGCAGGTCAGGTTTGCCTATTGGCAGCAGCAGCTCCTTTGTGGGAGCATCGGTCGTTGCCCTCCTATAGCTGGTGTAATTTTAAAATATGGTGGATAGCTCTGTGTTTTCTAACCCCAGGTGCTGTGCAGTTTGTATATGTTCCCCACGAGCCACTGGAGCCAGGTTGCCTGGTGATGAGTGGGTGGAGCTTAGAATCACTTTGATGCCCGCACTTGCACTCCAAAGTGCGCATGTCAGGTTGGCCGACAACCTTTGTGCGGCTAGCTGAACATGCGCAGAAGAAGCCTATCACTATATGTGCATAGTGAGGGGGCGTGCAGCCGAAGCTCCCTGCATGCACTCAGAAAGAGCGCTGTGTGGGCCTACCCGATCCAATCCTGACGCTGCTGTCAGCAAGGGAGCATCATCTGGAATGGTCAGGACTTGCTGCTCTGAGCATGCTGGGTTCTGTTTTACCACGGGTTCCGGTGATTCTTTGTCACGATCGGCAGTGCAGTGGCTTTGGACACCTTCTACTCCTAAGTGATGGCGACGCAGATTTTAGCAGCAGAAGTGAAGATAGGCAATATCTATGGTTGTGGCGAGTTGTGGAATTTATACTTTTTTTCCTGCAGTGATTATTTCTTAATATTAGCAGCTGTTAGTTACTACTCCCGCCCCTCACACCTTTACACACGCAGCCCTTCCAGCCAGAGCTGCCGACTTTTGAACTGGGAAAACAGGTTTGAGTCTCGGAATCAGCTCAACATCTTGCGATTCTAGGCAAATCACTTAATCTCCTTGTGCCTCCAAAACATGCATCTGACCTTATATAATATAAATGGTACTTATAGAAAACACTTCAGTACGTTCAGGAAGAGTTTGCACTATATTAAACTGAAAAAAGAATAATGTGAAAATGGCATCCCTTCTGTTTCAAACTAGGTTTATCTTACCTCGTATATTTAAAGTACATGAATCGAGTGAAACAATGAGTCAGATGCGCAAAAAGCAAGTTCATATGTGTCTGTTTTTTTAATGCATCACTACACCCTACTACACACTCTACACTCTACAACACACTCTACACTCTACAACACACTCTACACTCTACTCCCCACAACACACTCTACTCCCTACTACACACTCTACGCTCTACTCCCTGCTACACACTCTACTCCCTACTACACACTCTACACTCTACTCCCTACTACACACTCTACACTCTACTCCCTACTACACACTCTACTCCCTACTACACACTCTACTCCCTACTACACACTCTACTCCCTACTACACACTCTACACTCTACTCTACCTCTATCTACACGCACACATATGCACATATATATATATATGTATATATATATGCATAGATATGCATTTATTTATATGTATGTATAAATATATATATATATATATATATATATATATATATATATATGTATATGTAAACAACCTTTCCTCCTGATCGAAGAAATTCACAGACTACTCACGATGCTTAAGTGATTTATTAACACGAAATCAGCAGCTCCCTACCGACGCGTTTCGCCACTAAGGCTTGGTCACAGTGAATGTGATCATTTACAGAGTGCTATTTACATCTTTAGATCATAAACATAAACAGAGGACTTTGCTCAGTCATTACAGACTACTAAGTAGGCTCCATCTTGGAATGGGCGAAAATTCAACAATATCGTTTTTGCCACAATATATTTTGAAAATTAAAATATTTTAGCACTATACTGGATCATAATGTCAATCCTTTACATGAAATTTACTCTATTTCGCCCCAGTGGGCAATTGTATTCAACTGATATACAATCAAATTGTTCAACAAATTATATAACCAATTTCAACATAAATCATGCCCGTGTGGGCTATTATAGCAGCAATAGTTACTAATCAAATATATTCCAGAATTTCATAAGTCTTGCCCCAGTGGGCTGTTTGTTCGTGGCTCTCCTTGTTCCAAAAAAGAAAACGTTATGTTTGTCCTCCAGATCTTATCACATGTTCCTGCATGAGAAAAAATTTATCTTTTAAAATCAATATAATTGACATATTTACATATTAAAACATTTTTAATTTTAATTTTAACAAGGAGAGCCACGAACAAACAGCCCACTGGGGCAAGACTTATGAAATTCTGGAATATATTTGATTAGTAACTATTGCTGCTATAATAGCCCACACGGGCATGATTTATGTTGAAATTGGTTATATAATTTGTTGAACAATTTGATTGTATATCAGTTGAATACAATTGCCCACTGGGGCGAAATAGAGTAAATTTCATGTAAAGGATTGACATTATGAGCCAGTATAGTGCTAAAATATTTTAATTTTCAAAATATATTGTGGCAAAAACGATATTGTTGAATTTTCGACCATTCCAAGATGGAGCCTACTTAGTAGTCCGTAATGACTGAGCAAAGTCCTCTGTTTATGTTTATGATCTAAAGATGTAAATAGCACTCTGTAAATGATCACATTCACCGTGACCAAGCCTTAGTGGCGAAACGCGTCGGTAGGGAGCTGCTGATTTCGTGTTAATAAATCACTTAAGCATCGTGAGTAGTCTGTGAATTTCTTCGATCAGGAGGAAAGGTTGTTTACATATTCAGGGTGGCCGGCACCCGCACAGGCTCGCCGTGACCAGAGACTAGGAGCAGCCGGGAATGGTTGTCTGTATATATATATATATATATATATATATGTATATATATATACACATCTGCATATCTATATAAGTACAAATATAAATGCATGCATACATATATCTATACATATATGCATACATACTTTAAAGCTCCCTTGAGCAGCGGGCTGACGAGCCTGGGATCCCGCACCTACGCGCCTGAGTGGTACTATACCTGGCAGATATTGGCAGCCATCGGCAACCCCAGTACACGGCCTATCCCTGCTGATGAGGGGTAATACCCCGAAACACGTGTCCAGGGATGGCGAAGACAGCGAAGATAGCAGAAGATCGAAAGATGATGCATCGCGAACACTTTACTACATTGACCAGAGTCCTTAGGGGCGACACCGCCGGTGTGTGAGTAGTGTGCGACCCCACCCCCATTTGTAACTTTAAAGCTCCCTTGAGCAGCAGGCTGACGAGCCTGGGATCCCGCACCTACGCGCCTGAGTGGTACTATACCTGGCAGATATTGGCAGCCATCGGCAACCCCAGTACACGGCCTATCCCTGCTGATGAGGGGTAATACCCCGAAACACGTGTCCAGGGATGGCGAAGACAGCGAAGATAGCAGAAGATCGAAAGATGATGCATCGCAAACACTTTACTACATTGACCAGAGTCCTTAGGGGTGACACCGCCGGTGTGTGAGTAGTGTGCGACCCCACCCCCATTTGTAACTTTAAAGCTCCCTTGAGCAGCGGGCTGACGAGCCTGGGATCCCGCACCTACGCGCCTGAGTGGTACTATACCTGGCAGATATTGGCAGCCATCGGCAACCCCAGTACACGGCCTATCCCTGCTGATGAGGGGTAATACCCCGAAACACGTGTCCAGGGATGGTGAAGACAGCGAAGATAGCAGAAGATCAAAAGATGATGCATCGCGAACACTTTACTACATTGACCAGAGTCCTTAGGGGCGACACCGCCGGTGTGTGAGTAGTGTGCGACCCCACCCCCATTTGTAACTTTAAAGCTCCCTTGAGCAGTGGGCTGACGAGCCTGGGATCCCGCACCTACGCGCCTGAGTGGTACTATACCTGGCAGATATTGGCAGCCATCGGCAACCCCAGTACACGGCCTATCCCTGCTGATGAGGGGTAATACCCCGAAACACGTGTCCAGGGATGGCGAAGACAGTGAAGATAGCAGAAGATCGAAAGATGATGCATCGCGAACACTTTACTACATTGACCAGAGTCCTTAGGGGCGACACCGCCGGTGTGTGAGTAGTGTGCGACCCCACCCCCATTTGTAACTTTAAAGCTCCATTGAGCAGCGGGCTGACGAGCCTGGGATCCCGCACCTACGCGCCTGAGTGGTACTATACCTGGCAGATATTGGCAGCCATCGGCAACCCCAGTACACGGCCTATCCCTGCTGATGAGGGGTAATACCCCGAAACACGTGTCCAGGGATGGCGAAGACAGCGAAGATAGCAGAAGATCGAAAGATGATGCATCGCGAACACTTTACTACATTGACCAGAGTCCTTAGGGGCGACACCGCCGGTGTGTGAGTAGTGTGCGACCCCACCCCCATTTGTAACTTTAAAGCTCCCTTGAGCAGCGGGCTGACGAGCCTGGGATCCCGCACCTACGCGCCTGAGTGGTACTATACCTGGCAGATATTGGCAGCCATCGGCAACCCCAGTACACGGCCTATCCCTGCTGATGAGGGGTAATACCCCGAAACACGTGTCCAGGGATGGCGAAGACAGCGAAGATAGCAGAAGATCGAAAGATGATGCATCGCGAACACTTTACTACATTGACCAGAGTCCTTAGGGGCGACACCGCCGGTGTGTGAGTAGTGTGCGACCTCACCCCCATTTGTAACTTTAAAGCTCCCTTGAGCAGCGGGCTGACGAGCCTGGGATCCCGCACCTACGCGCCTGAGTGGTACTATACCTGGCAGATATTGGCAGCCATCGGCAACCCCAGTACACGGCCTATCCCTGCTGATGAGGGGTAATACCCCGAAACACGTGTCCAGGGATGGCGAAGACAGCGAAGATAGCAGAAGATCGAAAGATGATGCATCGCGAACACTTTACTACATTGACCAGAGTCCTTAGGGGCGACACCGCCGGTGTGTGAGTAGTGTGCGACCCCACCCCCATTTGTAACTTTAAAGCTCCCTTGAGCAGCGGGCTGACGAGCCTGGGATCCCGCACCTACGCGCCTGAGTGGTACTATACCTGGCAGATATTGGCAGCCATCGGCAACCCCAGTACACGGCCTATCCCTGCTGATGAGGGGTAATACCCCGAAACACGTGTCCAGGGATGGCGAAGACAGCGAAGATAGCAGAAGATCGAAAGATGATGCATCGCAAACACTTTACTACATTGACCAGAGTCCTTAGGGGTGACACCGCCGGTGTGTGAGTAGTGTGCGACCCCACCCCCATTTGTAACTTTAAAGCTCCCTTGAGCAGCGGGCTGACGAGCCTGGGATCCCGCACCTACGCGCCTGAGTGGTACTATACCTGGCAGATATTGGCAGCCATCGGCAACCCCAGTACACGGCCTATCCCTGCTGATGAGGGGTAATACCCCGAAACACGTGTCCAGGGATGGTGAAGACAGCGAAGATAGCAGAAGATCAAAAGATGATGCATCGCGAACACTTTACTACATTGACCAGAGTCCTTAGGGGCGACACCGCCGGTGTGTGAGTAGTGTGCGACCCCACCCCCATTTGTAACTTTAAAGCTCCCTTGAGCAGCGGGCTGACGAGCCTGGGATCCCGCACCTACGCGCCTGAGTGGTACTATACCTGGCAGATATTGGCAGCCATCGGCAACCCCAGTACACGGCCTATCCCTGCTGATGAGGGATAATACCCCGAAACACGTGTCCAGGGATGGCGAAGACAGTGAAGATAGCAGAAGATCGAAAGATGATGCATCGCGAACACTTTACTACATTGACCAGAGTCCTTAGGGGCGACACCGCCGGTGTGTGAGTAGTGTGCGACCCCACCCCCATTTGTAACTTTAAAGCTCCATTGAGCAGCGGGCTGACGAGCCTGGGATCCCGCACCTACGCGCCTGAGTGGTACTATACCTGGCAGATATTGGCAGCCATCGGCAACCCCAGTACACGGCCTATCCCTGCTGATGAGGGGTAATACCCCGAAACACGTGTCCAGGGATGGCGAAGACAGCGAAGATAGCAGAAGATTGAAAGATGATGCATCGCGAACACTTTACTACATTGACCAGAGTCCTTAGGGGCGACACCGCCGGTGTGTGAGTAGTGTGCGACCCCACCCCCATTTGTAACTTTAAAGCTCCCTTGAGCAGCGGGCTGACGAGCCTGGGATCCCGCACCTACGCGCCTGAGTGGTACTATACCTGGCAGATATTGGCAGCCATCGGCAACCCCAGTACACGGCCTATCCCTGCTGATGAGGGGTAATACCCCGAAACACGTGTCCAGGGATGGCGAAGACAGCGAAGATAGCAGAAGATCGAAAGATGATGCATCGCGAACACTTTACTACATTGACCTGAGTCCTTAGGGGCGACACCGCCGGTGTGTGAGTAGTGTGCGACCCCACCCCCATTTGTAACTTTAAAGCTCCCTTGAGCAGCGGGCTGACGAGCCTGGGATCCCGCACCTACGCGCCTGAGTGGTACTATACCTGGCAGATATTGGCAGCCATCGGCAACCCAGTACACGGCCTATCCCTGCTGATGAGGGGTAATACCCCGAAACACGTGTCCAGGGATGGCGAAGACGGCGAAGATAGCAGAAGATCGAAAGATGATGCATCGCGAACACTTTACTACATTGACCAGAGTCCTTAGGGGCGACACCGCCGGTGTGTGAGTAGTGTACGACCCCACCCCCATTTGTAACTTTAAAGCTCCCTTGAGCAGCGGGCTGACGAGCCTGGGATCCCGCACCTATGCGCCTGAGTGGTACTATACCTGGCAGATATTGGCAGCCATCGGCAACATCAGTACACGGCCTATCCCTGCTGATGAGGGGTAATACCCCGAAACATTTGCCCAGGGATGGCGAAGACAGCGAAGATAGCAGAAGATCGAAAGATGATGCATCGCGAACACTTTACTACATTGACCAGAGTCCTTAGGGGCGACACCGCCGGTGTGTGAGTAGTGTGCGACCCCACCCCCATTTGTAACTTTAAAGCTCCCTTGAGGAGCGGGCTGACGAGCCTGGGATCCTGCACCTACGCGCCTGAGTGGTACTATACCTGGCAGATATTGGCAGCCATCGGCAACCCCAGTACACGGCCTATCCCTGCTGATGAGGGGTAATACCACGAAAGACGTGTCCAGGGATGGCGAAGATAGCAGAAGATCGAAAGATGATGCATCGCGAACACTTTACTACATTGACCAGAGTCCTTAGGGGCGACACCGCCGGTGTGTGAGTAGTGTGCGACCCCACCCCCATTTGTAACTTTAAAGCTCCCTTGAGCAGCGGGCTGACGAGCCTGGCATCCCGCACCTACGCGCCTGAGTGGACTATACCTGGCAGATATTGGCAGCCATCGGCAACCCCAGTACACGACCTATCCCTGCTGATGAGGGGTAATACCCCGAAACACGTGTCCAGGGATGGCGAAGACAGCGAAGATAGCGAAGATAGCAGAAGATCGAAAGATGATGCATCGCGAACACTTTACTACATTGACCAGAGTCCTTAGGGGCGACACCGCCGGTGTGTGAGTAGTGTGCGACCCCACCCCCATTTGTAACTTTAAAGCTCCCTTGAGCAGCGGGCTGACGAGCCTGGGATCCCGCACCTACGCGCCTGAGTGGTACTATACCTGGCAGATATTGGCAGCCATCGGCAACCCCAGTACACGGCCTATCCCTGCTGATGAGGGGTAATACCACGAAAGACGTGTCCAGGGATGGTGAAGAAGCGAAGATAGCAGAAGATCGAAAGATGATGCATCGCGAACACTTTACTACATTGACCAGAGTCCTTAGGGGCGACACCGCCGGTGTGTGAGTAGTGTGCGACCCCACCCCCATTTGTAACTTTAAAGCTCCCTTGAGCAGCGGGCTGACGAGCCTGGCATCCCGCACCTACGCGCCTGAGTGGACTATACCTGGCAGATATTGGCAGCCATCGGCAACCCCAGTACACGGCCTATCCCTGCTGATGAGGGGTAATACCCCGAAACACGTGTCCAGGGATGGCGAAGACAGCGAAGATAGCAGAAGATCGAAAGATGATGCATCGCGAACACTTTACTACATTGACCAGAGTCCTTAGGGGCGACACCGCCGGTGTGTGAGTAGTGTGCGACCTCACCCCCATTTGTAACTTTAAAGCTCCCTTGAGCAGCGGGCTGACGAGCCTGGGATCCGCACCTACGCGCCTGAGTGGTACTATACCTGGCAGATATTGGCAGCCATCGGCAACCCCAGTACACGGCCTATCCCTGCTGATGAGGGGTAATACCCCAAAACACGTGTCCAGGGATGGCGAAGACAGCGAAGATAGCAGAAGATCGAAAGATGATGCATCGCGAACACTTTACTACATTGACCTGAGTCCTTAGGGGCGACACCGCCGGTGTGTGAGTAGTGTGCGACCCCACCCCCATTTGTAACTTTAAAGCTCCCTTGAGCAGCGGGCTGACGAGACTGGGATCCCGCACCTACGCGCCTGAGTGGTACTATACCTGGCAGATATTGGCAGCCATCGGCAACCCAGTACACGGCCTATCCCTGCTGATGAGGGGTAATACCCCGAAACACGTGTCCAGGGATGGCGAAGACAGCGAAGATAGCAGAAGATCGAAAGATGATGCATCGCGAACACTTTACTACATTGACCAGAGTCCTTAGGGGCGACACCGCCGGTGTGTGAGTAGTGTACGACCCCACCCCCATTTGTAACTTTAAAGCTCCCTTGAGCAGCGGGCTGACGAGCCTGGGATCCCGCACCTATGCGCCTGAGTGGTACTATACCTGGCAGATATTGGCAGCCATCGGCAACATCAGTACACGGCCTATCCCTGCTGATGAGGGGTAATACCCCGAAACATTTGTCCAGGGATGGCGAAGACAGCGAAGATAGCAGAAGATCGAAAGATGATGCATCGCGAACACTTTACTACATTGACCAGAGTCCTTAGGGGCGACACCGCCGGTGTGTGAGTAGTGTGCGACCCCACCCCCATTTGTAACTTTAAAGCTCCCTTGAGGAGCGGGCTGACGAGCCTCGGATCCTGCACCTACGCGCCTGAGTGGTACTATACCTGGCAGATATTGGCAGCCATCGGCAACCCCAGTACACGGCCTATCCCTGCTGATGAGGGGTAATACCACGAAAGACGTGTCCTGGGATGGCGAAGATAGCAGAAGATCGAAAGATGATGCATCGCGAACACTTTACTACATTGACCAGAGTCCTTAGGGGCGACACCGCCGGTGTGTGAGTAGTGTGCGACCCCACCCCCATTTGTAACTTTAAAGCTCCCTTGAGCAGCGGGCTGACGAGCCTGGCATCCCGCACCTACGCGCCTGAGTGGACTGTACCTGGCAGATATTGGCAGCCATCGGCAACCCCAGTACACGGCCTATCCCTGCTGATGAGGGGTAATACCCCGAAACACGTGTCCAGGGATGGCGAAGACAGCGAACATAGCGAAGATAGCAGAAGATCGAAAGATGATGCATCGCGAACACTTTACTACATTGACCAGAGTCCTTAGGGGCGACACCGCCGGTGTGTGAGTAGTGTGCGACCCCACCCCCATTTGTAACTTTAAAGCTCCCTTGAGCAGCGGGCTGACGAGCCTGGGATCCCGCACCTACGCGCCTGAGTGGTACTATACCTGGCAGATATTGGCAGCCATCGGCAACCCCAGTACACGGCCTATCCCTGCTGATGAGGGGTAATACCACGAAAGACGTGTCCAGGGATGGTGAAGAAGCGAAGATAGCAGAAGATCGAAAGATGATGCATCGCAAACACTTTACTACATTGACCAGAGTCCTTAGGGGCGACACCGCCGGTGTGTGAGTAGTGTGCGACCCCACCCCCATTTGTAACTTTAAAGCTCCCTTGAGCAGCGGGCTGACGAGCCTGGCATCCCGCACCTACGCGCCTGAGTGGACTATACCTGGCAGATATTCGCAGCCATCGGCAACCCCAGTACACGGCCTATCCCTGCTGATGAGGGGTAATACCCCGAAACACGTGTCCAGGGATGGCGAAGACAGCGAAGATAGCGAAGATAGCAGAAGATCGAAAGATGATGCATCGCGAACACTTTACTACATTGACCAGAGTCCTTAGGGGCGACACCGCCGGTGTGTGAGTAGTGTGCGACCCCACCCCCATTTGTAACTTTAAAGCTCCCTTGAGCAGCGGGCTGACGAGCCTGGGATCCCGCACCTACGCGCCTGAGTGGTACTATACCTGGCAGATATTGGCAGCCATCGGCAACCCCAGTACACGGCCTATCCCTGCTGATGAGGGGTAATACCCCGAAACACGTGTCCAGGGATGGCGAAGACAGCGAAGATAGCAGAAGATCGAAAGATGATGCATCGCGAACACTTAACTACATTGACAAGAGTCCTTAGGGGCGACACGGCCGGTGTGTGAGTAGTGTGCGACCCCACCCCTATTTGTAACTTTAAAGCTCCATTGAGCAGCGGGCTGACGAGCCTGGGATCCCGCACCTACGCGCCTGAGTGGTACTATACCTGGCAGATATTGGCAGCCATCGGCAACCCCAGTACACGGCCTATCCCTGCTGATGAGGGGTAATACCCCGAAACACGTGTCCAGGGATGGCGAAGACAGCGAAGATAGCAGAAGATCGAAAGATGATGCATCGCGAACACTTTACTACATTGACCAGAGTCCTTAGGGGCGACACCGCCGGTGTGTGAGTAGTGTGTGACCTCACCCCCATTTGTAACTTTAAAGCTCCCTTGAGCAGCGGGCTGACGAGCCTGGGATCCCGCACCTACGCGCCTGAGTGGTACTATACCTGGCAGATATTGGCAGCCATCGGCAACCCCAGTACACGGCCTATCCCTGCTGATGAGGGGTAATACCCCAAAACACGTGTCCAGGGATGGCGAAGACAGCGAAGATAGCAGAAGATCAAAAGATGATGCATCGCGAACACTTTACTACATTGACCTGAGTCCTTAGGGGCGACACCGCCGGTGTGTGAGTAGTGTGCGACCCCACCCCCATTTGTAACTTTAAAGCTCCCTTGAGCAGCGGGCTGACGAGCCTGGGATCCCGCACCTACGCGCCTGAGTGGTACTATACCTGGCAGATATTGGCAGCCATCGGCAACCCAGTACACGGCCTATCCCTGCTGATGAGGGGTAATACCCCGAAACACGTGTCCAGGGGTGGCGAAGACAGCGAAGATAGCAGAAGATCGAAAGATGATGCATCGCAAACACTTTACTACATTGACCAGAGTCCTTAGGGGCGACACCGCCGGTGTGTGAGTAGTGTACGACCCCACCCCCATTTGTAACTTTAAAGCTCCCTTGAGCAGCGGGCTGACGAGCCTGGGATCCCGCACCTACGCGCCTGAGTGGTACTATACCTGGCAGATATTGGCAGCCATCGGCAACACCAGTACACGGCCTATCCCTGCTGATGAGGGGTAATACCCCGAAACATTTGTCCAGGGATGGCGAAGACAGCGAAGATAGCAGAAGATCGAAAGATGATGCATCGCGAACACTTTACTACATTGACCAGAGTCCTTAGGGGCGACACCGCCGGTGTGTGAGTAGTGTGCGACCCCACCCCCATTTGTAACTTTTAAAGCTCCCTTGAGCAGCGGGCTGACGAGCCTGGGATCCCGCACCTACGCGCCTGAGTGGTACTATACCTGGCAGATATTGGCAGCCATCGGCAACCCCAGTACACGGCCTATCCCTGCTGATGAGGGGTAATACCCCGAAACACGTGTCCAGGGATGGCGAAGACAGCTAAGATAGCAGAAGATCGAAAGATGATGCATCGCGAACACTTTACTACATTGACCAGAGTCCTTAGGGGCGACACCGCCGGTGTGTGAGTAGTGTGCGACCCCACCCCCATTTGTAACTTTAAAGCTCCCTTGAGGAGCGGGCTGACGAGCCTGGGATCCTGCACCTACGCGCCTGAGTGGTACTATACCTGGCAGATATTGGCAGCCATCGGCAACCCCAGTACACGGCCTATCCCTGCTGATGAGGGGTAATACCACGAAACACGTGTCCTGGGATGGCGAAGAAGCGAAGATAGCAGAAGATCGAAAGATGATGCATCGCGAACACTTTACTACATTGACCAGAGTCCTTAGGGGCGACACCGCCGGTGTGTGAGTAGTGTGCGACCCCACCCCCATTTGTAACTTTAAAGCTCCCTTGAGCAGCGGGCTGACGAGCCTGGGATCCCGCACCTACGCGCCTGAGTGGTACTATACCTGGCAGATATTGGCAGCCATCGGCAACCCCAGTACACGGCCTATCCCTGCTGATGAGGGGTAATACCCCGAAACACGTGTCCAGGGATGGCGAAGACAGCGAAGATAGCCAAGATAGCAGAAGATCGAAAGATGATGCATCGCAAACACTTTACTACATTGACCAGAGTCCTTAGGGGCGACACCGCCGGTGTGTGAGTAGTGTGCGACCCCACCCCCATTTGTAACTTTAAAGCTCCCTTGAGCAGCGGGCTGACGAGCCTGGGATCCCGCACCTACGCGCCTGAGTGGTACTATACCTGGCAGATATTGGCAGCCATCGGCAACCCCAGTACACGGCCTATCCCTGCTGATGAGGGGTAATACCCCGAAACACGTGTCCAGGGATGGCGAAGACAGCGAAGATAGCAGA
Source organism: Lissotriton helveticus (assembly GCF_964261635.1). NCBI lineage: Eukaryota > Metazoa > Chordata > Amphibia > Caudata > Salamandridae > Lissotriton > Lissotriton helveticus. Next base: position 176,744,012 of record NC_136071.1, on the reverse strand, counting down.
AGATCGAAAGATGATGCATCGCGAACACTTTATTACATTGACCAGAGTCCTTAGGGGCGACACCGCCGGTGTGTGAGTAGTGTGCGACCCCACCCCCATTTGTAACTTTAAAGCTCCCTTGAGCAGCGGGCTGACGAGCCTGGGATCCCGCACCTACGCGCCTGAGTGGTACTATACCTGGCAGATATTGGCAGCCATCGGCAACCCCAGTACACGGCCTATCCCTGCTGATGAGGGGTAATACCCCGAAACACGTGTCCAGGGATGGCGAAGACAGCGAAGATAGCAGAAGATGGAAAGATGATGCATCGTGAACACTCTACTACATTGACCAGAGTCCTTAGGGGCGACACCGCCGGTGTGTGAGTAGTGTGCGACCCCACCCCCATTTGTAACTTTAAAGCTCCCTTGAGCAGCGGGCTGACGAGCCTGGGATCCCGCACCTACGCGCCTGAGTGGTACTATACCTGGCAGATATAGGCAGCCATCGGCAACCCCAGTACACGGCCTATCCCTGCTGATGAGGGGTAATACCCCGAAACACGTGTCCAGGGATGGCGAAGACAGCGAAGATAGCAGAAGATCGAAAGATGATGCATCGCGAACACTTTTCTACATTGACCAGAGTCCTTAGGGGCGACACCGCCGGTGTGTGAGTAGTGTGCGACCCCACCCCCATTTGTAACTTTAAAGCTCCCTTGAGCAGCGGGCTGACGAGCCTGGGATCCCGCACCTACGCGCCTGAGTGGTACTATACCTGACAGATATTGGCAGCCATCGGCAACCCCAGTACACGGCCTATCCCTGCTGATGAGGGGTAATACCCCGAAACACGTGTCCAGGGATGGCGAAGACAGCGAAGATAGCAGAAGATCGAAAGATGATGCATCGCGAACACTTTACTACATTGACCAGAGTCCTTAGGGGCGACACCGCCGGTGTGTGAGTAGTGTGCGACCCCACCCCCATTTGTAACTTTAACGCTCCCTTGAGCAGCGGGCTGACGAGCCTGGGATCCCGCACATACGCGCCTGAGTGGTACTATACCTGGCAGATATTGGCAGCCATCGGCAACCCCAGTACACGGCCTATCCCTGCTGATGAGGGGTAATACCCCGAAACACGTGTCCAGGGATGGCGAAGACAGCGAAGATAGCAGAAGATCGAAAGATGATGCATCGCGAACACTTTACTACATTGACCAGAGTCCTTAGGGGCGACACCGCCGGTGTGTGAGTAGTGTGCGACCCCACCCCCATTTGTAACTTTAAAGCTCCCTTGAGCAGCGGGCTGACGAGCCTGGGATCCCGCACCTACGTGCCTGAGTGGTACTATACCTGGCAGATATTGGCAGCCATCGGCAACCCCAGTACACGGCCTATCCCTGCTGATGAGGGGTAATACCCCGAAACACGTGTCCAGGGATGGCGAAGACAGCGAAGATAGCAGAAGATCGAAAGATGATGCATTGCGAACACTTTACTACATTGACCAGAGTCCTTAGGGGCGACACCGCCGGTGTGTGAGTAGTGTGCGACCCCACCCCCATTTGTAACTTTAAAGCTCCCTTGAGCAGCGGGCTGACGAGCCTGGGATCCCGCACCTACGCGCCTGAGTGGTACTATACCTGGCAGATATTGGCAGCCATCGGCAACCCCAGTACACGGCCTATCCCTGCTGATGAGGGGTAATACCCCGAAACACGTGTCCAGGGATGGCGAAGACAGCGAAGATAGCAGAAGATCGAAAGATGATGCATCGCGAACACTTTACTACATTGACCAGAGTCCTTAGGGGCGACACCGCCGGTGTGTGAGTAGTGTGCGACCCCACCCCCATTTGTACATATATTTATACATATATGCATACATATGCATGTTATGTACATGAAAGTTTGAAAAACACTAATAAAAGCAAAGCTAAAAAGCCACCTAATTACAAACAAAATTTGTTTTGACTTAAACAAGGGCGAGACCTATTGCATTTTCAATGCTTGTTGTGTGCGTCAATCGTGTATAGATTGAATCATCCAGTCCCCCTCTGTGCCCTCCTCAAATTTTGCATTAAAGCAGCTGTCACGTCTACATTGTTCTATATCAGCAAAACGTGAATGACCAAACTAATACATGATAAGAATCTCCTAAGAACAAAATGTTTTTATTGGAGCTGGCATTCGGTGCTAAGGCTTTAAAGTGCACTGATTTCTTTTTTATAACTATACCAGCTGCCTTGGCGTTCCCCACCATTGACAAACTGCACCTCGTAGACAAGGATGTTGTAATCTGGAATTTGCAGTTATTTAAAAACCACAAAGTTTGTTAGCCACTCACATTATTTTGTAATGAACACCCGAATTAGTCCTGTGATGTGTCTAAACTAGTGTATAGCATGTAGAAGATTGGTAAATTAGTGTATAAGCCTAAATGTATCCCATATTTTAATTTATATCGTATATATAATCCCCCCATATCCAACTGCTAATTTACACATAGGTTATTCTAGTGGATTTATTTTGATATAAAGACACTCTTCAAACATTTGCCAGCCTGTTGAATGCAATAGAATATACTTTAGCATCAATCTACTGGTACTACTTATATATTATTAGAATCAAAAGTACTTAGTAGAACCTGATTAAAATAAAAGTATTGCTCCTCTGTACCATCACAGCTTGGTGCCACAGTCTAGCATTTACTTATCCTACTGCATTTAAGTCAGTGTCACAGGCCTTTATTTTTTCTAATCTGATTTGCCTTCTCAAGCGTTTGATTTTTAAGAAACTTACTCTTGGGGTGGAACCCCAAACCAATTCCAAGCACTTTTGTGTCAGTCAGTGTCGCTTGCACCTTGAAAGAGTCACCAACAGCCACTGCCTATTGGAGCAGTACCAGGTCTGGCCTGAATATCTAGAGAGGTATAGTTGGCAAACACACATATGGGGCTGGCAGGGCGGTAAGTGGGCCGGGTCCCTCCGAGTCTCACACTAGGTAGTAATTAAAAACTAATATTGAAACAGGTCACCATTGGGCCCTATATTAAAGTCCTTAACTGCACTGGCAAAAAAACACGGATTGATTTTTAAATAATTAATGTAAAAAAATGTAAGTAATCCATGTCATCATTTTAGTTGTTGTTTATATTTCCCGTTTAACATTCTTAGGGAATGCAAGATTAAGTAAACTATTTTCAGGGTGATGCGTTTCTTTATTTTTTCATGAAACATTTACACTTGAGTAGTGCATGCTTCGAACAGTCGCCTAACCGGGTGCTTATAACAGCAATTATTGAGAGCTCTGAAGGTGAGGCTGAAAGCAGTGCGAGTTTAACACAGTGCTTGTCAGTGACTTCAAGGGTGTTCGGAATACGAGGCCATCCAATGCTTGGCCTCTTTGCAGGATGCACAGAGCAATGGGCGGGTATTCCCGTTGCAATTGTAACTTTGTGACAATGTGTGAGGAGGTACACAGGGGTCAAAATATTGCGATGGCGAAAGTAAAAACAATGTTGTCAGGACACAATGTAGCCAGCTGAAGGCTTTTTATGCACTGTACCAGCTGTGACCTTAAATTCCTTCAATTTGACCAACTGGATTAACCATCAGGAGACTAATGAGTGGTGAAATAAAAACCAAGGACTGCAAACATTGCGACTTAATGATATTAAGCAAGGTGGGAGACTCTAAACATATGGCTCTGTGTATTGAAGGGTGTGTGCACTGTACTCCTCACTGTGCCCACGCCCCTGAAACTATCAACATAACAAGCAGGTTAGATCTGACATATATCAACCTTATTTGAAACCAGACCTCATGAACACACCTTTTTTTTATAACGTGCAATCCCCTGACTGATGTTACAAAAGAGAACAGGGGATTATTAGAAAACGTAAAGCACTGCGCGTCGATATCAGTTTGTGGGTAAAAGGCGGGACCCTGGTGGGTTCAAAAAGTGGAAGCCCAAGCAGGAAGATGAAGAAATGGTCAGCCCTGGAGCTAACACCAAAAGAGTTGGTTATCCCACGTCAGTGTTTTTAAGTCTTCAAAATGACTCAAAAAGGGCTGTACTGCCTTAGCTAACACATCCACAAGCTCCATATAAGGAAAAACTGTAGGGCGTTTGCACCAATTACTTTGCAAGTAAGAACGGCTAATGTTCCCTCCCTCGCCGAACAATTTACCAACACGGGACTGGTATGTGCACTTCCTGTACAGAGGGCAGCTCAAAAGCGACCTAGAGCTATTGTCTCTTTTGATCAGTCCCGAAGCCTCCAATGGCAGCTCCTTTTATTTGACGTCATCGCCATAAACCTACTAACAACTTATGGTGCGAGACGGAAAACAGATGACAAAAGGGCTTTAAACGTCATGCCAGCTTCATTGGCACTGAAAAGGGACACCGTTGGTGGCACGGCACTCAGTAGCTGCATTCATGTGGGATTTAATATAGCAGCAGTTCACTAGGAATGCTGTTTTAATAGTTAATTGTTTATAACTTTACGAATGAAAAGTATGTACAGTGAACATTCGCAAAATAAACTAAGCACGCTAAAAAGATCCTATGTCACCGTTTTTTACTTTTAATTTACTATTGGCAACAGGTATTATGAATAAATTGCGTTTAGATTTATTTTAGCTCATAAATACTTTTTGTTACTTCGCGTGTTGTTTTCTTTTTTCTCCACTAAGCGCGTTCATATAAAGAGACATATGCCGGTTTAAGATGGTCGTCAAAGGGACCTAGAGACGGGAAAGGCTCGCCAGTCCTCATCACCCTCTTAACTATACAATGTTCATAGGGCGGCAGATCAAAAGTCTTGCAAGGTAGCCTCTTGTAAAGCAAAATAATTAGATTTCCCATGTATGTTTGTTCTAAAATGCATTTCCGAGGTACATAAATGGTTACTAGTTATAGTAATCGCGTTAGATATTTCTTATTGAAAATACATTTATAGCAAAATAAAAACAGATTGTTCCCCCTTTTACATCCTTATTTCGTTTAGGTTCAATATTGTAGTTTCTTACATCACTTTATTCAAGCACTCACACTAATCGTGCCTTTCCAATATGGTTTCCTGTTTTCCGGGACTTTCAGGGAGGGGTCGCTTTACTCTCATTGTCCTTCTTTTGTGTTTATGCCCGGTGACTCAGTGATCTGGGGGTCCTTTGCCTCGCTAGCCGTTCCCTTGCCGTGCAGCAGGGGGGTGTTCAGAGCGAGCAGTATAAAACCCTGCGAGCGAAGGAGCTTTGTGTCACTCTGAGCTCCATCACCCTTGTGTGCTCCGGCCATTTATTTCACCCCTTGGCTTGTGCTCTGCAACCTAAAGAAGGTAAGAAAAGATTGCTTTGTGTATTTATTAATTCGTTTTTAAGCATCACTACCTCGTGGGGTGGGGGTTCTGGTAGCGCTCGCTGTGCCGGACAGAAGCGTTAGTGTTATTTTTTTAAATGTATAAATATATATTATAGATGTGTTAGCTGTTCTCTTTAGGAGAGAGAATAACCATACGCCGTATAGTTCATTCTACAATTTCCTCACTTAAACTGTGGCGCCACACGTTCCACCCGTATGAAAACCACCATTGTGGAAGGAAACGCGTGATGAGTCAGGGACCGCCATCTCGTCTAAACCGTTACTTATATTCCGGGGGTTCGTGGTGCCCTTGATAGTCTGCGCCCGTGCCTCATGGGGGCGCTCAACGAACGCACGACGCTGGATGTAGGTTTGACTTCACTAACGCTTTAGGTAGCTTGTGAAGAGAGATTACCTCCGAGTCTGTCGATCTTTATCCTGCCCAGTCTTGTTCCCAGGCATCTCTGGGTGTTATAGTTCCACACCCATGCCTTGTTCAGGGAATTGAGCGGTATGACGTCTATGGCTGAACTACCTTTCCCATAATTCTTGTCGCTCTGCGGCTTCACCAAGCGCGCGGTCTTCCAGCTGCCATTGAAACTAAAACGGCTGACGCAGGAAGGCTAAGAAAATGGCGTAAAGGCATTGTGCGTTTAGGGGCGACGAAACCTTACTGCCCGGCTTTCCTTATAGTTAACTTGAACTGTCAGCTAGGTGTTTTTTTGTGTGCAACTAATCCGTAAATTGTTCTGTGATGTGTAAACCTTAGCAGTTCCGTAGATGACCACACCTTAATCTACTTTGTGACGTGGGGGAGAGCAAACGGAACTCTTAAGTTAGTGGGGCGTTGTCCGTGATTTTGACACTAGTATTTTGCCCGGAATGGGTCCCCTGTATCCCGAAGTCCAGACTGCCAGTGACTGAGTGAATAAAAAATGCATTTCAGCAAGCTGCGTGTAGCGTATTTTTGCGGATTAGTCTATTTTCGCGAAAGAAACCTGCTCATGTGCATTATCAGATCGCATTTTCCTGTCTAGACAGAATTTGTTGCTCGTCTTTCGACTAGGGCGGCTCTTCTCTCCCTCGTAGTTTAAGGGAAGCGAGCGCACCATAGCGCAATGAGGGATTGGAGTTGTTCCCACGTATATAATATAAAGTCGTTTGTTCTAGGATAGCCTAACGATGGCAATCATTTTTAGGCGGACTTTTTATTTGGTGGGAGTGGTCGGCTACTTCTGTTTGTGGTTGGCCTATTCAAATTATGCTGTGCTGGACGTTTGTGGAAAATATACGTTTTACTTTCTACAGTCTTAAATGCAGATACTATTCACTTGGTCGCTCTGGCTAAAGAGCGTAATTTCTGCTGTAAAATGAGTTCAGATGAGCATGCAGGGAAGTCTGCAAAACCGATCTGGTTTTTGCTAGAAGAGGCAATCACTTCCCATCCCCTCTTAGTCAGCGCCGCTGAACGCTTCCTGTTCACCGCGCCCCTCCTTCCTGCCTGCAGCTTGCTCCAACCGTTGCCTTTTAAGGCAATAATGAGGCTGCTGCAGAGGCTTCCTTTTGTCTCGAGTCTGTTGCAATCGCAGGCCCTCTGCTGGCCAACATGGGTATTTAAAGGGCGAAAGGGAAGCTGTGTGCGGCGATGACTCAACCTGACCATCCCATTAAATCAAGTGGACTAGATTGCAGAAGTAATGGTCGCGGAACAAAAAAATGCAGGACCGGCAACTTAATTTTGTGTAAATTAAATGGGGGGGCTAGAGCTGGAGGAGAAAGTTGGATTCTGCTTCCCGGTATTGGTTTGTTAGATTATCTACAAAAGAGGGAAAATATTTTTTATTTTTATTATCTTGCTTGAACTCTCAAAGCACTAATACCAAATTTAGTACATTATTCGTAAGACTATCCATTAAATAAAGTCGCCTTTAAAAAAAAAAGGGAACATACAATAATGGTGCCAATTTAATATGCTATTAATACTATGGGGGTTGCCTTTCGTGTAAGTTTGCAGTTTCTATTATCACACTTTTGAATATATATATTTTTTTTTAGTATAGTTGCACTTACTGTAGATACATCGGCAATTAACACTTTAATGTTCTCACCTACCAGACCACAACTTGCTCGGCACTGGCAGTGATAGAGCAAATTGTGGACAGATAATGTAGCACTTGCTTCAGGTAGTTAGGTGTAAGCTTTGTCAACCAGCCATTAACAGATTTGTCTGAAGCTTGCTTGCCGTTTGTGTACTTTCCTGAAGGACCAACCAAACTGCGTAAGTCGGCTGCAGCCTCTTTTCGTGGACGTTTGTTTAAATTGTTCGTTTTTCCTTTCCAGAAAAATGGATGAGGATATTGCCGCACTTGTGGTTGACAATGGATCCGGTATGTGCAAAGCTGGCTTCGCTGGGGATGATGCTCCGCGTGCTGTCTTCCCATCCATCGTGGGGCGCCCAAGACATCAGGTACGTCTAAATAGCTTTTGCCCTTACGTTGAGGGGTGGGCGTGTACACCTAACAGTCTGCAATGCCTCACAAGTTGGTGTATTTAATACCTGTCCATAACGCTGGTGCTCACAATCTGCTTTGCTGTGTAGTGTCGAAATGTAGTTAGCCACTGTTTGTGTGGTCTTATCTTTATATTTTTTTAAATGTTTGTGGTAATTTATCTCTAGCATTTAACTGCTGCCCATACAGGTTTTGTAGCCGGGCCTTCTTTGGATATGCTTGCCGCCTACCTAACGCCACATGTGGCGACCCCCTTTGCATTTTAGGATTGCTTTTTAGATTATCATGGTCCACACTTTTGATCCACATGTTTACTAAATGATTTGGGTCATCTCAGATTCCAATTATGTGAGTATCTGAGTATCTAACATTTCCCTAATTTTGCTTCAGGGTGTGATGGTTGGCATGGGCCAGAAAGACAGCTACGTTGGTGATGAAGCTCAGAGCAAGAGGGGTATCCTAACCTTGAAGTACCCCATAGAACATGGTATTGTCACCAACTGGGACGATATGGAGAAGATCTGGCACCACACCTTCTACAACGAGCTCCGTGTTGCACCTGAAGAGCACCCTGTTCTGCTAACAGAGGCCCCCTTGAATCCCAAGGCCAACCGAGAAAAGATGACCCAGGTCTGCACCTACCTTCCACGAGTGCCCTGAATTTGTGCCTCCTCCTATCTCGCTCTTTCATTTTTTGCCTGGTTCTTTACCTGCCGCTATTTTCTCCCATCTCAGTCTTTTCTGGTTGGAATTATGGATAATTTAGCTTGACTTTCTGTTGTAAATCTATCCGTTAAACTTTTAGCCTTCTCTACTGACTCTGAACTTGTTACCTCGTTTGGAGTATTAAACTAGTTATGCACTGATTGGGCAGGTTTTTTCCAGCATCTATCAATCATTTTTATCAATGATATAATAATCAATGGAGCCTTGGGTTGTAAGTTAACTTTATCCCTTCCATCTGCGCCCACTCATACTTGCATAATGCCAAACCTATAAGGCAAACACTAAAAGTATGCTTAATCTTCGATTACAGATCATGTTTGAGACCTTCAACACCCCAGCCATGTATGTGGCTATCCAGGCTGTGCTGTCCCTGTATGCCTCTGGTCGTACCACTGGTATTGTGATGGATTCTGGTGATGGTGTCACCCACACTGTGCCCATCTATGAAGGTTATGCCCTGCCTCATGCCATCCTGCGTCTTGACTTGGCTGGTCGTGACCTGACAGACTACCTCATGAAGATCCTGACTGAGAGAGGCTACAGCTTCACAACTACAGCCGAAAGAGAAATTGTGCGTGATCTCAAAGAGAAGCTCTGCTATGTCGCCCTGGACTTTGAGCAAGAAATGGCAACTGCTGCTTCTTCATCTTCTCTGGAGAAGAGCTACGAATTGCCCGACGGTCAGGTGATCACCATTGGTAATGAGAGGTTCAGGTGTCCAGAGGCGCTTTTCCAGCCATCTTTCCTTGGTAAGACTTTTGTTTGAGGCTGCATTAAAAAAAAAAAGCTCTGCTAGCTTGGCACTTGTCACAGTGGAGCAACTAATAAAATTGTTTAATTTGCTACTTTACTACTTCTCAACAGGTATGGAGTCCTGTGGTATTCACGAAACAACCTACAACTCAATCATGAAGTGTGATGTTGATATCCGTAAGGATCTGTATGCAAACACAGTGCTGTCTGGTGGCTCCACTATGTACCCAGGAATTGCAGACAGGATGCAGAAGGAAATCACTGCCTTGGCGCCAAGCACAATGAAAATCAAGGTGAGATGGCGGTTCTCAAGTCTTCCCTTTTGGGAGGATCTCAAGCTAACGGGATGGGGTGACTGGAGTTTAGGTAGGGGAGGTTTGGACTTTCTCGTGCAGACAAACACTTCCTTTATCATTTGTTTAACTGGACAAATGGCTCATGGTTAGTTTTAGAAGCCAAGCTAATTACCCACATTGAATGTTTAGTCCAGATCAATAGGTACTGACTTGTAATCTTGTCAGTTGTAGTGCTCTACCAGCCCAATTGCATGTGGCACCTCTTCCTGGCCGAACCAACAACAATGTTGTAACTCGTACTAAAGCTCTGTTTTATGAGGTCCCGGGAGCCCTTCCCACTGCTTAAGCTACACCTGTTAGTAGTTGTACCTCCCATTGTCCTAGTGGTACCCTGTCATGCACGTGCGTTACTTCAATTGGTACTCCAACTGAGTGCCATGTGTACTATTAGTGTTGACACATGATCTGATCTGACATAACTACTTTTGTTAGTTGCTAATGGTGTCAAATGGAAGTTTGTTTTTCAAATCGCTGGTGTAGGAATGTTCCCCTCTTTTTTCCATTTTTGTAAAGAGTTAAGTCCATGAGCAACTTTATTTTATGCAAGCTTAGCTTGTCTGGGTTGACTAGTGCAAGATGACACAGTTGTAATGGATGTGACACGGAAGAAGTCTGTTGGAAAATAGATGGATTGTCTCTACTGTGTCATAAGGTCCAAACCGTATAGACCGCAGTGGTACATGCTTCCCTGGGGCTAAGGATACCATTACTAAGGTATTAATTTTATTATTTGTGCAAGCGCACTCTGAGATTAGTTTGACACACTCTAACGGGGGACTTCGTCATACTTGCTATCCATCGTATTTATCTAACCAGATAGATCCACGTGCTTGCAGAACAGTGAACTGATTAAGTTAATGGCTTGTCACGTTCAGTGCTTGAAATGGGCCGGTACGGAGTACTGACACTTTTATTTTTGAGGGAGAGTACTGGCACTTCTCAAACTTAATACTTTTAATGTGAGTACCGGCACTTAAACACTTCCGTTTTTCCATTGTAAGCACTGGTCACATCTGCTTACAGCTTGAGGTTAACATAGTTGTACAAAAGCCACCATCTAGACTTCATAGTGAAGGCCCTGTCGGACCACCCTGCCCACCCCAGTATTTTAATTTTGTTTTGTATAGGGGTATAACCTTTAGTTATTGTTTGCTGTTAGCTCTAGGTTGTAAACTTGGTGTCATTAAATTGAGGAAGTGATTTTTAATTGTACAATGGATTTCGTTTTTTCTTTCAGATCATTGCCCCACCTGAGCGCAAGTACTCTGTCTGGATTGGTGGCTCCATCCTGGCCTCCCTGTCCACCTTCCAGCAGATGTGGATCAGCAAGCAGGAGTACGATGAGTCCGGCCCTTCCATCGTCCACCGCAAATGCTTCTAAACATACTTTTGCCATTTTTCACCTGGGCAGATAACTGCACAGAAAATTCCGAGATGGCATGGTAATTTTGTAGTTTGCTTCTGGTGCTGGACTCTGGATTGGAAAACTGGAAAAACCAGAGAGTATGTCGGTATTGTGGAGCCAACATTCCAAGTTCTGCAGTGCATTAGAGGACTTGATTGTACTGTCATTCCAAATTGTGTAATGCATTGTTACAGTTGTTACTTGCCTCCATGAAGGCTGCCCAACATGTGGGAGCACATACGTAAAATCGTATGTAATAGTATTTTTTTTATTTGTATCCATGCAAGTGTATTTTGTATGTTCTGCCTTAAGCTCGTGTTAATTTTCATTCCTTTTTTCGCCATTCCACCAAAACATTATTTTCCCATTACCTGTTGAAAGTTACAATCTCTCCTCTATTAAGATGTGGTGCCAGTCGAGTGAATGGAGGGTTAACTATACACTTGGCCAGTTCAAATAAAGTCCATACGTTGAAAGTGAGTTTCTTGAATTTACTGTTCTTTTTCTATTGTAACAGCTGCTTCTTTGGTGTTTGTTTCTAGTTGTCTGTGACCATTACAATACATGTCAAACAATTGCTGATGGTTTTATGGGTCCCGGGCTTTCATGCATGTTCTGGTTATTGATGGGCCCAGTAAGGCCAACTCATTGCCTTAAAAAAAGCAAAAATCGAATGGTCCGTCAGCCACATTGCCTTCTATATTGAGTGATGCTAGCCTTGTGTGGTAGACTGCTACACACAGTGCTGGCCCCACACTGACCCATTTTGTTCTATCAATCCAGATAATGTCCTTCGCATGTCTAGAAGGATCGTCTTGTATAGGTTGGAATTTTGCCTGCTTGTTTTATGCAGGTTCTGCCCCAGTGCTGAATTGGCCCTAGATTGTCAGAACCTGATGTAAGTGATCACTCTGGAATCCTCTGCATTACATAGTCTTTGATTGGGTCTGGAAGAATGACACTGCTGGTGCCTTAAATGCAAGCAATTTATACCAACTTATTTGATGGCATGCCGCCTTAAAATCTGTTTTGCCTTTTTATCCTGCACTTGAAATTAGTTTCATAGATCAGTACTTACTGGTCTGCCTGATTGCAGTGGTATGGGTTGCTGCCAGCATAGCTGTGCTTGGGAATGAGGACCTTGGCCCAGTACTGACTTGCCAATGCAAAATCTTCATTGGCACACCTGGCAACTGCAAAGGAAATCCAATGGGCATGCCATATCTCCAAGTTACCATACAAAAGTGTCAGACTGCCAATGTGTAGTGTAACTTTCAGATGTGTGAACGCTTCCACGATGGCTTTGTGGCCTTAGTATTTGATTGCTCTAGGAACTTTCAGAGCCTTACTGCATCTTAATGAGGCCACGCTTTAGGCATTGGTCAGTAATGCTATTTATTGAGCCTTATAATCCCAATATAACAGGCTTGTGAATGATGGACATTGTCAAATGTAGTGCATCCCTACACTGAAACCTTGTTCCCAGAAGGTGGTGCTCCTGCAACACCTGGGCACCATGTCTCAGACTAAACGTTGGCTGAGTAGATACCATTTAGAGTATATCTACATCAACACTTCCATTCGCCCCGAAATGACAGTTGAAGAGCATGATCTGTGTTTTGGACATGCTTGGACTACATTACATTGTGTATATATATTTTACTACAGATGTTTCTCTGAAGGGTGTATCCATAATAGTGGAAGTGCACTTTACTCTTGAACCTGCACCAGACTTGAATTTAATATACGAATGTCAAGGTCAGCACGTGAAATCTTCACCACGCAGTCTGCTAGCGTTTGGGGCAGGGGTTGGTAGACAAAGTGCTTGCCCCAAACCGAGAGACTGGGTGGTAGTAGTACAGAAAATTTGTTTCAATGAGGGGATGGATGTGGCATCAGATTCCTTACCCTTTGGCAAATCAATCGCTTGTCCAGCTCAAATGACGAGCAGAGAACTTTCATTTCAGTGTAGGTTTACTTGCACAATCTGGGTTACACAATTTCTTGAGAGAAGGCAGGGAACGACCTGCAGTTTAGTGTTTGCCTGTCGGGTAAGAAACCGGTGGGTCTTTATTTCCTCTTCTAGCTCTGGAGGGAATTTTACCTCCTTGTATGTAGCTCAAGCTTTTATGAAGAAGCTTAAGGTAATGGCCACTGAAATTCCTTTCACTGGTTTGTTCTCCTATCCCCGAGCTAAGGACTGCTGATAAGCGTTCGCATATTCAAATTGGAGAAGCAGACCTGCTCTTAACTCCATACTTCTCTTCCCAGGCATAAGTTTGCCATGGAAGTGGGGAACTCTCCGCCCACTTAAACTCCTTTTCTTCCAAAAACGAAAATAGTTGCTATATGACGAACAGATTAGAAGGCATGGAGTTGGAGGGCACATGAGAACACTGATATCGCTAACACCCACATCTAGATGACAGCCCATCAGTAATAACAAACAATAGTGAAACTAACATCGGTCCACAAATCTGCTTCTCTGGAGGAATTTACGCACTATGTGCCCATAGTTAAAGGGAAACACTGTAGGAACGGTGGGTGGGAGAATGTCTGAAGAGCTAGTGTTACAGAAGAAAAGGTGTTCCCCCACTGGCTTAGGTTCCTGGGAGAATTTCTGAAGAGCTAGTGTTACAGAAGAAAAGGTGTTTACCCCACTGGCTTAGGTTCCTTAGTCTGAAGCAGGCCTCCATTATCACCTCACATCCTTCAATTTGAAAGTTCATAGGTCTTTTGGTAAGGTTGTCAGTTTCCTTAATCTGTGAGATGGCACGTTATGTGTTTGGTTGAAGCATGCTTTGTCGTATCATCTGGGAGCAGACGCACAAGGATAGCCTGTAAGGAAACACTGCTGTCCCAAGCCACTTTTCCAGTGTCCTGTTGCTACCAGGCTAGGGTTACTTGGCCCTGGTCTGGACGATTAATTTAGTGCTTTAATGTAACAAATTTACTGGCATGCAGTGAGCTTGCTAATACTGGATGTTGTGGCTCATCACGTGTTGGTGAGACCAGCCTGTTCTGTCTTAAGGTGACCTATATCCTGTGGTGAATAAGGCAGTCTCATGCCCTTGGCATAGGGTTTCCTAATCCAAGTTCTTTTTTTTAAGCATGTGGTTGATTGGATGGCTCGAGTGTATTTACGAGTCTTCAGTAGTATTTTTATATATTCCTAGATCTAGTCTGGGCATTAGACTATCACAATCTAGTAGCCAAAGTGCCACTTTCTGTTTTTTTTTTTCTTTTCGGTCAAGCCTGGGCAGCGCATGTGCTCCCCTGCAAGCATGCAGTATTGAGATAGAGATGAGGTCTGTGCCATTAGTTTAATCTTTCTGTTACCGGATCTTGTGGTTAAATATTGGGTGGGATCCAGGAATGTTTCTACTGCTATCCCACGTGTGGACCTTCCCAGCCGTCGGTTCGGGTTGGTGGTCTAGAGTGTAAGGAGCAAACTGATTTACGCAGGTGTTTATGGAGTTTGCTCATGTCCAGTCTAGCCATCTTTCCACAATTGGATTATATGAGCACCACTGAGTCTCAATTGCATTTGTTTTGGGGCTTTTTTCTTTGTTTCTTCACACCTCTCTACACTATCCACTAAATAAACCTTCCCTCCCATCTTTCTTTGGGAGGAAGAAGGGATAAGAGTCCACCCTGGTTTGGCTGTTTCTACTCTTAGGGTACAGTTGGAACTATCCAATCTGTGAATGCTGGGGAAGGAGAGGGGTGTTATTTAGCAAGTTGATTCTTGTACAGTCCATTGCCTTATTAGTTTGTTCGTGGATTTCTTGTTTTGCCTGCGTGGATCCTACCCCGATCCTTTGGACACCCCAGTTCTCCTGGGGTCCTGCTGAAGTTCGTTTCAAAACTTTTCCCGATGGGTAGCTATCACTGCAAGGAGCCTAGTTGAGGAAGTGCATTAACTTCGTGGACTCTTTTCTACTTTCATCAATATTCCCCACTCTCCATATCCATTCCTTGGTGTCCCATGCAGCTCCTAGACTAGTGGAATGTGGTGTAGCTGTGGACTTCTAACCTTCTAGAGTAACTGAGCTTGTGTCGAGCAGGCAATCATTCTAACTTACAAGTAGTCACACGCCTTTGCTCCAAGCGATTTTAAACCCCCTCCCTACCTAAGGGAATGGCAAACGCATGGCAGGATTTTAGAGCTCTATCTGCATCTTACATTATTCCCTGACTTGGGTAACCCTCCTCACCTACTCCCCATCTGCTTTCAAGACCCGCTACTAGTGGAGAATAGGGGACTGCATATTCTAGCAAGGTAATGTTGAGGTTAACTGTAAAAGTCCTTTGATATTTTTTCGGGTGGAAAAAATAGTTACTGTGTCTTGGTGGCAGTCTAGAAGCAGTGTATCCCTTGTATATCCTCCGGTAATAAAGGACTAGAATGAATGAGGATTGTAACTAACTTTACTGCTAAATAAACCGGTATTACTCTGGACATCTGAATGCATTGTCACCTTTTTAAAAGGTAACTTTGATGTACGGTAAACTAGAGATTAATTTGTATCCTTGCTCTTTACTGGAAATTATGTTGCTAGTATTGGAACTGGCAAGCATTTAAGCTTCCCCAGTATTGAAGGTTTTAGCCTTGACACTCCTTTTCTGAGAACGATTCCTGAGATTTGAGCGAGTTTTTACACTTTCATACACGATGAGATTTAATATTCTAGATGTGTGATTTTGGTGTGTAAATGTGGTTTGATCCCTTGAGTATGATTTGAGTTTCTTTAAACGCCACAGCCAATATGGAAAATTATTTTCTAAGGCAATGAGTTTATTAAAAATAGTAATTTGTATTAATTTTGCGTTTATTTTTGGATTGTTTACACAAGTCTCTGACCTTGCCTATGATTTTCGTTTTGGGGTCAAAGCTTCTGTATTGAGCACGTGAGCTGACTGCAAAGCCTACCTTTGCAATATTCCTTGCACTGGGCCTGACTCTGCCTCGGATTCCTTCTGGGAACTCGAGGACTAGGTACTGTTGGAGTTGCATTGTTGTATACAATACAACCCATCTGAACTACAGGACTCCTGGCTGGTCTTGCTTCCAAGCCAAAAGGGTAAGCCCCTTCCAGACACAGCCTTATAACTCCTTCCATATTCTCAGCTGTGCTTGCTTCCATGTAATCAAATCGGTAACGCCCATTAACATGGTCTTTACATTTTAGAATTACACATTCTATTCCTTATTGTATGCTATTATGACATTGTCATGTATACCTGCAGCAACCCCAAAAGACAATATTTTGAACTTCTGCTTCACTCCAAGCTCTTATCAAGTAAGGCATAGTACAACTGTAAATGCTTTTCACTCCACCATGCAGGTCTTCCTGTACTGCCTCCAGACAGTTTAAATGGTATGAAGGCATAGCCAGATTCCTTTCCTATACACGTACCTAATCTATATTCATCAGTCCATATGCTGAAAGGATGATTATCTAAACTGTCCAACTATCATGTGTTCTCCAAGAATACATATTTCCAAATACATTAACTTTTTTTTACATTCCTTCTAGATAAAGGCAGGAAGTGAGTGCATCAAATGATGTAAAACATTTTTCAAATTAACTTGAGATTTTGTAACACGACACTTTGCACCCAAAGTAACTCCTGAACATTTTAGTGTAAAACTTGACTTCCTGTCTTAGGCAGACTTGTTCTATATATATATATATATATATCTTCGAGTGCAGATTGGTTGTCCGCTCTGCCTGCCCATCTCCTCTCATCGGTGATTTGTAAATGAATCTATCTTGGTAACTTTTTTTTTTTGTAGGATTGTTTATTGCTTCTGGTATTATTGAGACCATTCCTCTGGTAGTCAATCTTTTTACGTATCCTATCAGACTAAGGCTAACACATTCCATTCTGGGTTACTTCGGTGTAAAATTCTTTCTCTTCAAATTGTTAGAAGTTAACTTTGAAGACGTTTTTAATCCAAATCATATACCTGATGGGTTTGAGCTAATTAAGTAAATGAACCTATTGAGATTTTCAGTGATCTAGAATATTTAGAGATTGAGGTGGTGTTTAACAGATCAATAGTGACACTTGTGTAAAATAGCAACTGATCATGTAATCTGAAGAATCCACTGTTGTGAAATGTGTTGGCTGTTTGGTGGGTGTGGCTAAGAGGGCGGCCATATTGGACACAGTATATCGAGCTCTGTTACCAGCCTACATATTATCCTTAACTAATCCCCATTAAGTCTAGATTGTGGACTAGAGAACACCCAGGCACCAGCAGTGTTTGGAGGACACTGCCAGTCTTAATATTTTAAGGAAATACCACCACAGTTGCATCTGGAACCTACCAGCAAAGCTGGCCTCTAATTGCAGGTATGGTCTTGAGCGAACCCTGGGTCCCAGAGACGCCGAAACAGACTCCTCACTGGTAAGCCCTGCAGAGGATAACTCTGCTGACCCTTGTCACCCACATTGGGGTGACGCGAGAAGAATGTCACTGCCCCTGTGAGCTTGCTACCTCTTTCTTGGCCCAGAGAGAAGTACTGCAATATGGGGACTTGTGTGGCTGCTTCTGGCCTTGACACAAGGGTATGGTGTTGCCTGAATGGCTGGTGCTTATCTGGAATCTGCAAATGTGAACCCTCTGCTTGGCCTGAGAAGTACTGCCATATGGGGACTTACTGGGCTGCTTGCCAGCCTGACTCGGGAGAATCTGGTTATCGGAGCGGCTGGGGCCTTTCAAGAATCCTTCTCCTTCCTGGAGTAGTGTGGCTCACTGGTTAGAGGCGGCAGACCCGGGAGCAGAAGTCGGCCTGGGACCAGGGTTCAATTCCCGACGCGGCAGGGTCGTGGACTTGGGTCAGCGGACTCGATAATTCTCGCTTCGGTGCTTACTCTAATCAGGGGTTCCACTTGGCAACTCTGGGCATTAGCTTGCCTATTCTCCACAATGGCCCCATCAATTCCGGGGATGCCTGGCTCCACCTTGGACTCCCAGCAGGGACCATCCCACTGGGAAAGCCAGGACTGGTTCCCCAGAGTTATACAGCGCCAGGAAACCTATGGACGGGTAGCAGTGCGCTTTACAAGCTCAAATACATTTACAACACCACTCCTCAGGCCCTGTGACAGTGTCCCTGTACCCATGGGGGCCTTGATGTGAGCCCCATTTTTGTAGACTGGAACACAATACTCTTCCTGACACCCTGATAATCCTTTGGGAGGTGCTTACCCCAACTTTCATGGGGAACCCCAACTCTGTTCAGGTGAAGCCCTGGAAGAACCTAAAAGGGCTCCACGTGCTGCCAGCACTCCCATAGCCAGCCTGCCACCAATCGACACTACTCTCACCTACCATAACCAGATGGAATTGGACTATCTCCTGGGCCTTAGTGCATGAAGGTGTGACTGCAGTAACCGGCACAGCCTTTAACGGAGGGTGTGTTCCTGCCTCACAGTACAGACCCTCAAACACTCCATGACAGTGGTGTGTTGGGCTCTAACGTTGGCCTCAAGCTCTGTCCCAGGGGGGAAAACTTTGACGGCTCGCTTCCCTCTCCTATGTATCGGCCTGTGGCCTCTGTTACACTTGGCTGGGCAACAATCTGTGCTATGAACTTGCTATCCTGGATTTCCCTGATGGGCTCTTGCGGGTGACTATTACGACAGGGCGCTCCACTTTCTAGTACACTACCAACAGTCTGCTGTGTTGGCCTGCAGCGTGGCTCTCCTGTTCCACTGCCAGGGACTCAACAGGCCCTCCTTGTTCTGGCCTATAATATCTCCAGCTAGAGGTGATTGATCCTTTGCACCTCATTCCGAGACTCTCTACCATATAGCAACTAACTGCAGCACTTAAGACTGGCAGACATAAATAACTTGCTAACCCAGACACCTCTACTTAAGCCTGTATTTCTTGTAAACGGAAGCCATAGCAGACCACTCTTGAGGATCCACACCAGAGATCTTTCATCCTAACCCAGGACAGCCGGTGGTCCACTGCTCGCTTTGAGAACCTTACCACTTCACACTTGTGGGGAAACCAAAGACTAAGGATGCTGGCACCAACCAAGCTCTGGAGGGCTCCCTCTACACCCAGTGGGGGGGGGGGAGGCACTAGGCACTATGTTGACTAATTTTCGGACACTAAAGGTACGGTCCAGCCATATATAAGCAGTGTCATTGGGCCTGGGGCTCCTTCAAGCCAAGCACTGCACGTTCTTTCTCTAACTGCTTGGCGGATCTGACCGGGTGTGCATTATGGAACATTAAGCTGAGGGGTGTAATCGCTGCAACTCTATCTGGGTGGTTGCTCTCCCTAAGGGTAAAGAAGGGAACAATATGGTAACTTTAAACAATGGCTCCAGTCATTGGTTTCCCTGAACGACCCCATAGTGCGCCAGCTTGTCCACACATCCACTGGAAGTGACTCTGCAAAATGTTAGACCAAAACATACTACAAAAGGTGCTAACGGGGCAAGTTTACAGTGGACAATAGTAAAGAACTGAGTTGCCTGACTTCATGGCTGCTGTGCAAACTAAGTGGGCCCTATTTTATGGATTTAAAGAAGACCCTTCAAGCGGAGGGGTGACAATACTTCTTGATGTTTCATGCCAAGCTCAGGATTGTGCTTGACGGAACCACCCACTTCTGTGATGACCCTGACAGGGCCTGGGCAACGGTTGGAGGCATACAAAGCAGCGACCTCTTTGCTGAAGGCCTGAACCAAGTTGGATGCTTCCTGGTGTAGACCTCGAAAGCGCTCACAGAGGGCCTGCATGGTGTCTGACAGAGGACATATCTGCCAATTTAGATGCCAGACAAAGGTCATACACTGAATTTCTTGACCTGGAATATCTGTGGAATGGGTTCTTCCTCTAAATGCCATAACATTCACAGGTATTTAAGGTGGCAGGGGGTGCAGGTAGCTATGCTCCCAGAAACTCACCTTGCTGGGAGCGGGGTGGAATGCCTGAGGTGTAGCTGGCACGACCAGTTCTATGCGTCTACGCCTGAGGTAAATTGATTTAGATTACAGCAGGGATGCCGTTTGAGCTCATACACTATAGTATCGACCAAGAGGGTCATTATGTCCTAATTAATGGAAGTCTATTGGGTACGGACATCACCCATGGGAGTATTTTTCCCCTGAATCTGAGTCGGGTGGCCTTTCACCACTCGCTTGCCAAACCCCTGGCGTTTGGTGACAGATCACCTCTTGTTGGGGATTTTAACTTCGAGCAATCTGAGGAAATCAGCCCAACTCCCGACCCTAGCCCCTTACGTTGACACACAAGACATGCTTTAGTGACTGGCTTGATTGGTGGGAATTATCACACCCCTGGAGAATTCAGCAGTCAGATATGGGCTTATTCCTACTATCCATCAACTCCACACATTTGTTTGCTCCGACAGGTTTAGCCAATATGTGATACACAAGTATTTGGGCCAAACCATTTCGTACCATAGTTGCTGGGTTTTTGGCTGATGGAAGAACATCTGGAGATCCCCATGTGACGACTCATCCTATTATCCCTGGAAAACGTCTGCTTTCGAAACTCACTGGGAGAATGGATTACTCATTACTTTGAATCCAACAAGGGTTTGGCTTCGCCCAGTCCATTGGGAAGCCTTTAAAGGTGTAGTTCAGGGTCACTATCTGAGTCACTGGGTCGGGGCTAGGAAAGAGTTAGATGGGGAGTTGCAAACACTAGATGTCAAGTTACATGACTTAGACCACGCTCTGGGTACTGAAGGCGATTGAGCGCCTCATTTCCGGGAGGCCCGAGAACATTCTAATGGAGTATTAGAATGCCTACACTGTCATGACTATAGGAGCTACATTGCCAAAGCGCACGATGAGGAGGAGGGGTGACCAGGTAGGCTGAAAGAGCTTACTCTGGAGTCACTAGAAGCCTTTGGAGGTCAAGTGACAGTACAGGAAATTTGATTTGCAATCAAAGAAATGGCTATGGGGAAGACCTGCTGAGTTTTATTCCTCTAGCGAGAGCCTGGCTCTGAAACTGGAGTTGCTCTATGGTGACTCCCTAAAGTATGGAGCACTGCTTGTGTCTACGTGTTATGCGGTTGTCTTGCTCTCCAAAACTAAGATACAGGGTTCCTGTACCACAGCTTTCTGCCCTTTGTCCATGCTCAATATGGCCATCAAGATTCTCAGCAAAGTTCTAACCCTCCGTCTGATCCACCACATGCCTACACTGATCCATAATTCTCTCCCAAAGTGGGCTGCTCAATCTTTGGAGACTACCATGTCCTTAATCAGGCAGAGGGGCACTCTCAACAATGAGTCACACTCCTGTAAGTAGACCTTGAGAAGGCCTTTGACTCAATCCAATTGTATTTTCTATTTGAGGTTAAACATCGGGTTGGAGTGCGTTGTATCAAGTGGGTTAAACCATCTTTTTTTCTGGCCTGACTGCCTCTGAATGGGCACCACCATCTCTTCCCCGTACAACATCCATAGAGGTACTAGACATAGATGCCCTCTGCCCCTCTTCTTTGTGCCATTGAGCTGCTAGCGGAACTCTTTTGACAGGAGGGAGTGGGCACTAGTGTTGTAGTGGAGGGCCGGGAGTATATTCTTTCCATTTACACTGACAACCTCCTGCCCTATCTGGCAGATGGTGCAGCGGGGGCTGTAACTACTTTGTAACACCTTAGAATTAGCAACATTTTCTGGCCTTGGGCTCACAAAGCCAAGACTTGCTTGTCACTGGGAGTCCAGCGGTCACTGGAGGGTCCTCAAGAGCTGGCTTGGGCCCCCTCATATTTTAAATATCTGGGAATTCAAATATTTCACTCTGGAGGACAAATGGGAGGGCAACTTTGGGAGAGCCATTAGATCGTTTAAGAACTGCGTTCCCTTCTGGGGATCTCTTAGGTTTGTTAATATTTGTTAATGTATGCAGTGATGCATATCGGTATAAAAATGAAGTCTAATCACTCGTGTCTTCATCTCCCAATATGATCTCTGTCTACCTCAAGTCAGAAATCTGTGGTCAGGCAGGTCCTGAGGCTACTGATTGACAGATCACAGCTGGGGCACGTAACCAACAGGACAAACCCAGATTAGTTCTGCAGATAGGCAGCAACACCACAATGGTTCTTAGAGATTGGCCTCAATAAAACGCACATGGCTGGAGGGGCATGCGTTCCCAAACCACCATAAAGTTAGATGCCATATGAAGTTAGGAACACTCAGCCAATCAAGACCCTGCTACCACAGCACATGCAGTGATCACATGCTCTGTGTTCCGGACATCTGGACACGTACCCACTGGCACTCCAGTCCACGCAAGGTCGAGGCCCACCTGCATTTGTCATATGGTGGAAGTAATGGCTCTGACTAGTCCTACATTCCTCTCCTGAAACAGAATCTATGAATTGTTCTATGATGCTTTTAGAAATGCATAAAAAGCTGCTCAAATGATTGTACTTTGAGTCAGTCCTCCGGCCTGTTTCTGCATACTGTACTCGCGGCCGCAGTGTTGCATTATTCTCTTCAAGGTAAATTCATATTTGAGCAATAGGTTTCCCATTATGGCCAGGATCTCAGTTTCTAAGATTGTTATACTCCCAAGACTATTCTACTTTTTTTTTATTTTTTATTCCTCTCCCAGTTAGAGTACCTCTTTCATGGTTCCGACAGTTAGACTTGTTGCTCCGGGACTTGATCTGGGAAGGAGGCTGCAATAGGATTTCCTTGGAGACCCATCGACACCCTGTTGATGAGGGGGACTAGGTGCACCCGACTTAGAGATGTACTTCCTAGTAGGGCTGCTCCAGTGGGTCACCCGGTGGCTTGATGGGATCAGACTTGAAGAGTTGGGCTTGGTGGAACTCGCTCACAACCAGAGTATGCTGCTGACAACGTTGCTCTGCCCATTGATCTTAACTCCCTGACTGGGGGTGTTGTTGGCAACAGCCCTGCGGTGTTGGAAGAGCTGCACCCCCGAAAGACTGCGGGGATGCCCCTTTACACACCTGCCGTTGGTTGGTGTTGGTCTCCTACATGGCAACCCTGTACCTTTTTCACAGATTGGAAACTGTCTGCGTGGACATGCCGGATTGATATCAGATGGTGACTGTTTCCAATTCGGAGTACTATTCCCGAAGGAGGAGCTGGTGAACCAATATGATCTTCCCCAGGACAATTTTCACGTATGAGGCACTGACACAGACCTTTGGGGACTTGTGGGCATGTAGACAGGACGAACTGGTGACATATGAGGTACTAGAAATGGTGGTATCTATGGGGGCAACAACTGCACTTGGTGACTTGGCTCTATAGGTCATTGACCTCTATGGTTTGAAAGCCTCTGTCAACATCTAGGCATAGATGGGGAGAGATATTGGGCAGAGACCTTACTGATATGGAGTGGAATACGGTTCTGGCACACCCTAAGAAGGTCTCCAGAAATATGAGAGTTAAATATACTAAGTTTAATTATATCCATATGACCTACCTGACACCTCATAGACTACAAGTCATTTATGGAGGCGAACAACGCAGCTGCCCAACTACATGTTTAGATGCAGATTTTGGCCATATGACCTGTAGCTGTCACCAATTGTAGCCGTTCAAGGGAGCAGTGATTAGTGCTCTGAATGCTACCCTGAACAGAGCATTTGCTTGCACGCTGGAGGTTTGCAAAGATATTCTCCCTCTTCCTATCTGTTCTGTGCTCCTCCTTCCTTATCAGAATATGCAACCCTCAAGACAGTTTTGCTTTTCGTGTCTGTTATTCGTAAACATATGAGGGCATCTATATTTCCCCTTTTCCTTGATTCTGAGACTTGGTTTGAACAATGATAAGACTTAGTAAGACCTGGTGATTTATTTAAATTTCATGTTTGTACATAGTCTGGGTCAGGGGTTTCCAACTTTTTCTGTACTGAGAGATACTTATGAAACGCTTTGAAAGCTACCAATATTATTAGTGTTGTATAATTTCAATTTTTTTTATTATGTTTAATAATTTAACCAAGCAAAAGCTCGCTGGGCTGCACACAGGTGGGCTACTCAGAGGTAGCTGGAGAGCTTCAGTAGCTCACGAGCTTCTGGTTGGAGACACCTGGTCTGGTTACTCCAACAGTGTAATGAGATAAGACAGGTGGAGAACTTAAAATGCATCGTCACTAACCTATTAGATCCATTTGTTGTATTTATTTATTTATTTATAGAGTTTTGTATAGCGCGGACAAGACCCGTGGGTATCAGAGCGCTTCACATGTAAGATAAATTACAGACATTATGGAGGCACTTGTAACAACAAATATATATGACGTATAGGACACTGAGATAAGCTGTAAGGGATAAATTACAGACATTATGGAGGCAGTTGTAACAACAGATATATATGACGTATAAAACGATAGGATAAGCTGTAAGGGAGATTATAAGTAAGAGTTCTTTCGCCCATCCAGTTAGTAGTAGGAGGTGAGTGAGGTATGGTTATATAGTATAACAGTGCAAATAACATGTGTAAATAGCATTAAGGAGTAAAGAGTGTTGCCATGTAACCAGGATCCTAGGCAATAAAACATAATGAGGTAGAGCGTATATAGTATTGTCTGAGAGACTATCGATGATGGATCACATAGATTTGAGGTAGTAGTAAAGTGTGTGGCCAAGGTTTAAACATGAAATCAGTCGGTTGGCAGATAATTGATCTTCAGGATGTTTAGGTTGAGGCCTTCTCTCTTTGGCGTAGATGTTCTCATCAATGATCTGTACGCTACTCTATGAAAGGTATTTGCTCATCATGTGGTTCTTCAGTTCGCGTTTGAATGTTATCAAATTTTGAATCTTCCTGATGTTCGGAGGTATTGAGTTCCAGACTCTGGGGGCGGCTCCTGAGAACGCTCGGTCGTAGGTCTTTTTCTTCCGGAAAAAGGCTGGCCTCAGTAGCAGTTCTTTGACGCTTTGACGTTGTACTTCACCTGGGTCTCGTGGGGCTATCATATATGTGTATATGAATCCCATAATTGTTTACCTGATCACTGCTTTTAAGTAAAACATGTTTTCTGGAATGATATTTTCTAACCTGAAATGTCAATATGTGAGTGCACTGATTATTTTGAATGCCAATCAAAATATGTTTAAAAAACATTTGTTGGCTGTTTTGATTAAGTTAATATTATTGATGGCTTTGATGTTCAGATCAGTGATCTGATGGTAACATTGCAGCAACTCTTTGGAATTTGAAATACATATATATATCTCTCCATATATCCAACTGGCTGTCACCAGTAGGTGGTTACAGTTAGGACCTAGTTTCCATAGGAAGAGTGTTTTTTTGTTTTGCCAACATTCGGGGTGTTTGATGCACAAAAAGTTTTGCCAGTAACAACATTGAATGATTTATGTGCTTAAAAAACGTCAGTAATGGTGCATCATGGATGTGGTGGTCCAGATAAACCCAGGACATACTAAATTGCAGGAAAATATTTCGAAAATACTATGTTTGATGAACTTACCAGGATGAAATTGAAACACAGAATATTACATCCCAGCAAAATGAAACTACTTAAAACTTTATAAATCGTCACTTACTACCTCTTTTATTCCATTACGTGGGCATTGGTCCTTCTTCAATGTTTTTAGTCACGTTGTTTAAAAGCTAACACACCCACCCATGAAATATTTGCATATGATTAAGACTTGTTGTCGAAACGCATAATGCTTTTCTGCCTTACAATAAAGGATTTCATGAAGCATGGTTGGTGTGGCCTGTCTCGCGTACCGAAGAGTGCGTGTTTTCTTTTGGAATATGGAAGATGGCTGACACCTCTATGAGGGGCTCTGACCCGGGAGGCTGAGGCGCTCCGATTGTCAGGTTTCGTTTGGAGCTTATGTGCGAAAAAGGAGTGCCCACCGGCTGTTAAATTGGTCACTGATGGAGTATTGATGGATGGGCCACGTTGAGAGGTCCACCTCGACTTTGAAATTGAACTTTCAAACAGCCAGGGTTCACAAAAGGAATTTCCCGTGTGCTCCGTGCTTATGGATACAAATTTGGAAGGCAAGTAACCAACTAAATAAGAACTGGATGGTAGCGGAATTTTTCCACGATATAGCACTGTGGTTTTTCACCCAGCCATAACTTGGAACTGTCCGTTTAAAGGCTTCATTCGGGGTGTTTAATGCACAGTGCAAGAAAATGAAAAGTTTTGCCAATAACATTGAATGATTTATGTGCTCAAAAAACGTCAGTAATGGTGCATCATGGATGTGGTGGTCCAGATAAACTCAGGACATACTAAATTGCTGGAAAATATTACGAAAATACTATATTTTTGATGAACTTACCTGTATGAAATTGAAAAACCGAACATTACATCCCTTCAAAATGGAACTACTTAGACCTTTATAAATCAACGCTTACTGCCTCTTTTAATCCTTTACGTGGGCATTGGTCCTCCTTCAATGTTTTTAGTGAAGTTGTTTAAAAGCTAACAAACCCACCCATGCAATATTTGCATATGATTAAGACTTGTTGTCGAAACGCGTAATGCTTTTCTGCCTTACAATAAAGGATTTCATGAAGCATGGTTGATGTGGTCTGGCTTGTGTACCGAAGAGTGTGTTTTCTTTTGGAATATATATATATATATATATATATATATTATTCCAGTTTTCCCCGAAGGGGAAGATTATCTCTGCGCACTCCCGGATATAAAATTACACAGCCATAGTATCCAAATAGTAGTTCAGTTTTCAATTTATTTTAGCAAGCCAGCTGCACCTGACGCGTTTCGGTCTCTGCGGAGACCTTGCTCACAGGAAAACAATCACTACGTTTTTTTGGTGAGTTTAAATAAAATGAAAAAAGTGCAAACATCCTGTCATTATGTATACATCACTTCCTGTTGCTAACACAGGAGTTGTGGGACATGTAGTTTTGCAACATATTGCCAATTATCACGACAATTTTTAAACTTGTGTAACTATGAAAATAACTGAGTTTAAACTAATAATAATTTATACAATCATTTTAATTCTATTAAACCCCCTGGTGGGTATATGCAAAATTTGCCAAAACCATTATCATCACCTAAATAGCTTAATCTGTAAGCTGCATTATTCAACTCACATTTGTTCATACAACCCTCCGGTGGGTGAATAAAAATTCCAAAAATTATTCATAATTTTTCATAATTTTCGTCCCATTATTCTCATGTTTGCACGTGAAGAAATTTTTAAACCATATATTTAAAGAAATTAAGGTAGGTAAAAAGGTTACTAAGAGAGATGATTCATGTTTGTTTCCTTTTCAATACAGTTTGTTGGAAGTTCACAGGTGGCAATGAAGTTCTTCATCCAAGTTAATCCCGAAGGGGTTCATGGTCCGAAAGTTCATTATGTGTTTTGACTCCTTTTGTCTCATTATTTTTTCACGGTCTCCTCCTCTTTGATTAGCTCCCACACTTTCAATCCCATAAAATGTTAGTTCTTTCCAGTTGCCTTTGTGTTCTTTTTCCATGTGCTTAGCCATGGCGTTGCTTCTGTCACCATTAATCGTAGCACGGACATGCTCCAGTATTCGTAATTTGAGCTCTTTTTTTGTGCTCCCAATGTATTTGAGTGAACATGGGCACTCTAGCACATAAATTACGAATTGCGTTTTGCAGTTTATTAGCTGGTTGACTGTCCAGATTTTGTTGTTTGCCATTTTTAGTTCTTTTGTGTTTTGGGCAATGCAGCACACCTTACAACTCGAGCACTTATAAAAACCTTTGGACTTATACCAAGCCTGTGTTTTAATCTGCTCCTGGAAGTGGCTTGAAATTAGTTTGTCTTTTAAGTTTTTAGCCCTGCGATATGTCACATTAGGATGGTCTCCTACAATTTCTGCAATTTTTGGGTCCATATGCAAAATGTGCCAATTTTTTCTCAAAATTTTGATTATGGCATCGTTGGCTGTTGAGTGTGTGGTAATGAACCGGATCTTTTGGTCCTCAGTTTCTGGTTTAGATTTTTCTTTTAGCAAATCAACTCTGTTAATTGCGGAGGATCGTGTCACTGCATTTTGGATTGTGAAAGGCTTGTATTTCCGTTCTTCAAATCTTCGTTTAGTCAATTTCTGGTTGGAGATCCAATCCACTTCCTTTGAGCATATCCTTTTGATTCTCAAAAACTCTCCGTATGGAATATTACGGATTAAAGATGGCTGGTGAAAACTTTGAGCATGCAATATTGCATTTGTCGCTGTACTTTTGCGATGCAAAGTTGTTTGTATTGCATTGTTTTCGATAAAAATTTCCGTATCTAGGAAAATCACTCTTGATTCACTGATTGTGTAGGTGAATTTGAGACCGAAATTGGAATTGTTTAACACTTCAAAATAATTTTCAAACTCCTCCTCCGTTCCATCCCAAATCAAAAGCAAATCATCGATGTATCTCAGCCAAGCTATGGTTTTAGATACTGATACATCGTTTTCACATCTCCAGGCCCATGTCCTTTCCCAATGGCCCATCGTAAGGCAGGCATATGATGGACTAAAAGAAAAGCCCATTGCAGTGCCCTTAGATTGTCTGTATAGTTCCTTACCAAACAAAAATACATTTTGATTCAGGCACATTGAGATCATTTCGAGCAGCATTTTGTTGTGCTCAGCGAATTGAATATTCCTATCCATCAGGAAAGATTTGCAAGCTGCTATGCCAATGTCATTCTGAATATTAGAGTACAGAGATATTACATCCATAGCTATCAATTTGTAAGATGGTTGCCACGGGGTATCCTCCAATCGTCTTAACAGATCCCCGGTATCTTTTACATATGATGTTAGACCCTTCACATAGGGTAAAAGAAAGACATCAAGATAGTTTGCAATTGGCTCCAACAATGCACCTTTGGCTGATATTATTGGCCTCCCTGGTGGTTTCGTGGGATGCTTATGTATTTTGGGAAGGAAGTATATGGTTGCCATTTTCGGGTATGGTGTTTGGAGATATTTGTATTCATCAATATCTAGTAGGTTAGATTTGAACCAGTTTTCAAGCTTAGAGTCTAATTCTTCTTTTAGTTTCACAGATGGATTAGCCTTCAATTTTTCATAATATTCCTTGTTGCGGAGTTGAGAATATGCTTCCCGCATATATGCTTCCTTATCTTGGATGATGACATTGCCTCCCTTGTCCGCTATTTTTATTTCGATAGTGTCGTCTTGTTGTAATTTGTTGAGCACTTGTCGTTCATCCGGACTTCTAGAAGTCCGGATGGTCACGGTGGGAACATTAGAAACCTGGATAATGGCATGAACACTCCGCTTGAGGAATATGCAAAATATGTGAAAAAATTAATAATGAATTACGGGATAAGAGTAACCAAATGGATTAAATGAAGGTGTATATTTGTTAGATGAATTGCCAGAGGAGGCACGATAATGCTGTGCGACGGATGGGCGCGAAATGGCGCTCCAAAATGGTGTTGTGTTCACAAAAGTGCGTTTGGGCATTGCACTCTAGAAGTCTGCACGCTAAAAGAAGGAAACAGAGTAAAATGATGGTTTAAATGTTGAAAATGTGAAAATACAGGTGTGCATCTCGTCTCCCACTACTGTTTATTCACAAATGGAGCATATTACAATGTTATCCTCCTGCTATCAATTATCCAGTGACCACTTAAGAAAATAGTTGGGCCTTGGCAATGCCTGTTCTAATTCCGCCCACAATAAGGAAAGTGTTGGCGGGTAGTAGACTCCTCTCTGACTGCTTGCCCTGTGGTTCTGAAAATTCTGGACCCTTGTAATCATTCTGGACTCGAGAATTAAAACTTCGTCGAAACATGACGAATTTGGTATCAAAAGACCGAGAATGACGAGCACACCATGTACAAATTTTTTCAGCATATTCGAATGACGCATTCACCTCGAAATCGTCATTTTCGTTTTGAACCCTTGGCTTCCATTTCATATACGACAGCCATTTTGTGTGTTGCCCTTTACATAGGCCTTAATCCAGCTGAACTCGATCCCAAAAGGACACGTACACCTTAATCGACTTTCCTATGACCTGTGCAAGTTAGAACCATTGCCCCAGGCCGAACTCGTTAGGTCAGTTCCCCTCCCAGTGGCCGAACAAGATAGCATCAAAGCTCAATAAGCCATAAAACCATTTGCAGCGCACACACCTGCCGTATCTTGCTCGCATCTGTCTCTGCTCTTTTTGCTTCACTTGCTTTATGGTGGGGAGGTGCCCGTTTTATTGGGGGTCCACTGATATCTGATGAAATGTTGGGCCTCGCCGGGTGATTTGTTATAGGCAGCACGAAGTGAAATATGGACATGTCATCATGACTCTGCTTTTTCTTTTGTATTAAAAATATGTCAATGATCTACTGTAAAACCAAGAATGTTTGCCTGAAGCTTAAAATTCTGTATAAGAAGAGAAGCCTGACTTTGTAAAATCGAGCAGTCTCCTGAGAATATACTTCCCCGTGTGTTGTACTTCTAGGACACTTGTTACCTTGGTTGCAGCCAATAAAATCGATCCTTGACTTCACCTAGAAGACTCTGAGTTTCTGTGGTCTGAATCAGGAAGGACTCGAGGTCTCTGGGTGTACCCTGACACCGCTGGGTTGCCGGTTCTTTGCCGGTTCTTAAAAACCCAGTACCTCAGCTGGCGCCCAACGTTTGGGGCGATTCCAGTGGTACCAGCCCAGCCAGAGGTTCGTGAGGAGCTTCGTGTGAAAATTCCGGAGGACGGCCAACCACCTCATCGACCCCTGCATGTCGACGTGGTCCGAAGGTCTTTGCTGCGAGGTTCCCCGCTTCCCAGCGGCTACAAAGGACTGCTGCCCTGGCTATCGCCCTGATTTGGACCCTTGAAGTTTGATAGAGCGAAACATTAAGACGAGTCTTCTGGTGACGTCATCGATATCTCAGTTAAGTATAAGTGGAGCGTCTCCCAGTCCTTAGTTGGCTTTGATTTGGAGCTTGCAAGCGCCAAAGCCGAAGGACTCGTGTATTCACGAGAAATATCGTAATCGATAATCCTTTGAAGTTTGGAGCTAGACTAGAGAACGAAGATGCCTAGTCTTAGACTTGGAAATTTGTTTTGTCTTGGTTGTAAAAATAGGGACTCCCGATTGGAGGACTCATGTCCGGTTCCTCCGGTTGGAACTCCAACCTACGAGTTATATGTCAAACACGGAGTAGGGCCCATCACATACAATGAAGTGTGGATCAAATACACCAGAAAAGATGGTGTTTTAAAATGGCCCCAATACGGTAGCTTTGATACCGAAATCCTAGATAACCTTGAAGTTAAACTGTTCAAAAAGAAAGCCCGGCCGGCGATGTTTGACTCTTTCCGCCTATGGCGTAAAGAGGCCAAACAGAAGGAAATTAAATTAGAGAAGAAAAATAAGAGAGAAAGAGGAATTTCAGTAATGCAAGCTGCTATGCAGTTTAAAGACAATGAAGAAGAGCAGATGAGTGAGCAGTTGCACAGGCAACGTAAAATGGCAATAGATAAATGCTATCCAGTTTTGCCGTCTCTTCAGCAAGAGGCAGCAAAAGAGCCTGAAAAAGATCCGTTAATGTCGCAATTATTAAGTTCGCCACCCCCCTATGCGCAAAATGCCACGGCACTCCCGCAATCTTTAGTTGTGCAACCTGTGCCGCCTGTTCCTCCGCAGCACCTACCAGCTGTTCTCCAGCTGACTCCTGTCTCTATGGTGCAGCCTCCTCCAGGCACACAGACTACATCTGCTTCACCTGTGCTTTCTACGATTTTGCCTAGTGTACTTTCTACTTCTCCTAATGCTCCCTCTACGATTTTGCCTAGTGCTCCTTCTATTTCTCCTGATGCCTCCTCTGCTATTGTCTCTGCCCCTGCCCTGTCTCACCCCGTTTTTCCACCCGTTCTTCCTTCAGTTTCACCTTCCGTTCGGCAGAAAATGGCCAGCACTGTTACTAACCTTCTTTCACCTCTTTTCGGGTCGTCTACTACGACCCCTAACATGGGACGCAGACAGTTGCGAAGTCGACTGCCTGACTATCAAGAGAGAGATTCACTGAATCGTTTAGCGCGTAAATGGGTTATGGATACTGTAAAGTATGATGTAGAGTCTGTCATGGAAGTCTTCCATCAATGTGAAGCACCGACGCAGAGATATGTTTTTGAACAGATGTGCGTTTTCCTTTGTGAGGATTTGGAAGACAAGGATCTGGAATGCAACCCGCAAGAGTTGTGTTGTGCACGGTTCAAGTTTGGTGAGGGCATGATAGTAGGTCCCGATGTTGAGAAAGCGGTTGAACTATTGTTATCATATCGGAGTAAGGGGAGCAGTTCTGGGTCACAATCTGAGCCTGGCGCATCTAGTAGGAAAAAGGTGCGACAATACCCGATGAGAGAAGTTCCCCCACAATGGAGAGAGGGTGACACAACTGTTAACCCACCTATTCTGCCACACTTTCAGCGTGTATGGGTACATGTCCCATGGAAGCGAGCTGAAGTTTTAGCACTCAAACAGACATTACCTGATCTGCGTAAAAATCCTGCAGGGTATTACAAAGAGTTGTCACAGACTGCTGGGTCATGTATAATGAATTTAGCCGATATCGATATGCTATTTTGGAATGTTCCACAGCCTTTATGGGGAAAAATTTGTCATACAGACCATGATCAGGAGTTAGGTGACTCATGGGCTAATATTGCTGCTGCAGATGCCCGACAAGTTGGTGGTGCTAAGCCTGAGCCTTTGATAGCAGAACTCCCTGGTAAAATAGTTGATTACATGAAAACGATAATGCCTGCAATACGTGTAAATTGGGATAAGTTGTCTGCATGCAAGCAGAAGAAAGAAGAAACTGTCTCAGATTTCTTCACCAGGTTTGAAGAAACATTTGTCGACCACAGCGGTCAAGATATGACCACAGAAGGTGGTCAGAGATTGTTTGTCGATAAATTCGTGCACAATCTGCTTCCAGAATTGTGTAAAAAGTTAAAGGATTCAGAAAGTTCTTGGGCTGTGTCATCTTCAGCACAGATATTAGCTACTGCACAATATTACGAGAATAGGGACAAAGACGAGAAAGATAGAGCAGAAAAGAAAACTAAGGAGTTAAAAACGAAGGTTTTGTTACAGCAAGCATATCCGCCACGTGGTGGTGGTAATCAAAATAATAGTGGCCAGAATCACTACCAGAATAATTTTCAGCAGCCTCAACAGTATCAGAGGAACTCGCAAAGAGTCGAGTACACTCAGCCACGTGTCCCTGTAGGCCCCAACCAGTGTTCGTATTGCAAGGAAGAGGGTCATTTCAAGTATAGTTGTCCTATTTTGTTACAGCGTGCAAATGGTGCTTCTGGTGTAAGAGGTCGTGGTGTTCCGCAAGCGCCTAGAGGTAGAGGACGTGGAAACGTCCCCCAGAACACACGTCCCCTTCCACCCCAAAATTCTCTGAATAGGTTTGATCAACAGAACAACGCATCTGACAGGACAGCTCAATACTATGTTGATGATTACTATACAGAAGTGGAGGGTAATGATTGCTAGGACAGCCATAGACAAAGAGAGGGAGTTGTTTCAGTTCCAGTAAATCAGAGCGGACCTTACGTTGAGGTGATTACATCAGGTGTGTCAGAGCCTTTTCTGTTGGATACTGGTGCTACAAAGAGTTCTATTATGCACTCCAAACTCCCTGGCGCACCTTTGTCTGGCGAAATGAACGTTTCTATAGGTTTTTCTGGCGCCCCAGTTAGAAATCCGATTTCTGACCCCTTGTCTCTTTCTGTTGGTCCTTGCGAATTCGAAGCACCCCTTATTCTGACAACAGGTTGTGGTGAAAACTTGCTAGGATTGGATTTGTTAAAAAGACTGTATGCGACTTTGTACTGTTCTCCTTCAGGAGTACAACTTACTTTAGGTAAGAAAGTGGTTTCTCCCATGTATTTGTCGAGGGATAAACTTCCAGCAGAATTGCCGTTTCTTCCAGATATCCTTTGGGCCGCTGGTCCTAATGATGTGGGTCTTTTAGAAATACCGCCATATGTTGTAACATTAAAATCCAATGTTCAAATGCCACGAATTCCCCAATATAGGATATCTAGTGAGGGTGAAAAAGCCTTGCTAGCGATCGTTTACGAATTGATTGAAAAGGATGTGATTGAAGAAACACGAGGCAACATTTGCAATAGTCCTGTTCTGCCTGTTTTAAAACGAACTGATCCCTCTCAGCCACCTGTGTACAGATTTGTGATTGATCTTAGAGAGGTAAATAAAATAGTTGTGCCACAATTTCCAGTTGTCCCCGACATTACCACATTATTGACTATGATCCCAGCTTCTGCCACTTGGTTTTCGGTGATTGACCTGAAGAATGCTTTCTTCAGCATCCCGATTGCTGAGGAGAGCAGGGATATTTTTTCCTTCAGTTTAGGAGGTCGCAGCTTCCGCTTTAAACGCGCTCCTCAGGGCTACTGTGAGAGTCCATCAATATACAGTCAAGCTCTAAAAACACAGCTTGATACGATTGTTTTACCTAAAGGTGCTACTCTTGTACAGTACGTCGATGATTTGCTTATTGCTGCAGATACTGAGGAAATTTGTAAGAAAGCAACGATGTCATTGTTGCGCCATCTGTGTGATTTACATCACAAGGTGTCACTTTCCAAACTGCAATATTGCCGACAAGAAGTGACCTACCTAGGTCACCTCTTATCGAAGAAGGGAAGGAAACTGACCCCAGAAAGAATTCAGGCAATAGCGAAATTGAGTGTGCCAAGAACACAGAGAGAAGTGCGTGCTTTCTTGGGCATTACATCGTACTGTAGACAGTGGATTCCAAATTTTTCGTTATTGGCCAAACCTTTGGTGGCATTAACATGTAGAGCCACGCCCAATCCCATTCCTTGGTCTGAAGAGTGTCAGAAAAGTTTTTCTGAATTACGCACAGCATTATGTTCGGCTCCTGTGTTAGGTACCCCCAACTACAGTAAGCCTTTCACATTGTATGTCCACGAGAAAGAGGGCTGTGCATTGTTAGTGCTGACTCAGTTGTTTGGGGGTAGGCAGCGTCCATGTGCCTATTTTTCGTCGACTTTGGATCTGGTAGCTAGAGCATTGCCAAGTTGTTTAAGAGCCACAGCAGCAGCAGCTGTTTCTATTCGACAGTCTGCTGGTCTAGTAATGAATAATACACTAGTCGTGATGGTCCCACATGCGGTAGACACGTTGTTAAATAGAACCAAGACACAGCACTTAACTAGTGCTCGGTTGTCAGGTTACGAATTAACATTGTTAGCGAGTCATGTGCACATAAAAAGGTGCAATACTTTAAACCTAGCCACATTGTTGCCAATTGTAGAGGAGTCAGGTGTCTCAGAACAGCACAATTGTTTTCTTAGAACAGAGGAAGAGACGAAAGGGAGAGTAGATCTATCCGATACTCCTCTTGCTGAATGTGATGGTACATTATGGGTGGATGGTTCATGCTTCAAGCTCCCGAGTGGTGACACGACTGCAGCATATGCTGTCACGACTTTGCATACAATTGTTGAGGCTGCACGTGTGCCACATAATTCAGCTCAAGCAGCAGAATTAATTGCACTCACGAGAGCATGTGTGTTGTCTAAAGGAATGAAAGTGACTCTACACTGATAGTCAGTATGCATTTGGAGTGGCTCACAGTTTTGGACGATTGTGGAGAGAACGTGGGTTCCTGACTTCGCATGGAGCTAAGATTCAGCATGGTCAGTTGGTGAATGAGCTTCTTGAAGCACTGACCTTGCCTTTGCAAATGGCGATTGTGAAATGTAGTGCTCACAAGAAGGTGACTGATGATGTTGGTCGTGGAAATGCATTTGCTGACGAAATCGCGAAAGAGACTGAAAGGAATGTGATGAGCCGAATGTATGTTGCAGGCCCTGCAAGATGGACTGGTGATGTTGGAATGTGTGAAGACACGATAGAGAGTGTGAAGTCCATCCAAGCTGAGGCCACAGAGAAAGAGTTGAGCACGTGGAGAGAAAGTACGGGTAGAATGGATGCAAATGGTTGTTGGATTGAATTATCAGAGCATCAGAGGTGGTTGTTACCCGATGCATATGTGCTTGCAGTGGTTACAATGGCTCATGGAATGGCTCATATCAGCGTAAAAGGGATTTGCGAGTTGTTGGCTCCAGTATGGCAAAATTCGGGAATTCCCAAGTGTGCAGAGAATGTCGTCAAAAATTGCATGGTATGTTTGAAACACAATCCTGGTAGGGGAACCCCAATTCCAGCTGGTCATTTTGCACCTCCTACGTACCCGTTCGAGGTTTTGCAGCTAGATTTCATCCACGTGGAGAGGTGCAACAACTTAAAATACGTACTCGTTGTTGTTTGTGTCTTCTCAAGATGGGTAGAAGCCTATCCCCTTAAAGACAATACTGCCTTGTCCACAGCAAAAGCCCTTGTGAAAGAGTACTTCCCCAGGTTTGGAATGCCTAGAATGGTCTGGTCTGATAATGGAAGTGAATTTGTGGGTCGTGTGATGAAGAGAGTGTGTGAAGGGCTAGGTATTCGGCTGAAGTTCCACGCTGCAAATCACCCCCAATCAGCAGGATTAGTAGAATGCTACAACGGCACTTTTAAACTCAAACTGGCCAAAATCCAAGCGAGCACAGGTCTTAAATGGCCTGATGCTCTACCCTTAGCACTTCTGTCCACCAGAATGACTGTGCATTCACGATTGAAACTTAGCCCTTATGAGATTGTTTTTGGCCGGCCACCCAACATATGGGGAGTGCCGAGACCCACTAAGTTCAGCGAGCTTGAACACCCTGTTTTACTTGATTATCTGTATGAATTGACGGCTAAATTGCGTGTTTTGCATCAACAGGTTCACGACACCCTGCCTCCGGTCTCTGAGAATCCGGGACATCAGATAGACCCTGGATCCTGGGTCTTGGTCAAGAATTTTCAGAGAACTAAAAACGACCAGCCCAGGTGGACCGGACCGCACCTCGTCCTTCTTTCCACAAGATCAGCCGTTCGGGTGGAGGGGAAGGCCAACTGGGTCCACGGGATCCATTGTAAGAGGATCCCTTTTCCTCTGCCTTATGACCAGTTGGTCCGGAAGGGTGTCGCTGACCCAGACCTTGAAACCGTGCCACGTGTCGTACCCTTCAGTGATGCATGAGTAAAAGGAACATTGACTGAACAGCAGAACGATAAACTTTTCCAACCAACTGTATCACCGTCAATTCCATTGGACACTGCAGAACCTGAACTCTTGTTCCAAGATAAAACTATACCAGGGAAACGACGGTACAATTTGAGACCAAGACCTATGGACTAATAAAATCTTTTTCCCTTCCAAGTACTATTTTTTTTAAGTGCAGCTCTCCCATCTGAAGAAAACTTGCTCATTTTTGTTTTTTCGAACCGCCATCCGGGTTCCGCTGCTAGGGCCGCGATTGCTTAAAGTCTTTGGAGTGCAGCTGACGACGTTAGGTCTGTAGTTCTGGTTGGTCCAAGGGAGTTGCCATAGACTGACAGAAGCATTCTTTAGCAGAATCAACCTGCCGTCGCGGGCAGCACTTTAGAGAGGATGGAGTTTTCCGAGATGGAGAGACCTGCCAGACCGACAAACTTTAAACGCAAATTATGTAAAGTCATGACAAAGAAAAGCTTTTTAATATTGTGCATTTGTATGTTATTCAGTATGATGATATTTTTAATAAGTTACGCTTTATTCTCTTTTCGTGTAACCTTTGCACCCACTACATCACCCATACCTCCCCCTACTGTTTCCTCTCACTCTTTCCACCCTCTTCCTGACCATGAATCCAATAGGAGACTGGAGTTCATTAATAACTCCTTTGTTCAGCTCTTGCACCAACACCAACTTGTAATGAACACAACTAACTGTTGGGTGTGCGGTCTTATGCCTCACACAACGGATAAAGGTATCCCTTATCTGGTCCTGCCATTCAGTCACAATGGTTCTGTATGGGCCTATAGGACAATGTTCATATATGCACACGAACTCTACCCCCTAAGTTCTGTAACAGACAGTCCTAGAAAAAGTGCTCTAGTCAAGGGTATAGTAGACATGATTAAGGAAGGTATTCCTTATGAGACTATCCCAAGAGATGAGACACTTGTATACATAGGATGGAACATGACTGGATATGGAGCTACTCTGAGTGAGAGGCAGCAAGCTAAGAGATCTTCCCCAATTTGGAGTGTACCCCATCAGGGTCATCTGTGTCTGCAAGGAAATGGCACGAATCCCAGGGCTCAGTTAGGGAAGAGTATCTGCACTAAAACGTATGTTTTTGGGTCTCAGACTTCCCCTGCGTTTTTAGCAGCTAAGGGTACTTATTTCATCTGCCATGATAGAGCCTATACATGGTTGCCCCCTGACTTTTCGGGCTCATGTTTTGTTTCGTTCCTGTTGCCCCCCACCTACACAGCAGCGGCGGATTACCACAGGACAAGGATAGTTACAGGTGTCTTGAGTACAGAAGACACTGCAGGTTAAGAATTTGGGGACTTTGCAAAGGGTTTTCTGCCGTTCTGGGGATCCATGGCTAACAGCAGAAACATAAGGCAATTAACAAGGGTAGTTGAGTCCACCGTGATTGAAACTGCTGGTGCCCTCAGTAATTTGACTGCTGAGCTCCAGTCGGATCGACTTATGACCCTTCAGAACAGGGTCGCGTTAGGTGTCATACTTGCAGACCGAGGTGGGGTATGCAGATTGATCCAATCGAGTTGCTGTGTTTTCATCCCAGATAACGCTCCAACGGTGTACCAGGCCATCTCCAAACGACATAAGATTTCCGAATCTATTCATGTGGATAAAGGAGATTGGTCGTTAATGGGATGGTTCTGGGAACTGATATCCGCCTGGGATGGAAAATTCTGATGGTCATTGGGATGGTCTTAGCCGTTCTTTTCCTGTTCTGTCCATGCGTGCAGTGTGCTCCTGCAATATGTGGCCTTTGTGTCACATCATGTGTAAGGAAGCCTGTATCAAGAGATGAACTGAGTACTAGAATGATGTTACAGCAACATCTCAATGACTTTAAAAATATAGATCTGGACTCAGATTAACATGAGGATAGATTAATTGCCTATGTAAGGGCAAAAGGAGGGTTTGTGGTTCTGAAAATTCTGGACCCGTGTAATCATTCTGGACTCGAGAATTAAAACTTCGTCGAAACATGACGAATTTGGTATCAAAAGACCAAGAATGACAAGCACACCATGTACAAATATTTTCAGCATATTCGAATGACGCATTCACCTCGAAATCGTCATTTTCGTTTTGAACCCTTGGCTTCCATTTCATATACGACAGCCATTTTGTGTGTTGCCCTTTACATAGGCCTTAATCCAGCTGAACTCGATCCCAAAAGGACACGTACACCTTAATCGACTTTCCTATGACCTGTGCAAGTTAGAACCATTGCCCCAGGCCGAACTCGTTAGGTCAGTTCCCCTCCCAGTGGCCGAACAAGATAGCATCAAAGCTCAATAAGCCATAAAACCATTTGCAGCGCACACACCTGCCGTATCTTGCTCGCATCTGTCTCTGCTCTTTTTGCTTCACTTGCTTTATGGTGGGGAGGTGCCCGTTTTATTGGGGGTCCACTGATATCTGATGAAATGTTGGGCCTCGCCGGGTGATTTGTTGTAGGCAGCACGAAGTGAAATATGGACATGTTATCATGACTCTGCTTTTTCTTTTGTATTAAAAATATGTCAATGATCTACTGTAAAACCAAGAATGTTTGCCTGAAGCTTAAAATTCTGTATAAGAAGAGAAGCCTGACTTTGTAAAATCGAGCAGTCTCCTGAGAATATACTTCCCTGTGTGTTGTACTTCTAGGACACTTGTTACCTTGGTTGCAGCCAATAAAATCGATCCTTGTCTTCACCTAGAAGACTCTGAGTTTCTGTGGTCTGAATCAGGAAGGACTCGAGGTCTCTGGGTGTACCCTGACACCGCTGGGTTGCCGGTTCTTTGCCGGTTCTTAAAAACCCAGTACCTCAGCCCGAGATAGAATATGCAAAATTGGTGTCTATTCATGTATTGACCTGTTATGCATGAAAACGTTAACAAAAGATGGCTTATCTTCCTTCCTAAGAAATTTGTCAGTGGAAAGTGGCTTTGTCTTTGTCCCCTGGCTTAGGTCAAGGAAATTTGTAGGATTTCGAATGGCCATAAGCCATAAAATCAGATGTAGCAGTGGCAGCCGATTCCTTCCTCTGCTGTATCTGGTTTGGGGGGGCTCAGTAGTTCAGGGAAAGAACTAAAAAGCACTGGCATTGCAATGGAATAACTACATGCTTTGTCAATTTCCTTTAGCCTTACTGTATTGAAATGCTGCTGCTGTGCACAATGGCTGAAAGTTAGGAAAAAATGCTTTGATGATGTCAGCGCTGACCCGGAGGGGCAGTGATCCGTTTCTTAGTAAGGGGATTTTTCTCTGCCGTCTCAATTATTTTTAAATGTATCTTGCGCCTGAGTTTAAATTTGCTGTTTTAGACTCCCATGAAGACAGCACGAAAAATGTTGTGCAGAGCAATCTTTATCAGACAGGAAAGTAAATGTACCTTTACCACGTAGGTACGTTTAAAAAACAACATACTTTTTATGTTCTTGCAAAAGTGATTTTAGGGTTTAGGGATTGGTAGAGATTAAGGTAGATGCGAGCGACAGGGTTAAGAGGCTTGTGAAGGTAAAGGGAGGTGAGGGTGACTTGAGGGTTATAGGTGGGTAGAGGTAGAGGGAGGTGAGGGTGATTGGTGAGTGTGACTTGAGGGTTCAGGAGGAGTATAAGTAACGGAAGGTAAGCATGACTTGATTATTCAGGGGTGAGTAGAGGTAAATGAAGCTGAGGGTGACTTGAGGGTTTATTTATGGGCACAGGTGAGGATGACTTGATGGTTCAAGGGTGGGTAGAGGTAAAGGGATGCATGGGTGACTTGGGGGTTGAGTGGTGGGTAGAGGTAAAGTGAGGTGAGGGTGACGGGGGGGTTGAGGGGTGAGTAGATGTAATTGGAGGTGAGGGTGATTTGAGGGCATAAGGGTGGGTAGATAAAGGTAAAACATATACTTTTGAAATCGCCACATGTTTAATGATTAATGAAACATCCTCTAAATTAAAAGACGAATAAATAAATGAATGTGACGCAGCGGCAAACAGGGTTAATTCAGAAAATCATATAGTGTATGGCAACAGTCTTAAACCAAGTGAGTATGTTTGCAGCTTCATCCTCAATAAAAGTGTCAAACGGCCAAAATGTATGTTTTGGAAATTGGTTACATGCTACAAAGTTTCGTTATTTCTAAGGATTTGTGTTCAGCTCTTATAAACACCGGTAAGCGAGAGCTTCAACTCTGATGGTTTCACGTTGACTTGCCAGAAAAAGCACCAAAAAAGTACAGCTAACTCAGCACAGCAGTGGAGAAGAACACTAATCAAGAAATCAATCAGTTCACGGGCCTGCCCCAGGGACAAAAACACAGCAACAAAGTGAAGCAGGTGCTCACCAATGAACAGAAAGAAAATACGAGCGACCATGAAACCCACCAATGGTAACCCTTTTTAGAGGTGCATTTTGCAGCATATGCGCTGTCTCAGGCAAGACCTAAAAATGGACATCAATTAAGGGTAGTAGGCATTTGCAGCATAACACCTGGCTCTCTCTTCAGGACGGCTGATATCACTATATGGCACCTGATTTAGAATTTACAGATGCAGTGCCAGGTACAGGTAGCAAACAGCTCATTGTGAAGCACATTTATTTTCCACAGTTTCTACTCGTTGTCTCTCCAATCAGATCAGCCGTAATACGAGGCCATGTGTTGATAGAGGAGGGGGGTTTCTAACAGCGGTTGTCAGTTTGTATTCACAGGATTTTACATTGGGAGTCATTACATTGTGGCCAGAACATCAGGAGACACTACATCAGGAGTACTTTTACACTGAAACTTGGCTGGTAAGATTTTTAATTATATAATTATAGAGAGATGACGAGTGGCCATGGAGGAATAGATTCACTGATAAAACAAAAGGTTACAATGATGTTATAGTTCGGTTACAATTCTATTAACTATAACCATGCGCCTCCACCATGCTCAGTTTTGTCATAAATGATGTCATTTTAGATGTCGTCGGTGATGTTATCAATGCTGTCATTGAACATGCCTGGAGTGATGTCATATGTGAGAGTATTAGCAGTGTGGTAAGGCCTTGCGATGGCGAGATGGGAGGGGAACATCTGCTTTCAAGGGATGGGCTCTGCGGGACACTATTATACTGTGGACCTTGGGGGGTGGGGTCCCTGTGTCTTTAAATGGCTTGGAGAGGGAGCCACACGCCTCACCCTCTTTTTTTATAAAGCCATGGGAGATGGAGTCCAGAGGCCATGAAATGGCTGATGGTGGGGGGACATATGACCCACTCCCTATATAAACAAAAAGAAAATCTTGGAGGCCCTGAGGGAC
This sequence comes from Lissotriton helveticus, assembly GCF_964261635.1. Taxonomy (NCBI): domain Eukaryota; kingdom Metazoa; phylum Chordata; class Amphibia; order Caudata; family Salamandridae; genus Lissotriton; species Lissotriton helveticus. Next base: position 176,701,441 of record NC_136071.1, on the reverse strand, counting down.
TTTCAAGGGCTAAGGAAAGGGGGCTGCATGCCCCTTCCCCATTTCTTTTCAATGTACCAACCGCCTGGGCTTTCCGCAGGGGGCTTCAAAATGGAAGCAAAATTAGCTCTCACTTTTAAAAAAATGTTTTACACTGGAGCTGCGGTACTACCACGGTTTCGTGGGACCCTTAAAAAAATCTGGTTCTGGCCACATGCCATCCTTCCCTGATAAGAACTATGCAGGGGATCCTGTAACCTCATAAAAGTTAAGGAGGGGTTGCATGTCCCCTCACATGAAAATAAAACAACACCCCCCTTGCAGGGATTTATATTTTTGGCAGGACAGCTTATTTGCCGATCCTCTGCCATACTGTAGTCAGATCCCCCAAAATTGTTGGCACTGGTGGCGACGTATGGGACCTCCCGGCCAGACCTAGAGAGTCAGGTGGTTTATCCTGCCCCTATAAGTTATTTTTTACCTTTTTAGGGCACAAGGCACTGTGTCTCTGAATCCTAAAATGGCTGCCTCAATATCCTAGTTGCTGCGGTGGCAGCCAATCTGATCTTATATTTTGATCTGTTGGATTTGAGTAGGATCCCTGTCCCTGTATATACATACACTTTAAACCTCAACTTCTTTAAAACTACTGAACCTATTTGCACCAAATCACAAAAAATACACTCTCTGGATTAATTTCTAGCTTTCTGACAAATTTGGTGTAATTCTGTTCAGCCGTTTTTGCCGAATCACTGTTGAATTTTCCTAGGGAAAATTGCATGGGAAAAGACGTTTTGGACCCCTCTCCTTTTCTTGGTCCTGCTTGATGGATCACCTCAAGACTTTCCAGGAAGGAGCTGAGGTTGAGGAGACTTTCTTTTGAGAGGTTTTGTGAAGATTTGGCAAACAGTGCCAAAGTTATTAAAACCAAAAAATAAATTTCTGATGGAAACGTGGGCCTAGGTATAACTACTGAACTTCAGGAGTAGGGATCACAGCTCTGATCTGATGTATTTTGTCCTGAAAAGGTTCTTGGAGTATGTCATATGAATTATCTGGGAGTTCAAAATACCAAGCAAATGATTTGGGGATGTCTATTTTTTTACGGTTATAAAAAGGCCTTGGTGGAATTTGATTTTTTTTATCTTCTGACTAAAACAATCTTTCTTTATACTCAGAAGAGCCTTTTTATGTCTTCATAAAGTCCCTCAACTCTAATTTAGGCGTTTGATTAGATCTTTTTTTCCAGCTATGCTCTAACCTCCACCTTTTGTTTTCATTACTTTAGTTTCCTTTGAAAACCAAGGATGAGATTTGTCCAATCAATTGTATCATGGCAGCATCTTTGGCGAGGGAAATTCTTCAACACAATTGATGATGAGTGTTATTATACCATGCAACCATGTGGTAACAGCTCCCCAAACAAGCCACGTTGGATATTCTGTACCGATAAAATGCTAATTTCCTATAGACAGTGCTCTGTAAGTACGGTATTCATAAACTTAGAGTTAACATCTCTCGTAGTCAACTAATCTACTTGTAAGTAAAACTATATTATAGTGCGACCATTGAACTTCCTCAACTGTAAATGACGCCATATCAAGCCAGTTTGTAAAGCATGCAATGAACCAGTCTAAGATGCAACCTTTTAATATGTGTCAGTGAATTTTGTTTAAATCCCAGCTTCTTAGAATTAGTCATGCTTATCACCATATCACTGATGGTAAGTGCCCAGTAAATATCTATTTAATTTAACTGAATCAAGTACAGACATGTATAGCACCACATTTTCAAAACTAGTACTTGATTTGGAGGATCAGTATAGCAACTGACTCAGTACTGGAAAGACTGAGTTGTAAAGTCATGTGCTCAAAAGTCATGTTTGCAGAAGAACTATATGGCGGAAGGTGATGTTTCTCATTAAAATTAAATGCAAGTCCTTTGACGAGACCCTCTGTCTGGTCAACTTATGAACAATATGCGAGTCGGGAACAGGGAACTGTATGTCTGGGCCAGAAGCTTGCCCAAGCCTACATTCAGTGAAAAGCAACACAACTCGGGTATAAAGGCGAGGAGTGGCTGCCCTGGCATGAGAGGAGGAGTTGTAACACCAGATCACCCCTATACCAACTAGTTTGGCCAGTATTCATTTAGTCCATGGTTCTTGCACTGTGCCGATTGCCACCTCACGACCGCTTCACAGCCAGGGCCGGCGCTAAGCATGGGCAGTGGGGGCAGCTGCCCAGGGCCTCGCGCACAGCCCACCTGCTTAGGGACCCACACCAGTTCAACACATCACCAGCCCTCTTTTACTCCTGCCGATTAAATTGAAAGAAAGGCATCTCTTTTCAATTGGGCCCATGAGATGGAGTAGTCCCTCCCTGGGCCTTTTAGGGATGGGTTCCCAGCTGCAAGGAGACGAATTTTGCAGGTTTATCCTGCAATTAGGCCTCCTGCCCGGCTGTCATTCAGAGACACTGCTGGACGCCCATTGTCCAGCACTTTGGTGCACCCACAGTTTTACCTCTTAGACTCCAAGCAATTCTCACACCTTCAGCCCGAAATGGGCTGTAAAAGAGGTGCTTGTAGGTGGCTGAGACGAGGAGCTGCGGCCCAGGAGGGGTCTGCACACAGCAGCTTCCGGAGATATGAATGCAGGCGCGTACCACCCATTGGGCTCACCGGGCTTCAGCCACCCCCCCGTCCCCCGTGTGTGTCAGCCCGGGCTGAGACAGCTTTCCGGCCGTCCGTCTTATTGCAGCCGCACCCGAGTACTTCACAGATCTTTAAAAGACCATTTACTTGTTAATACGGCTTTTGTTGTGTTTTCATCCCTTCTTAGAGCCACTCCGCCTATGGCTGGAAGAATTAGCCCCCCCCCAGATCTTTTTCAGCCCCCCTTGAAATTTGGCTCTAGTTGCCCGCCTGCCTCAATGTGTCACGGATGAAAATTAGAGGGGACTCGCGCCTTACGTTTCGGCCCAGGGCCCCAGAAATCCCAGAACCAGCCCTGTTCACAGCATTTAATTTCTGTTTGTTTTGCTTGGGGAGAATGTATTGCGCGCAGAGGTACCACTTCTTAAAAGCATAGCAACAGCGAAACCGCAGCTTCTAGGCGCTATAAGAGATCCAAAGGAGGCTTTCAAAAGAGTAAAAAACACAGTTGATGGACAGAATGTAGAACAATGTCATACATTCACCCCAGTACAGAGATCTGGGCCTAAATCCATCATTTTATTTCACTCCACACCACCCTGGGTTAGACACTGGCTATATGCAAATCAGCTCTGACCCTGTGCCTCATGGGAACAGTCCAGTCCGAACTACCAAGCCATGTCTTTCCCATCCCGGAATCAAGCATCCAAGGACCGGTTTCTGGCTATCAGCCATCATCAGCCTGGATAGCTTGCTGAGCATACCCAGCCCACTCGGGGTGAAAATTGCAAAAAACACAGTTGATGGACAGAATGTAGAACAATGTCATACATTCACCCCAGTACAGAGATCTGGGCCTAAATCCATCGTTTTTTTTGCACTCCACACCACCCTGGGTTAGACACAGGCTATATGCAAATCAGCTCTGACACTGTGCCTCATGGGAACAGTCCAGTCCGAACTACCAAGCCATGTCTTTCTCAGACCGGAATCAAGCATCCAAGGACCGGTTTCTGGCTATCAGCCTTCATCAGCCTGGATAGCTTGACTCCAGTGGTGTGGAGAGCCTGGGACTCACGTCTGAGCATACCCAGCCCACTCGGGGTGAAAATTGCAAAAAACACAGTTGATGGACAGAATGTAGAACAATGTCATATATTCACCCCAGTACAGAGATCTGGGCCTAAATCCATCGTTTTTTTGCACTTCACACCACCCTGGGTTAGACACTAGCTATATGCAAATCAGCTCTGACCCTGTGCCTCATGGGAACAGTCCAGTCCGAACTACCAAGCCATGTCTTTCCCAGACCGGAATCAAGCATCCAAGGACCGGTTTCTGGCTATCAGCCTTCATCAGCCTGGATAGCTTGACTCCACTCCAAGTGTGGCAGGGTATGCTCAGACGTGAGTCCCTTGCTCACTTGGCCACTGGATTCAAGATAGCCTGGCTGATGAGGATTATGAATCCGAAACCGGTCCCAGGATGCTTGTTTCCGGTCCAGGGAAGACATGGCTTGGCAGTTCGGGCTGGACTGTTCCCATGAGGCACAGGGTCAGACTGATTTGCATATGGCCATGTCTGAACTGGGGTGGCCGAGTGAGCTAAAGAATGGTGATGGATTAAACCCAGATCAGTTGACTGGGGGTGAGTGTTTGATTTGCTCAAACGCTCCGTCCATCATCCCCTTTTGTATCGCTTTGTTCGCCCCAAGTGTGGCAGGGTATGCTCAGACGTGAGTCCCTTGATCACTTGGCCACTGGATTCAAGATAGCCTGGCTGATGAGGATTATGAATCCGAAACCGGTCCCAGGATGCTTGTTTCCGGTCCAGGGAAGACATGGCTTGGCAGTTCGGGCTGGACTGTTCCCATGAGGCACAGGGTCAGACTGATTTGCATATGGCCATGTCTGAACTGGGGTGGCCGAGTGAGCTAAATAATGGTGATGGATTAAACCCAGATCAGTCGACTGGGGGTGAGTGTTTAATTTGCTCAAACGCTCCGTCCATCATCCCCTTTTGTATCGCTTTGTTCGCCCAAAGTGTGGTAGGGTATGCTCAGACGTGAGTCCCTTGCTCACTTGGCCACTGGATTCAAGATAGCCTGGCTGATGAGGATTATGGATCCGAAACCGGTCCCAGGATGCTTGTTTCCGGTCCAGGGAAGACATGGCTTGGCAGTTCGGGCTGGACTGTTCCCATGAGGCACAGGGTCAGACTGATTTGCATATGGCCATGTCTGAACTGGGGTGGCCGAGTGAGCTAAAGAATGGTGATGGATTAAACCCAGATCAGTTGACTGGGGGTGAGTGTTTGATTTGCTCAAACGCTCCGTCCATTATCCCCTTTTGTATCGCTTTCAAAAGAGTAAGACAGAGGAGGGGAAAACGGTAGAAAGAGGTTCAAGACTTAGCAGGCGCATCCACTTCTGAAAATGCATGCCTTCACATCCTTTTTTTCTCGTATCATGCAGCTTTTCTTGTGGTGCTTGTAACTTCTCTCTGCACCGCCACCATCCTGTATTTCTCCCCCAGTGTGCCACTCTGTACCTTTCACCCCGCTGCCGGCTTGTCTTGTACATCTGCTAAACCTGTAGCGATGCTGTAAAAGGTCCCTAGCCTTTCATAACTTATTTGCAGGTATATTTTGAACATGTTGCAAGCACACGACATGGCACTAAAGAAGTGTTCTTGTAAAGCAATGGTGCTACAAATGTAGAATTCATGGATAATCAAAATATATATGCCTGTGGTGTTTACAGTCAGTAGCTGGCCGTGTCTGCTTTAATTCCCAAAGATAACCCCCTAAACATAATAAACCTTAGGCCACTGGAGGAACGAACCTTGAGGGCCCCGCCCCCCCCTGCAAAGCACGGGGAGGGTCCCCTCCCCTCCAGACTCAATCATGAGCTCTCCGGCCAGAGTTATGTGCTGAGGGCCCCCCTGGAGCTTGAGGGCTGTGGGGGCCTCTGTTACACCACTGCCTTAGACACATTTTGTGCACAGTGTTGTTGGTGGGGACCGAGTTGGAGAAACAGGAAGCAGTATGAAATGTGAAGCAGGAAGATGAGGTAATCAACTGTGGTGAAAACTCCAAATAGAGAAGACGAGTTTCCAGAGCCATTTTGGACGGCAGTGGGGTTGTGATTGCTCGTAAGTTGCCTCAAAGCTCACTTCACACCCCCGGGGTCTCCACCAGCTGCATTCTCCTCACCGCACCAGCAGCGGGACGGCCCCTGGCTCCATGCTCCGCCCCCCGGCTCCGCTCAGCCTCCTCTACCGAGGTACGGGTCATCGGGTCCTCCTGTCCTCGCCCCCCACCCCTGGGGTCCTTGTGTGCCGGGGGGCGGGGCAAGCTGTATTTTATGTTACACAGCCAATGTCAGTCGTATTTTAGAGTGACCAAAAGGGCAAATGTGTAACTTCGAAAACCCTAACTCGAATCCACTGCATTACTAGTAAAGGGGTCTGTGAATTTAGGGCAGGATTTATAGGCTTGACTAACAGGTTATTCACCAAAAAACACGCACTTGTTCCATTGACCTCTACTTCATTTTGCCTCATTGCGCCCACCCACATAATAGGCGTCCAGCCTGGTCTCTGTGACGAGCACATGAATACTGAGGTGGGTGGGGCTGGTCTCCTCCAAGTGGGGGTGAAAGGGGCGGGTGACACGAGGCAGAAAAGTTCCTTTTACACAGTGTAAGAGAAACAAAGGTGTAACCGAGAGCAGGGGCGATAGAGGGTGCAATATTATTATTTCGATAATTCGTATATTTTATTTGTTGTTTTCATTCTTCTTGCATGTATGTCTATATGTTTGTACATCTGCCTGACTCAGCTGGTAAGCATCTGTCTGTCTGTCTGTCTGTCTGTCTGTCTGTCTGTCTATCTATCTATCAACTATCTATCTATCAACTATCTATCTATCTATCTATCTATCTATCTATCTATCTATCTATCTATCTATCTATCTATCTATCTATCTATCTATCTATCTATCTTTCCTGTCTCTCTACATGTTTATCTGTCTACTTATCTACGTGTCTGTCTGCGTGTATATGCATCTGTCTATATATTTTCCTGTCTGTCTGGGTGTATGCCCACCTATCTCGCTGTCCACTGGTATTTTCGCCTCTCTGTCTGCCCATCTATTTATCCTTCTGCCTCTCTGTTTACCTGTATGTGCGTCTGTGTAGAGAGTTGTACATGTATATATACCTTTAATAGAATGTGATGTACTTAAGAATTCTTAGTTTTTCTGTCTGTCTGCGTGTATATTCCTCTATCTCTCTGTATCTTCACCTGTTTGTCTGCACATCTATCTTTCTGTCTCTCTGTTTATGCGTATGTGCCTCTGTCAATCTTTATGCCTGTCTGTCCGCGTGTATGCGCACGTGTCTCTCTGTCCGGCCCCCGGAATATGGAATCAACAGTGTTAATTTAACATTATTAAAATTGCAAACAAACAGAGAGGCGATGCCCCCGCGCCCTCATAAAGAAACAGGCACTGTGCTTGCGCTTGGGATTTTTTTACATTAATTTTAAGGTCTAGTGATGACATAAAAACCTCAAATGCATCCAACAAAAGTTGAAGCCCCACCCCGGTTCGTGAGAGAAGGACCGCGTCATCCGCGTACAGGAGAACCGGTATACCCAGGTCTCCTGCACGTGTTATGTCTGTATGTCTGCCTTCACCGCCTTAAGCACTGATTCAAGGGAGTTAATGTAAATCGTGAACAAGAGAGGGGCCATAATACATCCCTGCCTAACCCCCTCTCTGAATTAAAGTAGCTCGAACAACGCCCCTCTGTGTTTACCCTAACGGTGGCCCGCAGGCCAGAGTGTAATTCCGCCAGGAAGTTTACCAAAATTGGGTCAAGGCCTAAGTCAATTAGGGACTGCCACAATTTCGGCCGGTTCACCAGGTCGAATGCCGAGGAGAGGTCCATAAAACCTAAGTATAAGGACCCTTCCCTAGCAACGGTGTATTTGTCCACTAGTAGTTGTAAATTGAGACACTGATCTAAAGTGCTTCTTTTGGATCGAAATCCATATTGGACATTTGATAAAGTCCCCTTATCATCAAGCCAATTCTGCAATTTACGCAGAATGACCCGCCCCAGAATTTTGACAGATGAATCTATTAGAGAGATTGGGCGGTAACATGCTGGGTCTGACCGATCCCCCTTCTTAAACACTGGGACGATAATAGAGTCTTTCCATGAGGGTGGTATGTTCTTCTGGTTTAATGCATTAAAAACCTTACTCAGGATTTTTGACCACAATCCAGTATCGCACTTAAAGATATCCGCTGGAACCCCGTCTGGTCCGGGAGCTTTATTTTTCTTCGTTTCATCTATGGCCCTTTCTACTTCTGAGACTTCAAAAGTTACATAGTGACCCTCAACTCTCTCTATGGTCGCAAAAAGTGACTCTTGAGGAGCGGTACTAGAGTATATGTTACTAAAGTGCGTGATCCAAGCCTCATCAGTAACGTTAGATTCAAGAACACTATTCTCCACAGGAGCGAATAGGGGTTGGTTTACTACTTTCCAGAATTGGGAGCTATTTTTAAAAACATCTGGATCTAGTAGCTGTGACCAAGCGTTATCTTTTAGCTCATTTTTTCTGTTTTGTATGGCGTGTTTATAGGTGACTCTTAGCCTGGCTACAAGGGCGCGATCTTTTGGGTCAGACTTTAAGGCATTTAACAGGTCAGCATGAGCCTTGGAGCAAGAGCGATCAAACCATCTCTTGGCCCGGCTTTGTGGAGGGCCATCAATCACCGTTAAGCTCTGCTTGATCTGTTTACAAATACTGTCAAATGAACTAATCACTTGCTCAGTAGCAGCCTGTGAGTCTAAGCACTTCGCTACGTCTTCGTCCACCTTATTTAATACATCCTGTAAGAAGGCATCTGGGATTATATTTGCCCATTTTAGTCTACGACCCTGGTCTGTCGGGGTCACCTCCTGACCACCCTTTTGAGACCCTGTTTCAAATGATAAAAAACCCATTGACAGAACTTCCAGTAAAACAGGATTGTGATCACTAAAGACTGAAATTTCTGTTCTATACTTTAATACTTTTCCTATAATGTAACAAGACATAAAAATAAAGTCAATAACTGTACCGTCACCCGGACCTTTAAAAGTAGGGACAATCAAATCGCCTTCCCTGCAACTTGATTCGTACAGGTTCCAAGCCGCCAGGAATTCTTCGAGAGCCTCCCCCCTTTTTGTATGTTCAAAGTGCACAACTGCAGAACATGGGGGACCCTCTTCTACAGAGACGGCACACGGAAAAGTACATGGGTGAATATTGAAGTCACCTAGAAGAATTATCTCACAACCAGATGCCATAGTTGTGTAGGCTGACAAAAATGTATCTAATAGATCCAGATTAAGTCTGGTACTATCATTTGCAGAAACATTATAAAAATGTATAAATAAAATATTAATGGAATGTGGGGGATTCAGTTCCACAATTAAACAATTGCTACATCCTGAATCAAGCTTAGTTAGCTTTCCCTTTAACTTAGTTTTAATTAAGGTTAGCAAACCCCCTTTCGCTCTTCCCGCCCGACTAGATGTTGCAGGGTTAGAAAAATGAACATATCCATCAAGCGAGAAACAGTTCGTTTGATCCCAAGTTTCCTGTAAGGCCACAATATCGAAAGTCTTTAAATAGTCAATCCAAATTTTATTGCCAATTTTACCCCTCAGTCCAGCAACATTCCAAGCCATTATTCTGCATGGTTGAACTTGAAGCTGTTGATTTTCAACCAGTCAATCGTTTTCCTCCAAGGATGTTAGAGGAGCAAACCGATTAAATAAGGGTAAGATTTGCTCAGGTGGAAAACTTGGTCTGCATAGATTATAACAATAAGAATCTTGAATTGTAGGATTGTTGTGACCTGAAAGAGCATGTGGCACTGTGTTTTGTACAAAGGGGGATGTTAATGAGTGATGATGAACAACTTGTAATTTTGAGGTTTCATTTAGGTGATTGTAAAAAAAACCCAGAGGGCGGGCACATACAAAGTTGTCCATCGACGGCAAAGAGGCTGCCCTCAACAAAACAGTTGCGACATGCTGAGGGTGCCTAAAGTTTATGATAACACAATCTCCCCTGACAGTCTTTTTTTGAATTGCCTATCCAGCCTACTCTTCGTGTAGACAGAATGTCGTTACAGAAGGCGATGGGAAAGCCGCAGTATTTGCTTAACCAAGCTAATACTTTGTGGTTTAGAGAATCACGCGTTTCACCCCTTGCATCATGAAGGTGTGAATCTACTCCTGGCACGTTAGTCAACACAACTATATAGGGTGCACAATCGGGTGGGAGGTTAACTGTAGGTTTTGACTTACCCTCCCTCCCCCCAGTGGCTTCTCCTGTGGTGTTTGGCTGTGTGTTGACTCGTAAGGATGGATGAGTAGTAGATGTCTTAGTAGAAAGCTGGTTATTAGCTACAGCAGAGACCAAGGTATTATTTATTGTGTGTCTACTCTCGCCTCGTTCACCATCGTGTCTACACAGGGGGGCCTTGCTGTTTTAGTAGAAGATAAATGAGTAGATAGAAGAACACTGAGTTTAGACACTTCCTTGACAACCTGGTCAAGTTTAGCTCCTTCCCCTTTACTTGGAACAACAGGACCCTTATGTATTTTACTAATGGCACCTAAGTGTTGCGGTGCTACTGTGGGAGGAGTCCAAAGAGTGCTTAGTCTAGAAACTTCTAGGGAGATCAATTCTACTTTTTCTATCAGTGGCCTAATCATGTCTTCCAATTTGAGCGTGAACATGTTTGCTAGAAAGTCAAATTGGTCTACAGTCAGGGTATCAGCGTCATGCTGTTTGGGGGTAACCGCAGTAGATTTTAATTTGACAGCTGCGGGGACCACCTTTTTTACTCTGTGGTGCACTACGCGATTATTCTGTGACCTTCTGCAGGCCCTAACCACTCTACGGGCAGGAGGGGATACTTGGGGGGTTACTGGTGAGTTAACCGAAGATACAGATGTTGACCTTTGGGATGTATCTAGCAGCGTAGGGGGCAAGGGAGTGGTAATCTCCGCTGGGTTTAGATGTATTGTGTCTGAGTCCCCTCCCAAGTTAACTCTGGAAGATGTGTCCGGAGCTGTTAGCTCAGGGAGTGAAACGCTACTTCTTGGTGAAGCCGGAGGACTGACACGGCCCAGTGACATGCGGCGGTCTGAGTTAATTTTAGAAACAATTTTAACCATGTAATTATCTATGGTGCCAGTAGGAGCAGATATTTTGGATGAGCGCAATTTGGTCATGACAGACACTAAGGGGTTAGCCACTCACAGTTCTGTAGGATGTCCTGTTCAACAATGTCAAGAGCCGTGGCCCAGCCCGGCCTCCTTCGGCCTCTGACGGCCACAGACGGTCCCGCCCTTGTCCCGGGCTTCTCCCGGCGCGTGCCCGCGGGCGTCCCGCGGGACGAGGGACTGGCGCTGCCTTAATGCCCCTCCTGGCGCTGCTGAGGGCATCACTGGTGGTGGGTGGGCCCCGGCGGAGCCAAGCCCGGCCGGGGAGTAGGCGGAGCAAGGCCCGGCCCTAAGCTGCTGGTGCTGCGGCGCTACTGGCGGAGCAAAGCCCGGCCATGGAGAAAGCTGAAGCCGTGAGTCTGTCTCCCCCACAGGACTCTGCACTGGCGCTGCCTTTATGCGCCTCCTGGCGCTGCTGAGGGCGTCACTGGTGGTGGGTGGGCCCCGGCGGAGCCAAGCCCGGCCGGGGAGTAGGCGGAGCAAGGCCCGGCCCTAAGCTGCTGGTGCTGCGGCGCTACTGGCGGAGCAAAGCCCGGCCATGGAGAAAGCTGAAGCCGTGAGTCTGTCTCCCCCACGGGACTCTGCACTGGCGCTGCCTTTATGCGCCTCCTGGCGCTGCTGAGGGCGTCACTGGTGGTGGGTGGGCCCCGGCAGAGCCAAGCCCGGCCGGGGAGTAGGCGGAGCAAGGCCCGGCCCTGAGCTGCTGGTGCTGCGGCGCTACTGGCGGAGCAAAGCCCGGCCACGGAGAAAGCTGAAGCCGTGAGTCTGTCTCCCCCACGGGACTCTTCACTGGCGCTGCCTTTATGCGCCTCCTGGCGCTGCTGAGGGCGTCACTGGTGGTGGGTGGGCCCCGGCGGAGCCAAGCCCGGCCGGGGAGTAGGCGGAGCAAGGCCCGGCCCTGAGCTGCTGGTGCTGCGGCGCTACTGGCGGAGCAAAGCCCGGCCACGGAGAAAGCTGAAGCCGTGAGTCTGTCTCCTATCTTCTAGTTATCTCCACCTTTCACTCTGGATTATAATGCACTTAAGATGCGGGCAATATGGTGTCTAGGCCCCTTATCAAGGTCAATGGAATGTAGTAGATTGTGTTCGTACTCTCCTGCTGTGCCCATCGTAAACTAACTATACAGTACAGGCTTATATCACGTCCAATTCTAGGGCATCTTACCAATGCTTTATAGCACATCGTGCACATGCATCGCAGCATTTTAAAAAAACATACATGCACTATCCATCTATGTTGTGTATGCGTTTAAGAGAACAGTCAAGGCTTGTTAAGTATAAGCAATCAAGCTTTGAGCCTGGGGCTAATGTGGGACATCACAGAGCTCAGAAAAAGTCCTGCAAAATTACCAGCACTTAGTATGACGCAAAAGCACTCGACTACAGTTTAAAGCTACCATGATTCTGGGGCACGCTCAATAGGAGCTTTACCTTTATCCTGTCTCCCACCGCATGAATGAAAGGCTTGAGGGGGGTGAACAGTTTACCAGCGTCTCTCTTTATGCGCGGTCCGGCGGACGTGATTGCATGATCAATATCCCCTGTCATAAGGATGCTGGGAAATGTAGTTCTCTCTGTGCTTTTTGTTCATAACAATGCGAAATCCGCATCGTGGTCCCCTCACATACAATAGTGTGTCAGGAAAAAATGATTGTGCATGTCCTCTGTAGTGGTCATGAATAAGGATTTTAATGTTGCAAACAGGACATATAAGTAAATGTTTGGTACTTCGTGTACAGGTAAATGTTGCGTGTGACATAAGACAATGTTGTGGATGTACTCTCATGATTGGTAGATCTATTCTCACGATTATCTTGATAGGTACAAAAAGCCAAGGACAAAATGTTTTAAAATTAGAGGTACAGCTTTCATATGAGACAAAATCACAAATTGCGTATGAAAACGAGGTCACATAGATGATCTTCATGTAGTTAAGCCACTACATACGGGCGCATCCATAATATCAGTGTCCATCTAGTATATTATAATGAACACCAAGGGATGTCATCATTAAGTCCTGTCATGTGACTCTTGGTACGGAACACCCAACGTTGTTCCCTCCTGAATAGGGTCTTCTCAAGGGGACCCATTAGTGTATCATATTTGGGTTTGTCCATGACCACCCAAGACAGACCATCCTCTGTGGTGCCCATTTCTAGAAAATGTCTGGTTAGTCGTGTATTAGATTTTTTACATCCAATAGAACTGCGATGTTCTACAATACTTTGTTTGACTCTACATGTGGTCATGCCAATATACTTAAGAGAACAAGGGCATGTAATCATATAAATGTCACCCCATGAATTACAATTGGTATGGTTGCTTAAGTGCCAAGGTATCTGTAGGCCAAATTCTAGCTGTTTAGTATGTCGTGTGAGCGGACACACCAAGCATGACCCACATGGGAAATGTCCTACCACACAGGGTCCTCTCCACAGTGATTGTTGCGTTTCTTTCATTGGTCTACATTTTGGTTGTGTATGAACTAGCAAGCCCTTTAGGTTACTACTCTGTTTGTGAGCAAATAAGGGTCTGTCAAGAGACAACACCCCTTTTGTTTAGGATATGCCAGTTCTTATTTATTGCTTTCTTGATGGGGTCTGTGAGATGGCTAAATGTGGTCACACATACCAATCTATTTGTCTTCTCCTTTTGGTGTGTCTCCAGAAGACCCTCCCTATTATTATTGTGTGCTCTCTTAGCAGCTCCACGCACTAGATGATCAGGGTAATGGTGGGTCTGTAATTCGCTGCTCACATTTCTGGTATGTTGTTTGTATTTCTCTACTTCCATAAAATGTCTCCTCAGCCTCATAAAATGGGCTGCGGGGAGATTGTTCAACAGTGCCCGGGGTGGAAGCTTGAGGAGCTCAGTAGAGAGTTGCGTGCCATAGGCTTCTGGAAGAGTTCACTGTTAATTCTGCCATCTTTAGAATAAAGCCGGAGATCCAAAAAAAGAAACCTCAGCAGCACTCGATTCACCAGTGAAGCATAAGTTGAGGACTAGAGTATTCAACCATCCTGAGAAGGCATTAAGAGACGTCTGGTCACCAAAATGACCAAATTGTCATCTATATATCGCCTCCATAACTTAAAATTTTGTTGGAATGGATTGGTAACAGAGTAGATGTGCTTGGTCTCGAAACCATGCACGTACAGATTGGCCATGCTTGAGGCACATGTACTGCCCATAGACGTTCTGGTTATTTGCCAGTATAACTGACCTTCAAACATGATAAAATTGTCCTTCAATTCCAGCTTAGCACAATGCATGATGAAGGAGTTGGGTGTCTGATCCTGGCGAGGGTATCGTTCTAGGAGATGGTACATGGTGTCCAGAGAATCGTCCTGTGGAATATTGGTGTACAATGATTCCACATCATATGTGACCATCAGGTTGGAGTGTGGATCAAAGGATACTGTTTCCACAAAGCAAAAGCACTTGCCTGGTGTCTTGAAGGTAAGAGGGCATGTCGGCCACTATCATGCAAAGGAAGTGGTCCACAAATTGTGAGAGAGGTTCGAAGAGAAAGCCTATTCCAGAGACAATAGGTCTCCCTGGTTGTGGTCTTTGGTCCTTGTGGATCTTGGGTAAGATGTAAAAAAACGCCCGTGTTTTTGGATGTTTCTGGATTAGAAACTAGGTTTTCCCTTATGTTATCCAATATGAGTCTCTCCCTTCATCTATTAAGGTCTGTATTTCTCATTGTAATCTAGCAGTGGGATCATGTTGGATGGGGTAAACCTTATGCCAGAAGAAAAAAACAATGAACTGTCTCCATTGCCACAGCTTACACCCTCGAAAACTAAAGTGAACACACGGGCTGCATCGACTTCATTAAAAAGTCAAGGTTTATTCGTAGTGACAATAAAACATGAGAAAACAAAAGTACACAAACTCATTAATGTTCTTCAAGGTACAGCGTCATGTGCCTGTGTACTCAGTTTCCACCCAGCTGCTGATATGGGACTGATATCTGTGAACTACAATATGAATGCTCACCACAAAATAGTAAGTCAGTTCCCTTCATTGTTTTATGGGCTAGGGGAACTTAGACTATGAAAGGACACTTGCATATAAATGAGGATGTCAGTCCTGTTGCTCAAACACGCAGATAAATTGCATTTCATGTACAAAAAGCTGTTGAAAAGGAACTTTAGTCATTGCTCAAACATTATATAATTGAGCGTTCTACTGGTCAAACGCCATGGTGTCTCCCATAGTGGTAGAACCCAAAAAGGAAAGTGAAGGAGCTGTACGCATCTGTGTTAATATGCGTCAAGCAAAAAAGGCAACTGAACGAGAATGACCTCCAGGTCTGCACATTGCTGACATGATAACACAATTGAACGGTGCAAAGGTCTTCTCTCACCTTGATTTAAACAAAGTATATCATCAGTTGGAACTCAAGAAGAATTGCAGAATTGCAGGTACATTGCAACCTTTTCTACACATATTAGTCTGTCCCATATAAAAGACTACGTTTTGGTGAGTCATCAGCCACAGAGATTTTTTAAGATGTCATGCAACTTATCAAGAAGCCTGTCATGAATGCTTTCAATTATAGTGATTACATATTGGTTTTCGGAGCTACACAGGAGCATGATAACGCTCTCAAGCCAGTGTGTGGTTTACTTGCTGATGCAGGTTTAACTTTGAATGCTGAGAAATGTGAATTCCATAAGAACAAGCTAAAATTATTTGCCTATATATTTTCTGATGGGGAAAATGGCATATTTTGATCCAAAACTTCATACAGAGGTTGTTGTTGATGCTAGCCCAGTCGGTTTAGGAGCACAGCACAGCGGACACCCAAATGCTTGAAGGCATATCGTGGCCCATACAAGCATAATTTTGTCCCAAATAGAACGTGCTTATTCACAACCTGAGAGAGTTTAGCAGTGATGTGGGCTTGTGAACATTTCCACATATTCTTATATGAAAAGCCATTTAAGCTTTTAACAGATCATCAACCATTATTAACCATCTTTAGCAATCCAAAGGCCAAATGCTGCCTCGCATTGAATGTTGGGGACTTCGATTACAAGAATACAATTACACAATCGTGCACCGTCCAGTGAAAGATCAAAACCCTGTCAACTACTTCTCAAGAGTGCTGATACAAGGTCATGGTACCCCTTCCAAGATGGATGAAGCCTACATAAATTTTATTGTGAAATCAAATACACCAGCTACCATGTTGTTAGAACAAATAGTCACTGCCACGTGTCAAGACAGTGACATGTTAAAGAATATTATCACACATCAGTCTTGGAACCATTATGCTCGACCTCTGGCCAGTGTCAGTGACTACCAGAAGTTTAAAAATGTCAAAGATTAACTGCCTGTTACTAAAGAAGGCATTATGAAGAGATGTTCAAGAATTGTCATTCCGGAAAGCTTATGACAACAGATGATGGAAGAGGCCCATTAAGAACCTCATGGAATAGTTGCCACAAAACAAGCTCTCCAAGATTGACTCTGGTTTCCTCATCTCGATGAGAGAGTTGAAAGAGAGATGAAGGTCTGTCACTCATGCAACTGCCTATAAACAAAAACGACTCAATACACATTAAACATGTCAGAGATACCAAAGTATGCATGGGAAAGAATTGCCGTTGGCTTCTTCTGTCCTCTTAACAGTGGACATCACCTGATGGTGATTGTTGATGAATATTCCCATTTTACTTTGACAGAAGATCTCTTGTCTGTCACTCACAAAAGAGTAATCGAGAGATTAGATGGAATTTTTGTGACATTGGGTGTTCCTGCGATTTAAAATCTGACAGTGGCCCACCTTTCAACAGTCGAGAACTCAGAGACTTTCTCAATCATCTTAACATGAAGCATCAGCAAAGTCCACCTCCTTGGCCACAGACTAAAGGCCTTGTCAAACATTTCATGTGTAGATTAAAAAATATGTGTTCAGCGTGCTGTTAGAAAAGCTCAAGCTTAAACCTGTGTTAAATTCTACCTTGCAAGCTTACCATTAGACCCCTCACTTGACCACAGGGGAAAGCCTTGCAACCTTGAAGTTTGGGAGAGCAGTGATGACCATGTTACCTCAATGGGGCAACAGAATAGCAAATACTGAGGAAGAAACCCGTACAAAAGACTTGGTTCGTAAAAGGAAAATGATGGCCTATGCAGACAAGTGATGACATGCAAAAGACATTGTTTTCAATAGAGGAGATTGAGTGCGTGTTCATCACTCGAGAAAATGAAAGTCTGATGCTTGATGCGGAGTTATTCCACGTCGTGTCCACCAAAGGACACATGGTGACTGGCCAACATCCTGGGAAGGCAATTACGCAAGATTCCTCGCATTTCAACATGTGGCTCGTCAGATACTAATGTCAACGTAGAGACTGGTTCTGAAAGGACAACTGAAGACTCCCTGACTGCTGTTTCTCGTGCATCACCAAAGCAGGTCATAGACAATTCTACTGCCAATTCCCAGTTTCTGAAGACCGGATCATGATGAGTAATCAGAGTGCCACAAAAGCTCCTTGAAGAGCTCTTATTGTGTAAATATTTGTAAAATATTGCAATTTTTTTATATTTAACAGAAGTGAGATGTAGTGGTGTGTAAGTTAGCAATGATGGAACCCATTGGGCACCTGATAGACTCTGTAGGAAGGTGACATAAGTGTTAGAGCTTAGTTAAGTGAATGCAGGGTTGGAATGTCGAGTTCAAAGTTACGTGCAGATGAATAAAGACGTGTAATACAAAGCTCTGTGTGTGGCATAATAATTGGCAGGTACCCAGTCTGGAAATGACTCTACACTGTGTCTCTGTAAGCACATTGCCTCATGAAATTGAGGTTAGCACTGTCACCAGTCCACCCAACTCCTGGAAGTTCTATTGAGCTGTAAGATCTTAAAGGTACAGCACACCCACACTGTCATCCACGTTGCTTTTGTTAATGCAGTCAAGGTCTCAGTTATTGTTAACTTCGAGGTAGGGTGCAATAAACAGACTCAAAGACAAATTCAGCTAATGCTAGGGAGTTGACCAGAAAAGACTTACATCTACTCCATGCATTTACTGCCTTGTAAACAAGTATCACCCCTTGTAGGAAGCAATGAAACCCAGAAAATAAAAGACATAAATGACCTCTCCCACCCAGGCGTTTTCGCTAAAACGTAATCCTTATAAGGAGGTCCTACAGTTTCCCTCGAGCAGTGTTCCACACCCCCATAACCTCCAAGGCCTAACCAAACCATTAGTTAGAGCATCATTTACACCAGTGGGGGTAACAAGTGATGCACTAACTGATGCGCCACTGCTGCTTCATGGAAGATGTAGTGCAGCAGGACGATTGACCTTCAGTGAGTGAATCCAAGCACCTGCTCGATCTTAATTTAACCATGTTGTACTGTGCCTTTTACTTGTCTGGTGTCATGCCACTCTTGTGCTTCTAGATGTTAGTACGTATTTTTTTGGAGTAAAAAAATTCTAGAAGTTTTCAGTAATTCTGTGGGTTGTGTGAAGTATTACGTTTATTCTATTGTTTTAAAAAAAAACTCCATACCTGTTTCTCACACGGCTCGTCTTATTCCTTTGAATTTTAGAGATGAACTTAAATCTCTGCTTGATCAGATAATCTCTGACGGCATAGTTAAGAAAATGGAGGCATCTGAATGGGTTAGTCCAATTGCAGTCACGGCCGGCATGACTCGTGGGTTGGAGGGCGGGGGGGGGGGGAGCTGCACAGGGTGGGTCGCATGGGGAGGGGGGTCGCTCGTGGGAGGTTTAATTTAATTTAAAATAGAAGTTAACTTACCTTTGCCAGCTCGCAGGCAGCCTCCCTTCCCTCCCCTAAGCCAATCACAACTCTTCAATAGCAGCATTGTGATTGTTTGGGACGCCGACCACACATGCGTCTATGGGGAGGCCATTTTCTCTGCATGCAGCCTACATGGAGAAAATGCAGAGTCCCCCAGAGGGCTGACCAAACCGTCAGCGCCCACAACAGTGGGCAAGCCACTCCTCCCCTGCCTGAGAGCAGGCCCGGTCACCCACCCGACCCCAACCAAACCCTTCTGCTTTCTCGTGGTGTGAGAAGCAGAAACATAAAATGGTATTTATAATACCATTTTATGTTTCTGCTTCTCGCACTGCGAGAAAGCAGTGGGGTTACGCTCCTCTGCCCACATGAAGGAGCCGCCTCTGTCCAGTTGTGATAGTTCGCACAAAGGACAAAAATATCAGGCTCTGAGCTGACTTGCGTAGTGTGCACAACTGTATTGTTATTGAAAGTTTTCCTTTACCAGAAAGACATGAGCCAATGGACGCCATTCTGGAAGGCATTAGTGGTGTACAGGCTTTCCAGGATGATGTTCTGATCTTTGCAAAGACACTGGCTTAACATGATTTGGGTCTGGATGAAGTGTTACGCAAATTTAGAGAATATGGTATCACATCAAGGTCTGATAAATGCAAATTTAATGCTAAAAAAATTGATAACTTAGGTCATTCTATTGGCCCAAGGGGTATTTCTCCTAAACTGTCCCTCACCAAAGCTATTCAGGATGTTCAGGTTCCAAGAGACAAAGATTCACGCAGATCGTTTCTTGGTCTTAGTGAGTAGTATTCCAGATTTGTGGATGGTTACGCTTCTGTGCTACAACCCCTGAGGGATCCTCTTAAGAAAGGAGTAAAGTATATATGGAATGATGATGTTCAATCTGCTTTTAAATTTGTTTAAAAAACTAATTATTTCTGCACCTGCTCTTGCTCCATTTCAAGCAGATAAAGAGTGTGTTGTAACAGTTGATGCAAGTCAAGTTGGGGTGGGTGTTGTGCTAGCTCAAGTAATTCATGGCAAGGAGTGCACGGTTGCTTTTGATTCGCGTGCTCTCTCTTTAGCTGAAGCACATACAGCACCATTGAAGGTGAACCGTCAGCCTGTCTTTGGGCGGCGGAAAGATTCAAAAGTTTTTGTGGGGTGAACGGTTTACTGTTTACTGATCACAAGTTGTGGCTTCATTTGCTAAATGGTAATGCCACCAGGAGAAGCTTTGTCGTGCTTAGTGAGGCTTTTATCTAAGTTACAGGAATACAATTTTGTTTTGAAATACATCCCAGGTGGTTAAAATACCAGAACGGACAGTTTGTGAAAGCTAACTATTCAGGAATATTCTAGTGAGAACTCAAGTAGAGATAAATTAGTGGACGATGTTGTTTCTAGTTCTGGACCCATTTCACACGAAAAATGGTTACAAGCGCCCTCTATGGATCCTATATTGCAGAAAGTGTCAGGTTTTATAAAGAAGGGATGGCCCAAGAAGAAGTATGTTGAAGCTCCCCTTCGTCCCTTCATTCAGATTTCTGATGAGTTAGCGTTGGTTGAAGGAGTTGTAGTGAGGGGTGATTGTTGTGTGCCTCCTTCATCGCTCAGGTCTTTATTGCTTAGCGAGGCCCATGGAGGGCTTTTGGGAGCAACAAATACTTGCAAAACTTTTTAAAGCAATTTTATTGGTGGTTGTTGTTGGAAGCTCAAGTTAAAAAGTTTATTGAAGGGTGTTCTGCTTGTTTAGTTTATGATAAGCATTGGAAAAACATGAGACCCCATATTTCTGTGTCTTTGCCTGAAGAGGCCCGGAGTAAAGTAGCTTTGGATTTTACAGGACCAGTTGAACAACTGCCTGCGGAGCAACGGTATCTAATGGTGTTGGTTGATTATTTCAGTAAATGGGTGTACTTTGAATTCACATCACATCCTGAATTATGTTATTGGTTTTCTAAGAAATGTTTTTCTTATTGAAGGCGCTCCAAAAGAGTTGGTTTCTGACAATGGAGCGCATTTTATTTCAAAAAGGATGTGTGCGTTTTGTGAGGAACAACAAGTCAAACACATTACCATTGCATTTCGTTACCCCTCTGCTAACAGTTTAGTTGAGCGCATGAATCGCTTTCTTAAGGAGGGTATTCAGACTGCAATAGCAATGGGATATAATGCGAAAGAATTTTTGTTTGAAACATTTTGGTCATATCTACTTACCCCTCATAGGACCGCATGAGTGTCCCCTTTTCTTTTCATGAGAAAGAGGTTGCCTGGGTGCTCTTTTTGTCCTGATTGGGTCAGAAGGTTTAACAATGAAAGATCTTGCACTTTGTTGGATGCATTTGCTGACCGCGTTGCTCCGAAGCAATTACATACCAAATACCTGTTTGATTTGAAACATAAAGCACGCCCATGTGAAGTCTTAGAGGCTGCTTGGGTTTTGGTGAGGATTACAGCGAGGGTTAAGAAGGGTGAATCCAGATGGTCTATTACCTCCTCGTCCTGTCTCCCCGTCCTATTCCTTACAAGTGAGCAGCTAGTCTGCTCCACAGAAACCTTTAGCCTAGCTGAGCTGTTTGCACTTCCCCAAAGATGGCGTCACTATCACGTGACAATAAAGGGGGAAGTGCAGCATTGGAACATCCTGTTCTTTTTTTTCTGCACTACGTGCCTGTTTGCCTGGCTGTGCTGGACGGGGTTGCCTTGAGGTGAGTTCCTTGGTATTTATTGTTGTTTGCTGTTTACGGCGGCCTGCTTTAGCGGCCGCCTTTTGTTTTATTGCTGTCTTTTCCCCCGCGCTGCCTCTTTGTGCTGACGGTCTTTTCTATTTCATACGCGGTTCGCGTTAGTGGCCGTCTCCGCTTTTGCTCACTCACCTGACTTGTTGGCCTGCTTCAGCCGCTGTTCCTGGGTGTTCTCCGGTACCGCTGCGCCCTGGATTAGCGGGCAGGGATTTCTGGTGTTGGTGATGCGGCGCACTTGTGTTTTCTGGTGCGTTTGTGGACGAATTTGGCAGCTGGCTGGGCTTTTTATGCCGGCCCTCTTTTCCCTGTTCCCACGGTAGCTCAGGTCCTCGGGACTTCGTGGGCTATTTATGGGGTCCTTCATGGCTGGTTTTTGTCCTTGCTTATGCCTGCTTTTGGTGCTTTTGGACTGAAGTGCTGAGCTCTCTGTGCTTGTTGCAGCTATGGCTTCTGATGCTTCTTCATCTGCTGCCCCTCTTGATGCCCTGCGCCTGATTATTAATGAGGCTGTGGCAGCTGCTTTCCTGGCTAGGGACGCGGCTGGGCCGCCTAGTGGTTTGTTGGATCCGCAGGCTGCTCCTGAGGATGAGTTTGGCCCTGATGAGGATGAGGGTGTGCGTGGTCGCTTTGTTCAGGGTGCTGAGCTCTCTGAACTGTTCACCCATGTGCGGTCCAATTTGGGTTTCTCTCCTTCTACTGCTGACGTTTTGGAGGATGACTTTTTTACGCAGTATGTCCAGCCTGCTCCTGACTCTTTTCCTTTGCATGGGGCGGTGCGCAAAGAGCTGTCTCACGAATGGAAGGAGGTGGACAAGTCAGCTTTTCCTCGTTTCCTGTCCAAGCGTTACCCTCTTGAGGGTTTTGCTGTGGAGTTCCCTCAGGCGGTGAAAGTTGACAATTTGATGGCTGGCCTTTCCTCTCAAGGTTTGGTCATTTCGGATGACGCCCTTCCTGCCGACGCTGTGGATAAGCGCGTTGAGGGGGCGGTGAAGCGTCCCTATGCTGCTTCTAATTTTTTGGTCCGGGCGACTGCCTATTCTAATTATATGGTTCATTCGCTCCTCAAGGATTTCCAGTCCCTGTCCGTTCTGCTGCAGGACGGTGAGGATGCCACTCCTCTTTTGTCTTTGATGGAGTTACAGGTGCGATACCGGTCAGATCTTTCCTTCGACAATTTGGTGGTGGCGGCGGCTGCTTCTGGTGCTTCCATCGCTGCCCGTCGTCATATTTGGATGCATTCCTGGAAGGCGGAGTCTTCCCAGAAGTCAGTCCTTCTTAAGTTGCCCTTTGAAGGTTCCAAAGTGTTCGGTCCTCAGCTGGAGGATATGGTCAAGCAATCGGCGGAGAACCGCAAGCTGGTGACTCCGGTCCGCCGTCCTTCTAGGGGACGTGGGTTTGGATACCGTCGCGCTTTTGGGCCTCCTGCTCGTGGCACTTCACAGCCCTTTCGTGGCAGGGGTCGTGGCCGGGGGGCCCCTGGAAGTGCCAAGCCCCGGGCCGCTGCCAGTGTTGCCACCTCCGCTTCCTCCTCTTCCCAATGACTGTCTGCCTTTGCCAGTTGGTGGTCGCCTCCAGTCCTTCCGCTCCCAGTGGTTGTCAGTTCCAGATGCCTGGGCGGTTCAGACTGTGTCAGAGGGTTGCCGGATAGAGTTTTCGTCTCTTTCTCCTCCGGGTTTTGTTCAGACACCCCTGCCCCGTCTTCCTCTGCGACGGGAGGCTTTGTTGGCGGGTGTGTGGCTTCTATTGGAGAAGAGGGCTATTGTGGAGGTTCCTACTCTGGAAAGGGGCGAGGGTTGCTATTCGATCCTCTTTCTGGTCTCCAAGAAGGATACTTCGGATCTCCGTCCTGTTTTGGATCTGAAGCGGGTCAATCGCTTTGTTCTCCATCGCCCTTTCAAGATGGTGACTCTGCAGTCCATCCTGCCTCTGGTGCTTCCGGGAGGCTTCCTGGTGTCCCAGGATCTGATGGATGCGTATCTGCACGTTCCTGTCCATCCGGAAGACCAGTGTTTTCTCCGGGTTGCTGTGGGGACCCTTCACTATCAGTTCCGGGTGCTCCCGTTCGGCCTTTCATCGGCGCCCAGAGTGTTCACCAAGCTCTTGGCCCCTCTGGTGGGTATTCTTCATTCCAGGGGGCTGCAGGTGTTTCCTATCTTGATGACTGGTTGATTGTCTCTCCTTCTTTTTCTCAGGCTCTGTCGGATGTGGACCAGGTGTGTCTTCTCCTGGGTTCCTTTGGGTTCCTCATCAACCACAGGAAGTCCTCCCTGGTGCCCTCCCAGTCCCTTAAGTTCCTGGGGGCACTCTTCCGCATAGACCTGGGCATGGTGTTCCTCTCCCAGGAGTGCCAGTTGACTTTGTTTCGTCACCTTTCTTGGCTTCTGTTCCAGTCTCGGGTGTCTGCCCGTCTCTGGTTGTGGAGTCAGGGGGAGATGGCGTCTACTTTGCATCTCCTTCCCTGGGCCAGGCTTCATCTGTACCCCCTGTTACAACATGTCCTGTCACACTGGGATCCTGCCTCCTTGGACTACGAGACTCTGATTCCTGTCACCCCGGGGATTCGGGTGGATCTCCAATGGTGGTTGTCCCCTCAGTCTCTTTCCCGGGGGTTCGATCTCCTTCCTCCCCAGTCTGTGGTTGTTTTGTCCACGGATGCCAGTGCCTTGGGTTGGGGTGCGGTTCTGGGTGCCTCAAAGGCTCAGGGTCGGTGGTCCCGTCTCGAGTCCCTCCAGTCGTCGAACTGGAAGGAGTTGAGGGCGGTTTGGTTGGCTCTTCTGTGGTTCGCTCCTCTCCTTCGGGGGCGGGCCGTCTCGGTGCAGACGGACAACCAGGAGGTTCATGCTTATGTGATTCACCAAGGGGGCATGTGTCGATCTCTGTTTCTCCTGTCCCAGAAGATCTGGCTTTGGGCCGAGTTGAATCTCTTGTCTCTGACGGCGGTCTATCTTCCGGGGAAGGAGAATGGGCCTGCGGATTCTTTGAGCAGGGTGTTCCCCTCATCGGTGTTCCTGTGTCTGTCCCGGATCTGTTCGATCTGATTGTCCTCAGGTTCCGCCGTCCTTGGCTGGATCTTTTTGCCTCGGAGGTTCCTGCCCTTCTTCCTCTGTTTTGCAGCATCATTCCCTCTCCGTTGGCGTGAGCCACCGATGCTTTCTCTGTTCTGTGGTCGAAGGGTCTGCTATTTGCCTTCCCTCCGTTTGCCTTAATTCCGATGGTCCTCCGGAAGATTCGGTTGGATCGGGCGGAGGTTCTCCTGGTGGTTCCGGAGTGGTCTCGGCAGTCTTGGGTTCCCCTTCTGTTGACCATGTCTATTTGCCCTCATTGGAGGTTTCCCCTGTCTCCCTCCCCCCTGCGGGCTCCTCTTCTCGGGATTGCCTCCGTGCGCCGCCTCCGGCTAGGAGTTTGGCACTTGAGAGGTTGAGTTTGCTGGGTCTGGGTTGCTCGGGGGAAGTTGCCCAATGTCTCCAGCTTTCTCGGCGTCCTTCCACTTTGAAGTCCTATGCTCGTCACTGAAAGAATTTCTCCTCCTGGTGTCTTGGGAAGGGTCTCTCTTCTGACTCCTGTGAGGCCGTGAGGGTGTTGGACTTCTTGAGGGATAGTTTCGTCTTGGGGCTTGCGGTTTCTTCCCTGCGTGCGCAGTGGGCTGCGATTCTTGCTTTTTGGGGTTCCTCTGTGTCATCTGTCTCCCCATTGGTGGCTCGCCTTCTGCGGAGTTTCTTGATTCAGCGTCCTGTTTCTCGTTCTCCTGTGCCTGCTTGGGATCTTCCCTTGGTTCTGTGGGCTTTGACGGGTCCTCCTTTCGAGCCTTTGGACTCTGTGGCTCTGAAATACCTTTCTGCTAAAGGTTATTTTCCTGGTTGCCATTACTTCTGGGCGGAGGGTTGGTGAGAGTGGGGCTCTGATGGCTTCTCCCCGCTTTTTGCGCTTTTGCGCTGACAAGGTCATTCTCCGCCCGAGTCAGTTCTTTCTTCCTAAGGTGTTGTCTTCTTTTCACTGTCAGGAGGATATTGTTCTCCCGTTTTTTTTTCCGGATCCTGCCTCTCCTGAAGAGGTGCTCCTCCATTCGTTGGATGTGCTGAGGGCTCTCCGCATCTACTTGGAGCGTACGGCTGGTTTCCGTAAGGTTGATTCCTTGTTTGTCACCTATGGCCTGTCGGGGCTGGGGCTTCGGCCTTCTTTTTTCACCTTGTCTCGTTGGGTCAGGGGCGCTGTGGTTTCTGCTTACGATTCGGCCCGATGTCCTCTCCCTTCTTCTGTTCAGGGTAGGTCGACCAGGAGTGTTTCTTCCTCCTGGGCCATGTTCAAGGGGGCCTCCTTGAGGGACATACGTAATGCTGCCACTTGGGCTTCTCCCCATACTTTTGTTTCCCATTATCGACTTCAGTTGGGGATGGCGGCCTCTGCTGCCTTTGGGGCTCATGTCCTGTCTGCGGTACATGATTTGTGATGTGTTCTGTTGATTAAAATGGACCTGTATTCCTCGCACCTTTTGGTCTGTTTTTTTCTTACAATCACCGTGTGCTTGAGTATGGGCTCACTTGTAAGGAATGGGACGGGGAGACAGGACGAGGAGGTAATGCCCGGTTACTCACCGGTAATATCCATTACTCCGAGTCCTGGTCTCCCCGTCCCATTCCTGAGCCCTCCCCTCCCTCCCTGTTTGGGTTTTCTTTGGGTGATTGTCTGTTTTGGTGCTGGGTTTTCTTTGGTATTCTCAGGATGTTCCAATGCTGCACTTCCCCCTTTATTGTCACGTGATAGTGACGCCATCTTGGGGGAAGTGCAAACAGCTCAGCTAGGCTAAAGGTTTCTGCGGAGCAGACTAGCTGCTCACTTGTAAGGAATGGGACGGGGAGACCAGGACTCGGAGTAATGGATATTACCGGTGAGTAACCGGGCATTCCTGTGTGTGTTGAGTAGGTGTCTAAAGGTTCGGTGTTCTTAAAAGGAAAGGGTTTGTGGAGCCAAAGGGATTTGGTGAACGCATAGCAAGAACAGGCAGAAAAAATTGCACGCATAAGAGTGTCGGAGGATTCAGATTTCTAGGATGTGTTAGATGGTAATTCTTATCTTTCGGGTTCTTTTGCCACCCAGGGGATCAAGAGTTCACTTCTGAGGTAGAGAACTCTGTTCCCTATGTTCCTTATGTAAATAGTAATGGTACAATCACTTGTTCCAAAGCACAGCAAAGGGAACATCGCAATGTGGGAATGCCATCAAAGTACAAAGACTTTTATATAAACTGACAATTTACAATTTACATGCACTTTTTGGTACGGCATCCTTCCTATTCGTTCTGTTTGTTTGGTACGGGGAAGGTGTTGTTATGTTATGTTAATTGAGGCTTATTGAGCGCACTAACACCCGAAGGTTTCTTGGCGCTAACTGTACTTGTACTGTACCTTTTACTTGTCTGGTGTTATGCCGCTCTCGTGCTTATAGATGGTGTTAGACGCAAGAGCGGCTTTCTGTGAACGCTTCCTTGTTTTGCCTTAAACAAGCATTTACAATGCAATGGTCTCGCCTTTGCAAAAGTTAGAGCTATTGGCATTGTAAATGACAATTTTTTTTATTTATGTGCTAGTTTTGAAAACAGATAAATAAATGGCATTGTCATTTACAATGCCAATAGCTTAATCTCTTGCAAATGTGAGACCTATTGCATTTGTACACACACACACACACACAGAGCCACACACACAGAGCCACACACACACACAGAGCCACACAGACACACAGAGCCACACACACACACACACAGAGCCACCCACACACACGGAGACACACACACACAGAGCCACACACACACACGCACACACAGTGCCACACACACACACACACAGAGCCACAGAGCCACACACACACAGCCACACACACACAGCCACACACACACATAGCCACACACACACAGCCACACACACACACAGCCACACCAAGCCACACACAGAGCCACACACACACACACACAGAGCCACACACACACACAGACACAAACAGAGCCACACATACACACACAAACAGAGCCACACACTGCAACACAGAAGCCTCATGCAAGAAACTGTGAGTTAACATCACTAAAGACTATAAAACACTGAAGAAATTAGTGTGCCTGCAACACAAGTACTCCAAGGTAAACAATGAATTTAAAATCACTACTATATACTTCTAGCAATCTTGTAACCAATCTTAATAAAACACTATAGTTGGCTCCTGAGTTTGCGCCACAGTTATTTTTCATACCACAGAAAAAGCACATGATCAAGATTTTTTCGCATCCTGGGAGTCTTTTGTCAGATATTTGCTCTAATGCAGACACATTATTGAATTTCCTACAGAGCGGTTTCACCTCTTATTATCTGCTACAATTGCGTCTGGGTCAAAGGTGAGATCACTACACAAGTAATGACTGTGACTAGGACATAACAGACTAAGGATAATGAAGATTACCTGTAAGTAACTGGAGCATTATTGCACCTCAGGTATGCATAGGTAACACATTTGGGAACTGCATATCCTAATATTGTAAGGCATCATTGTGACTGTTTTAAAAAGTTATTACCCCGAGAGAAAACTCTGGACTTGAGTATAGCATCAAGCGTGGGCTGGGGAACCTAGCAGCTATGCAAACCGATTCTTAAAACTCACTTGAGCAATACATCTAAACTAAGCTTTCTTAAAAGACCGAGGTCAGGCTGACTGCGGGTTGTTTTTTAGAGAACAGGTACTTCGGAATTTAATTTCCTTTGTAAATAACGGCACCCCCTGGACAAGTGACTAATACTGACCTCGCGCCCTCGGCTTTAGAGTCTGACAGCAGTTCCCCTGTGAAAAGTCTCAACGCCGTGAGGCCAAATTCGTCCTCAAGGCATGAGCTACCTGTCGATTCCGTACTGTACAGGCGTCAGGAAAATCGCAATATCGGGCAAAAAGGGGCAAGGACACAATCTTCATACGAGAAAATTAAAAAGCGTCGGCGGTCTTCACAGGTAGTCAACCTCAAAAGACCCAAACAGCACTGGGTACTTGCGATGGCAGTTGTCTGGACGTCCTTAAATCTGATTGGCTGGGATGGATGTTCAACATTCCAAAGATTGGCTTCTAGAAACAAGCTTGGATTCCGCTCACAGTATTTCCATGTGTGGGGTGTTCTTTCGTTTATCAAAAATTAGCGGTGTAGAATGAACTAACCCAGAGTTACTTCTTCACGCAGGTGAAAAAACACAAGACTAACAAGTAAGTATTATAGATGCATTGTTTCTAAACCGAGGCATAACTATTTACTTTTAAAAATTTGGCAAGGTCACTATCGGCCTTGGTGGGATTAAACAATGAGCTATCGGCATTCAAACTTGTTATCTACAGGTCATGTCACACCTCAGTCTTGTTGAGGCGTGGGAAATGTGCTTGGTGACAGTTACACTCGAGCTATATAAACTTTTGAAATGGTTATCCTCCTGGGCAGTAGCACACCATTGATTGACTTCATACACAAATATATCGGTTTAAAGCACTATGTTTTGCGGTTATGACTGACATACGGTGTTCATTTGAAATGCATCACTGAACGCCAAGATATTTTTAAAGCTCCCTCCTATCCGAAATGAATTCATAAAAGAAAATGAGTGACTGTCACGTTTTAGACATACGAATGGTTGCCATACAAAAACGAAAACAAACTACAGTTTTTCAGATAGACTGTGTGGAGTAAACCTGTAGTCTCTTGGATTTTTATTTATTTTAATTTTATTTTATGCGTTTTTATATAGCGCGGACTTTACCCGAAGGTGTAAGAGCGCTTCACAATAGGAACAGAACTGATACATGAGGAGAACATTACAAGTGAACAAATTACAAAAACAAACGTTAAGTTACATGAAGCAAAAATGACAGTTGTTGGCAAACAAAATACAAGAGGTAGCAAATGGTGCGGTCCACTGGGTGTGCCTGGTGGGGTTAGGGGACAGACACTCTGAGATCAAGGGGCGCTCCTATGCAGGAAGTCAAGGGAGGCTATAGGTTGCGGTTTCATTTACAATCTGCCGATTTGGTGTAGCAGCTGCACCCCGATGGATGGCAGGGTTCTGAATCAGAAATTGCTCATACCAGTGCCCGGTATGCCCTCACCAGCTGCCGTCACACTGGCAGGAAAGTCTAAGTAATAGGCTCTGGTGTTTGTCACAAGTAGTGGGGTGGGGGTTGGTAGCGTGCAAAAGCAAACAAACTACACTGAGAAAGCCATGTGCTTCACGACAGCCGTAGATGGACTGGTAGTTCCCTTACATTCCAGTAACATCCTGCTCCTTAACCCTAAACAACTCTTAAAAGCTGACGGATCCCATCTGGGGCGCCCGCCTGCCAAGAAATTCTCATGGCTTCTAGGTCATTTGTTATGGGGATAGCGCTGTAGGGGCTGTAAAGAGTGGACCTTTCCGAGAGAGATGCCCAGGAGTGTCAAGAGCGCCACCTGAGCGGGTGTCGGGCACGGCGTCTACGAGAGAGCGCTAACCTCGGAGTCGGCCTGGCAGCGGCCTCCTGGCTCGGTGACCTCCGGGAAGGACATGCCCTTGCTTTCGGCGCTGTAAGGCAAGACCTCGCTGCAGCTCGGCGCAGTGGTATCCGAGAAGGACCATTACCAGCACGACGAGCCTCACAGGTGGATTGGGGCAGAGAGGCTCAGCTGGAGCCCGGCATCCACAGCTGCGCCCTTGTTACTGCCTGGTGCGCCCTCATTAGTGCCTGGTGCGCAGCGCGCGCTGCCGGCTCGAGCTCAGCAGTGAGCGGCCTCGCGGCCCCTCAGAGACGCGCGAGCGTTCCATCGCGGGGTCCTCTTACCGGGCCCCGCCAAACAGCGCTGCAGCGAGCAACACAAACACTGCTAAATGCACACAGCGAACCGATACCACCCGCCCACCCTCCCAGCCAAACTACCACGTTTAAAGGAGTAAACCAGTACCCGCTCCAAAATACGCTGGTTTATCCATCCCCCTGCCTCATGCGAGGCTGTCAGCTGACCACGGAGTTATCCCCGCACACGACCACTAAGAAAGTGGTCCACAGAGCAGCGCACGCTGCAGGTTACAGGAAAACCAAGCCTGGGGCGAGCACTCAGACCCCAACTAGCGGAATGACACCAGCGAACACACACGTAGTACTGCAGTGTTCCTGCCCCTAGTTAACTAGATGAACAGTAATGAACAGAGCAGAATGGAGCAATTGTCCCACTATGTAGGAAACTGCCATAAAACAGGGGCACAAGTGCAGCTCCTACCTCAGCGCCGAGAGGCCAAGCCAGCTGTGCGGAAAGGACGGCCGGCGGCGAGACAGGGTCTTTTTTCCAGATATATTTCGATGACATCAAGTCCATCTTGTTGGGGGATTTGCGTGTACAGGGATGACACATCCATCGTGACCAACAACTGTGTGGATGGATCAAACTGGAGTGAACTGTCCGACTGGGTAATTTATGATGAACTAGCCCTTTTTACAGTCACTCTGTGGAGAAGTTTTGGCGATCTTTACATCTAGGGTCGCCCCCCTTTTTCAGCCGATATTTCGGCATTGTCTGTGACTATTTTAGGTCTTGGCTGTGCTAACTTGCGAAATCAGCTCCATCATC